>NW_022195695.1:0-426946 GCF_008641045.1 Pistacia vera
CGCTGCCTCAGATTGAGGAACTACAATGAGCTCTAGATCAGTTTAAGGCTCAGCAGAATGAGCAAGGGCAGGTCGTAGAGGTGTCTCCCTTTTCTTCAGCAGTGTTAGCTGCCCCTCTCCCATCGAGATTCAGAATGCTCGACATGCGAGCATTCGATGGGAATTCTGATCCTTAAGATCATTTATACGAGTTCAATGACCTCATGGAACTCCATCAAGTCTTTGACTTGGAAAAATATCGTTGCTTGGTAGTAACCCTTACCGCCCATGCCAAGCACTGGTTCAAGTTGCTTCTAGTAGGATCGGTCAGCTCATGGCCTCAAATGAGCTCGACATTTCTGAGGCACTTCCAGGTGAACAAGTCAATGCCGCTAAGCTACCTGAGCAATCTATGGCAGGAGAGGGATGAACCCCTCCAATCTTATATAGACAGGTTCCACAGGGAGCTCCACAAAATGGCTCATACTCCCGAAAAGTCTATTTGAACTCTCATCATTGTGGGAGTTCACCCACAGACAGACTTATGGAAAGAACTACAATATGAGGATGATGTTTCCCTCACTCGCTTTTACAACCTTACTGAAAAATACAAGTGGATTGAAAGTTCCGTGGCAACTATTGGTCGCCACAACCCCGGTGTTTTGGACAATGCTCCTAACTCGGGGGAGAATAGGAGGGCTGATCGTAGATAAGCTAACGATGATCAGCAAAAAGGAAAGAAGCAGTGGTACAAGCCCAAGAAATCTTATGTCCTAGTTCCTCATCGCGATCGCGACAAGAGTCAATACACTTCTCTGAATGCCTTGGTGTCAGTAATTCTGGATAAATCATAGGAGGCCGGTTTGCTTGGAGAGCCCGAGCCCATGAAAAATCCCCTTCAGCTAGAAACAATAAAAAATATTGTCGCTATCATCAGGATAAAGGGCATCACACCGATGAGTTTTGGGCCCAAGCAGGCAATTGAGGACCTCATTAAACAGGGGCACTTCAAAGAGTATATTGATGACTCAGCTCCTGTTCGGGAGAAAAATCAAGAGGAACCAAGGAAGAGGCGTCGTGGCTACAAAGGTCTCTACTGTGTAGGGATCATCTTTGAAGGACCACACCTTGTAGGGAACTCTCGAGGTGCGTAGGAAAAGTATGCTCGGGAAGCCCGTCATGACCCCATAAGTGTCATGAGCACAAAGCCGCGACCCTCCAAGGTTCGCAGAGATAAGGAAATCACCTTCTCTTAGAAAGACGCGGTGCGATTGCATCATCCCCATGACGATGCCCTCTTTATCTCGCTTGAAATAGGTCGATGCGAAGTCCACAGGATACTAGTGGACAATGGAGGCGCCGTGAATATCTTATTTCAGTGAGCTTTTGAGAAGATGAAACTGGATGAGGTAGATCTGAAGCCTGTCTCTATCCCTCTGTACTGTTTCATCGGGAATTATTTGATTCCCAAGGGGACAATCTCGCTCTAGGTCACGTTGGGGGAAACCAACAAGATGACCAAGATGACTGAGTTTTTAGTTGTAGATTGTCTGTCTACTTGCAATGGCATTTTGAGATGACCTCTACTACAAAGCTTCAAGGCAGTCACTTCAATCTACCATCTGAAGATGAAGTTTCCCACCCCGACGGGGATAGGGGAAGTTAGTGGATCCCAACGCGCATCTCACGACTGCTATGTAAGGGCAGTACAGATGGCGTGCAAGGAAAAGGGAACACCAGTTGGCATCCCTGAACAGGTAATGTCGATCAGCAAGATCGAGCCACAGCCTAACCCGGTTGAGGATACCATGGATCCTCACATCTAGGAATGCCCTCATAATGGATCGGTTGAGGACCTATCCGAGGTATCGATCAATCAAAGTGAGCTGACCCGAGTGTTGAGAATAAGGAGTAATCTCAACCCTCAGCTCACCAATGACCTGACATGCTTCCTCAGGGAAAATGTCGACGTATTCGCATGGACTCATGCTGACATGGTCGGGATCAGCCCGAATGTTTTATGCCATGCCTTGAATATTGATTGTCCAGTCAGGTCGGTTCGCCAAAAGATGAGAGCAATGGACCCCGAGTGGTATGCCGTCTTAAAAGTTGAGGTAGATAACCTCCTCTTGAACGGGTCCATCCAGGAGACACTTTACCCGAGTTGGGTTACCAACCCGGTCTTAGTAAAGAAGCCTAATGACAAATGGCGAACCTACGTTGACTTCACTAACCTCAACAAGGCATATCCAAAAGACAACTTTCCCTTGCCGAGAATTGACCAGCTCGTCGATGCCACCTTCGGGCATGAGCTGTTGAGTTTTATGGACGCCTACTCGGGATACAATCAGATTCTGATATATGTACCGGACGAAAAACATACCTCTTTTGTTACAGATCGGGGGTTGTATTGCTATAAAGTTATGTCCTTTGGCCTAAAAAACCTTGGGGTGACTTACCAACGACTGGTTAACTGAATATATTTTGAGTTGATCGGAAGATCGATGGAAGTCTATGTTGATGACATACTGGTCAAATCGCATGTTGCTTCAGATCACATAGAGCATCTCGCTAAGATGTTCACCATACTTCGAAGATATAGAATGAAGCTCAATCCTCTCAAGTGTTCATTCGATGTATCCTCAAGAAAATTCCTGGGGTATATGGTTAACCAGAGGGGAATAGAAATCAACACCTAAAAGATCCATGCTCAACTTGATATGAGAAGCCCGACCAACCGAAAACAGGTTCAGAGTCTTAATGGGCGAATAGCGGCTCTTAGTTGCTTCATATCAACAGCAACATATCATTGTTTGCCATTTTTCAATATAATTGGGGCCAACAAAAATTTTGAATAGACTCCAGACTGTGAACAAGCTTTTTAAAGCATTAAAGAGCACCTCAGAAAGCCATCTCTTCTGTCCAAACCTCTTAGTCAGGAAATTCTTCTCCTATATTTGTCCGTCTCTTAGCATGCGGTAAGTGCAGCTCTAATTCGGGAAGAAGACATAGTCTAATGGCCAGTATATTACGTGAGTAGATGTCTATTGGATGTCGAAATGCAGTATCCAGAAATGGAGTGATTAGCTTATGCCCTACTGGTCACCTTTAGAAAGTTGCAACCTTATTTTCATGCTCATACTATCTATATATTGACCAACTAGACCCTCAGGCAAGTCCTCTAAAAGCCAAAGGCTTCGGGTAAGTTGTTTAAGTGGGCAATGAAACTAAGTCAGTTTGATCTGCAGTATAGAACGAAAGCAACCATTAAAGGGCAGGCTGTTGTTGATTTCATTTAGGAGTTTTCATACCAACCGATTCAGGAATTCGAGCAACAGTCCAACAAAGTCACCCGGGAAGCTATTCAAAATCTATTGACCTGGAGCTTTTATGTCCATGGATCCTCAAACAGGAAAAGGGTCGGGGCAGGCCTTCTTCTCTTTAGTCTCGAAGGGACTCGCATCCACGGTATTCTTCGGGTTTGGGTTCAAGGCTACCAACAACGATGCCAAGTATGAAGCATTACTCACTAGTCTACGGTTGGCAAAAGAAATAAGGTCAACCGCGATCAGTATTCATAGGGACTCCACGCTAATTGTTAATAAAATTTTGGGAGAGTATCAAGCCAAGGAAGAAAACATGATTAGTTATCTGAAGAAAGCTAAGGCCGCACTTGAGTCTTTCAAGCACTTCGCGATCACGCAGATTCCTAGAGACAGTAATTCTGTCATGGATGCCTTGGTAAGAATAGCCTCGTTGCTAGACTCAGATGCCCCAGAAAGTATTCCTGTTTGTTACATAGAGATCCCTAGTATCAGCTTACCCGAACAGACCGTGGTTACGACAGAATCAGTTTTTTGGATGACCCCAATTGTTCAGTATCTCCGAGATGGGACCTTGCCTAATGACAAGATTGAGGCAAGAACCCTGTGAACCAAAGCTTCTCGTTACATACTTGTAAGAGATCAATTGTACAAGCGAGGGTTTAGCACCCCTCTCCTCCGATGTGTAACCAATGAGGAAGTAGACTATATCATGAGGGAGATACATAAAGGGATCTACGGTAATCACACTGCTGTGTGATCCCTCGCTAACAAAGTTGTTCGTCAAGAGTACTACTGGCCCCTACTTCAAGAGGATACCTTCAACTTTGTCAAAAAGTGTGACAGGTGCCAGCGATTCGTAAACATACCGCAAGCTCTTTCCCACCAGCTGATAATAATGACTAGCCCCTGGCCATTCTCCATGTGAGGAATTGATCTTATTGGACCCATACCAGCTAGGAAGAGAGGAGTCAAGTATGTTGTGGTCACGATGGATTATTTCACCAAGTGGGTCGAAGCTGAACCCTTAGCCGCGATTACTACCAAGAAGCTCAAGGACTTCATCTTAAAAAATATAGCATGCCGCTACGAAATTCCTCATGCACTCATCTCTAATGATGGGAAACAGTTCGATAGCGAGGAATTCAAGCAGTTTTGCGATGAGCTTTAGATCCATAAAAAGTTTGCCTTAGTTGCAAGACCACAAGCAAATGGCCAGGTTGAAGCTGTCAACAAGACCATCAAGCATACTTTGAAAGCTAAGCTTGGCGCTGCCAAGGGTAATTGGGTCGATGACCTCCCAGAAGTCCTATGGGCATACAAGACAACTCTGAGAATCTCTACTTCGGAAATACCTTTCTCGCTAGCATATGATTGTGAGGCTATGATCCTAGTGGAAGTGGGGACTGGTTCACTTTGGAGAGACTTGTTCAATGAAACAGACAATGAAGCACTTTTGCGTGCAAGTCTGGACTTAGTTAAAGAACACCGTGGCAAAGTTTGGTTAAGGATAACAGCCTACTAGTAACGTATGAAAAGATTCTTCAACTCTAAAGTCAGGAGAAAAGACTTTCAGGTCGGCGACCTAGTTCTAAAAGAAGTCCTTCTCGGTAAAAGGGAACCAAGCACGGGAGTATTGGGACCAAACTGGGAAGGCCCCTACCGTATCGCCAAGGTAATACTACCAAGGACTTATCACCTTAAAAGGCTCAACGGTTCCAAAGTACCGCAAGCTTGGAATGCTGAGCATCTTCGCCCTTATTATCAGTAATTCTAAACTCGTCCTTTTAACTTCCTTGTAAAAATTCCCTTGTAAGCTTTGTAATTAAGATCACTTTTAAGCCAAATTCATCTTGTATAAATGTATGATCTTGTTCCTCACATTATTTTTATCTTTTTGTGCTCATATGTAATGTTTGTGGAGTACGAAAAATTATAAGTGCTACCACAAACAGTTTAAGAATAATATTGTCATTAATGAAATTCTGAGTACATAGGCAGGAATATGCAAGGACATCAAAAGCAAGGTTGTGGGAAAAGTAAAAGCAGAAGCGATCACTAGTTTTCGTCCTTAAGCCCTTCGAGTGTGACCTCGGCCTCTCCAGGTTAGTCAGCGACCTCTTGGTCAGCTACTGGGTCCTCCGAAACATACTCTTCTGGCTGATCCTCTTCCGGATAAGGCCCTAGACCTTCCTCCTCCTCATCAACTCTCACCATGGAAGCAAGGATCCTCTAGTAATCATCTGGAAGGTCAGTAAGGTCCATGGTCGGGTTCTTTGGCCGAAAGGCATAAATGGACTGAATCGACCAGTCAGCGGCTTTCCTCTAGATTTCTTGCTCTTGTTGCTTCATCTCTTCAGTTAAAGAAGCGACTCGCCCCTGGGACATTCCTCTGCCTTCCTCTGCTTCTCAGAAGTTGACCCATAGAATGCCTTCCTCTGCTTCTCAGAAGTTGACCCATAAAATGCCTTCCTCTGCTTTTCGGAGTTAGCCCGAAGCTCTAGCTCTTTCTTGCCACACTCTTTCTTGAGCCTGGCCACTGTCCTCTGAAGCTCTCTAAGTTCCTTTCCCCTCTTCTCCAGCTCAGCCTTTTGGAAGTCCATCGTGCGAAGTGTAGAGTTCCTCTCCAACAAGTACTAGTTCGTCTGAATGGTGAATAGGTTCATCTCTTTTACCGCAACTACTAAGTCGTGCTTCAACTGCGTGTTCTCTTCCTTCAGCTCGAAGAGTCCCCTGGCCGCTTCCAATTGGATCTTTTGTTGGGTTAGGTGTATGGCGAGCAAAGACTGCACAGTGAAATAAGCAAGCATTAGACTCTATCTCCTTGAAGATAGTAAAGGAAGTATTGGAAAGTCCTCGACGAGGACAAACCATCTTACCTGGCCTTGCATTTGAACTGCCCTGATCATCAAGTCCGTAGGGTGGGAGGCCACGAGCTCTTCAAAGACTATGGCAATTTGGCGCTCCAAAAAGGTGAACACCATCGGCTACAGGTGCTTCGGAAGTTGACCCATAAAGTCCAACACCGGTGTGCCAGCTCCTGAAGTAATAGGTACCTCACCAGTCGGCCCTTTGCCTTCTCTCCTTCCAAGAGCCGTGGTCTCCCTTTTATCCCCTGCACGGATAGTTCGAGACCAGTGCAACCCCAGTCGCGCGCCTCAAGCTCCCTCCCGAGTGAAAAGCCTGATAAGGTTGTGACCTCCCAAACTACACCCCCAAGCCCTTTAGCTCGGACTCTAACTCTGACTCTAACTCTAACTCTGTCTCTGACTCTGACTCTGACTCTGACTCCTCGGGTTGCGACACCTCTCTTTTCTTGAACTTTTGGCCCATAGTCTTCCGCTTTGGGCGAGCAGTCACAGGTTGAGAAGGTTCTACTGGTTGTTTGGTAGGTGGTTGCGCTCCCACCTGCGCTCCTCCAATGGGGGTGTCACTAGGGCTTGCCTCTATTGGTTTCGTGGTGCCGATCGGAGAAAAAATGAACCCCCTCTCTCTCAACGACCTTGGCACTTTAGGTGGCATATTCGCTGCATGCAAGTACTGTTAGTAAAGAGTTTGCTACATGCAAAAGCCAAAATTTTCTAAGACTGCGGACACTTACGAGTTAAGGTTTCCAAGGTCGCTTCCGAATTAAAGAAGCCATACTTCTTCAAATTTACAGTTGTCACTAACACTTTCGCGTCATGACAATAATCTGGCAGGTTACGAAATGATACTATTCGGTTGAAGCCAGTGAGATCTGTCAACCTGGTTGATTTGTTTCCTGTGAAGAGACAAGAAAGATCGTTAGAAAGCAAAGCCAAAAAGAAAATAAAAAATTCACTAAGTACAAGAAGGGAAGACCTACTCGGTTCCCTGAATTGGCAGACACCGTCGTAACGAAAAAAGAAAAACTTAGTCTCATATGCCCCGACATTACTGGGGTAATTAAAGATGCCTCCCTCAATCGAAGATCGCTTTGAGAGGTAATAAGAATCCTTATCCTTGCTCTTCTTCAAGTAATACGAGGAAGCAAGCTCTAGCGTAGTTAGCTGGCCAAGGTCATTCTCGGTGCACGCGATATACATTGCCACGGCTATCATATATGCATTTGGCGTCAGTTGTAGAGATGCGACCTCGAAGTAATCGAGGATCGACCTGATAAAGAGGTGGAAAGGAATTAATGCCCCGTAGTTGAAAATGGACTCGGAGACCACGACCATTCCCTTTGGGGATTTCGAGCTGTGTATGACCTGTACCGGACTACGTCTATGCTAAGCGTGTACTAGTCTACCACCCTTTGTATCTCTTCTGGGGTGGCCATTGACAGAATCTCCTGTGAAGAACCTGCTGGGCCATCCTATGCCTGCGAGCTCGTCCCCTCATTTGTTTTGGTCGCTATATAGTCCATCTCTTCTACGGTCTGAAAAAGGGGGACACATAGAGATTACTCAGTCTCTATATAGAATTTTGTACGATGACGTGGAAGAAAAAAACCCTAATGTATCTTCCAAAAACCCTAGAAAATCCTTTGGGACCACCCCTAATAATTCATACCCTAAAAATCTATTCCTTACAGAAGACTAGCATAAACACCATTATCGCCTAAATAAGCTACATTCGAAGCAGAAAAAAAGATAAGTAAGGGAAGGATCTTCCTTACCTCTTGGCTATGGAGGGTGAACTTCTTGCTATGAATGGAAAGTGCGCACCAACTTCAAGGATTGAAAATCTGGTCTCGCCCAAAAGAATTCGATGCTTTAACTTGAAAACGGTAGAAAACTTAGTGCTTAGCAACAATCCTCGTGGGAACGATACTCACTCATCACTCTATTACTTGTGCGGCTAGTATACTTCTACATTGCATGTGTACGAAACAGCATCACACCCCTACAGTATACCATATCTTTTTTTCACCAAAAGTTTTTCTAAAAAATTTCTCTCAACCCAGCTCTTTGCGCCCCACCACCAACATTTCACTTGATTTTCGGTCAGGAAATGTCACCCTCACCCCATTACACACTTTCTTAGCTTATTTGCCTAGTTTTTGGCGACTTTTACCTTCTCGTGGCCCAGCTCCACCTTTCTGATGTATTCTCAGGCTGATTTGGTCTAATTCGGCACCATTGGACCACCCCAACATCACCATCACCACAAGTCCCTTCTCTTTCTTATTAGAACCCCTACTTCTCCACCGAGTGCACTAACCAATGCTAGCCACCTCTCTACTGGGTTATGTGATTGTTTGGATTTCTGCCAAATATCAGTCATTTCAACCGACAATCCCACTGTCACACCACAACATCCTTATCACTTCCTTACAAATCCCCTCTCACCATTAGCCTCCCAGATCGTGATTACCATCTGCGCCTACGCTTGCTGTCGTGTGACTATCACATTTTTGTGATATTGTTTCCAGCACAACGTGGTTTTCTGATTATTGCTTGATGTTGGATTGTTGTTAGTGTTTTATGATCTCAGTGGGTTGGTGTTATGGTTGTTGTTGGATTTTGCTATTGTGTTGTTGTATTTTGGTCACCAGCCAATCCTTTTGTGATTCTCAAATCGGTTCCACCCAGGTATTGGACCTCAATTCTGGTTGGTTCCTGATTCTTGAAGTGATAGAACCAGAACCTACCGTGCGTTTCACTACATTTTGAACCAAAACTGACCTTATGAGGGTTAGTTTCCGTTCTTACCGGAACGACTGTTCCGAGTCTCCCGTTATCCATGCTCACCCTAATTGAGTTACTCCCTGTCTTGTTGCTGAGGAGTTAATTACATTATCCATGGTTTAGGCTCAATAATATAAGTCTTGAATTTAAAATATTGGGGTATACCTCCTAATTATGACAGGTTTAGGAGAGATAATTTAAGGGTAAAAGATAAGCTTCTAAAACTGGAATAATGTTAAATGAGGGCCTTTTAGTTTTGAAACTGAAAAAATCCTTCCAATTTATATACACATTTAAAATTCAAGAAAGTAAATTAGTGTTCAAGGGCAGAGCAGGCTACCCTAACCCCATAATTTTTTTTATTAGTTAGTCCTATAAATTAGTTTTTACTTTAGCCACCCTATGTTTTGAACTTACAATTATACCCTACAAATGTAGCTTCTCCTGGTGTGGGCCCTCTATTCATTGATGATTACATTTTGGTCATCTTAGAAAAAATATTGGCTTCACCTTTGCTAGTTTTTAAAATGCAATACCTAAATAAGTAGATATATTTCAGGATAGATAAAGTCTTTCTTTCATAACAGAAAGTAGAGGATAAACTTGGATATTGAATACCTATGTGGCATTATTATTTGAATTAATTAGTGTTATGTCTGAAAAGGTAGGGTGACATGGAGCCTCGTCAGTAAAGGATGGTCAGAGCTCAGAAGGGTTTATGCCATCCAGGGGCATCCACGTCACACCAGGCAAGTGGTATGGCTCTGTTAGTGCAGTAGGTGGTGCCAGACAGCAAGCGGCTGGAGATGCCCATATGTCAAAGCCCTGCTTTAATTGAGGAAATCCCTGGAGGGTGACCAAGGGATGTAAAGAAAGGATTTGCACGGCACCTACCACTTTTAGCTTTTATAATCATTACCTGAACTCTCCACTATAAATAGAGGACTTCCCTCTCATTTGTGGGGATTAGCTAATTTACGCTGGAATAGCTTCTCTCTCTCGCTTGTATTCTCCTCTAAAATAAACTTAGCTCACTAAACGGACTTGACCTCTCTCTCTTATAATATATAATGCAGTGGATGTAGGATTCACTTTTGAGCATTCGACCACTTTAAATATGCTCTTCACCTTTATTTAATTCAATCCCCTCATATCACATGTGACTTCTAAGTTTTAGCATTTTACAAATGCAGTAGTTGGTGTCAAAATCAAGCATCAACAGCTTGGCACTAGAGGAGGGCTTATTTAGTACTACTCTTCATCAAAAAATCTCTAACTAATTAGTCCCACAACAGCAAATGGCTCGCGGTTTCGAATATGGTGAACCAATTATGGCAATGAAGAAATCCCCTAGGTATAGGAGGACACTTCTCCGAAATGCTGCCAGCCAGAAGAATATCATGGGGGATATTCCTTCAAGCGCGAGCTCGACCCAACCGTCGTGAGTCACCCAAAGAGGTTTAACAATACTCTTCAAATGGTCAGCCGAAGGCTATACTGATTGGATCGGTCGTGCCACCGAATCCAAAAGGCGGGCCACCGCCAAAAATGCCTGCAGGTTGCGTGAAAGCGTGGAAAAGTGCAAAAGCCCATATCGTGCGCACTGCAGCACGTCAGAGAAGAGGAATAAGTGGCGCACAACAGACCCAAGGGCTTAAGGGACTAGGGAACACCGATTGCCACCCGAGTAAAATACTGGTGCATTGCGACTCGGTAATATGTCGTAACATGAGCCATCCCGCGTGATGAGAATGCAAAATATCATATTACCCCCTAATGTTTAGTCTTTTAAGTATTTGTTGCCTAAATGTACTCATTATTAATTTGATTTTGGATGCAAATGGAAGTGTATTGCAAAACGGAACTAATAAGTGAATTCAGAAGTTTCGACATTGTTTCGTAATCTGGGCATAACTCTCTCATCAGAGCTCCGATTTAGATAATTAAAAATGCTGTGGAACGCTAAGAAATATATCTACAACTTTCATGTTTTGAGTTTGGAGAGATACCACTGCATAAAGGTTGTAATCGAGCTTGAAGTTGACGCATCTGCATTGACATCCTGGAGCATTCTGCCTTGTCATGCAAATCAATTGGGCAGTTTATTATTGGAAGATTTGAATCATGTGGCACGCAAGTTACAGCTCAGAATCACCACTTTCCTATTTTATTTTAGGATATCTTATTTTCAATTAATTAGAATCAAATTAGGATTAGTTATTTTAGGATATTAGAATATTTCTTTTAGGAGATTGGTGGGATTCAAATACTTGAACTAGATTTTTGGCTAAAGGGATCAGATTAGGGTTTTTGAGGGGACCACGCCTCTCTCTTCTCTTCTCTGGATTTTTCTTTCTCTTTTGAGTTTTGATGATGGCCATGAGCAGCTAGAACTTTTGTAACTTGGTCGAAGGAAACGGAGGCCTCAAATCAATAAACTGTGAGATCTAATATATTTTTCTGGTGTTCAATTTTGGTTTGAGTATTGGATGTTTTTCTGTGCCTAATTTTATGATTGTTTCGTTTAATTACTAGGGAGGCCTACAGTTTATTAATTGTTGCCATCTACTGCTAAGTTAGATATCAAATCCGTAATTGTTTGATCCCTCTAACTTGTGAAGCAATTGGGTTAATAATTCGCTGCGTCAGAATTAGTAATCTTAAGAAGAACATTCAACTAATTAAATACAACCGCTTGTGTTTGTGTGTTCAGCTTCATCGATTTCTCTAATTCTTAGGCTGCCATAGATTAAATCTTGACGCTTGTCTAGGGTTGTTTAGGGTAAGATTAATTAAGATCGCTTGTTCTTGATTAATTACAATTAAGAGAGATAGGAAAATAACTCCAACGGTGAATATTAGGTATGGATTGATTATTTTGCATCAATGACCAGTTGTAAGATCGATGGTGGATGTTGACTGGACCAAGTTTGTTATATTATGATCTCGATTTGAATTGTTTTGTTATTTTTGCTAAGATTTTTTTTGTTTTACTCAAAACCCCCAGCCTTGTTCACATCATCGAAAATTCGGCTAGAGACTCTTCGTGGGATCGACCCTTGTTTACCCTATTTACAGTTTAGTAGTTAGGTAGGAAGGTTTTTAATCTTGGTTGCTACGACACACACACCACGCGCTATGTCCAGGGCATTCCCATAAAAGTACAAGGGGGAGATTCCCATATGCCAGAATGATGACTTCGATCGGTCGCATGCAGGGGATTCCATCACCTGTGGGTCGGTTCGTACCACCACGGAGGTCAGGAAGCTCCCTGAATCGCTTAATGCCATCACACGGCTCAACCAGCGTGTGTTGAGTTGGCCAAAGCTTTCGGCCGAGGTGAGGAAGAATCCGATTTACAGTCTTTCCTCAACCGCAACCGTGAGGGCGAACCCATTGCAAAAGTGATCCCCAAGTAGCTTCGCTGCCTCAGATTGAGGAACTACAATGAGCTCTAGATCAGTTTAAGGCTCAGCAGAATGAGCAAGGGCAGGTCGTAGAGGTGTCTCCCTTTTCTTCACAAGTTAGCTGCCCCTTTCCATCGAGATTCAGAATGCTCGACATGGGCATTCGATGGGAATTCGATCCTTAAGATCATTTATACGAGTCAAACCTCATGGAACTCCATCAAGTCTTTGACTTGAAAAATATCGTTGCTTGGTAGTAACCTTACCGCCCATGCCAAGCACTGGTTCAAGTTGCTTCTAGTAGGATCGGTCAGCTCATGGCCTCAAATGAGCTCGACATTTCTAGGCACTCAGGGGAACAAGTCAATGCGCTAAGCTACCTGAGCAACTATGGCAGGAGAGGGATGAACCCCTCCAATCTTATAGACAGTTCCACAGGGAGCTCCACAAAATGGCTCATACTCCCGAAAAGTCTTTTGAACTCTCATCATTGTGGGAGTTCACCACAGACAGACTATGGAAAGAACTACAATATGAGGATGATGTTTCCCTCATCGCTTTTACAACCTTACTGAAAAATACAAGTGGATTGAAAGTTCCGTGGCAACTATTGGTCGCCACAACCCCGGTGTTTTGGACATGCTCCAACTCGGGGGAGAATAGGAGGGTGATCGTAGATAAGCTAACGATGATCAGCAAAAAGGAAAGAAGCAGTGGTACAAGCCAAGAAATCTTATGTCCAGTTCCTCATCGCGATCGCGACAAGAGTCAAACACTTCTGAATGCCTTGGTGCAGTAATTCTGGTAAATCATAGGAGGCGGTTTGCTTGGAGAGCCCGAGCCCATGAAAAATCCCCTTCAGCTAGAAACAATAAAAAATTGTCGCTATATCAGGATAAAGGGCATCACACCGATGAGTTTTGGGCCCAAGCAGGCAATTGAGGACCTCATTAAAAAGGGGCACTTCAAAGAGTATATTGATGACTCAGCTCCTGTTGGGAGAAAATCAAGAGGAACCAAGGAAGAGGGTCGTGGCTGCAAAGGTCTCTACTGTGTAGGGATCATCTTTGAAGGACCACACCTTGTAGGGAACTCTCGAGGTGCTAGGAAAAGTATGCTCGGGAAGCCCGTCATGACCCCATAAGGTCATGAGCACAAAGCCGCGACCTCCAAGGTTCGAGAGATAAGGAAATCACCTTCTCTTAGAAGACGCGTGCGATTGCATCTCCCCATGACGATGCCCTCTTTATCTCGCTTGAAATAGGTCGTGCGAAGTCCACAGGATACTAGTGGACAATGGAGGCGCCGTGAATATCTTATTCAGTGAGCTTTTGAGAAGATGAAACGATGAGGTAGATTGAAGCCTGTCTCTATCCTCTGTACTGTTTCATCGGGAATTATTTGATTCCCAAGGGGACAATCCTCTAGGTCACGTTGGGGGAAACCACAAGATGACCAAGATGACTGAGTTTTTAGTTGTAGATGTCTGTCTACTGCAATGGCATTTTGAGAGACCTCTACTACAAAGCTTCAAGGCGGTCACTTCAATCTACATTGAAGATGAAGTTTCCCCCCGACGGGGATAGGGGAAGTTAGTGGATCCCAACGCGCATCTCACGCATGCTATGTAAGGGCAGTCAGATGGCGTGCAAGGAAAGGGAACACCAGTTGGCATCCCTGAACAGTAATGTCGATCAGCAAGATCGAGCCACAGCCTAACGGTTGAGGATACCATGGATCCTCACATCTAGGAATGCCCTCATAATGGATCGGTTGAGACCTATCCGAGGTATCGATCAATCAAGTGAGCTGACCCGAGTGTTGAGAATAAGGAGTAATCTCAACCCTCAGCTCACCAATGACCTGACATGCTTCCTCAGGGAAAATGTCGACGTATCCATGGACTCATGCTGACATGGTCGGAAGCCCGATGTTTTATGCCATGCTTGAATATTGATTGTCCAGTAGGTGGTTCGCCAAAAGATGAGGCAATGGACCCGAGTGGTATGCCGCTTAAAAGTTGAGGTAGATAACCTCCTCTTGAAGGGTCCATCCAGGAGACACTTTACCCGAGCTGGGTTCCACCCGGTCTTAGTAAAGAAGCCTAATGACAAATGGCGAACCTACGTTGACTTCACTGACCCAACAAGGCTATCCAAAAGACAACTTTCCCTTGCCGAGAATTGACCAGCTCGTCGATGCCACTTCGGGCATGAGCTGTTGAGTTTTATGGACGCCTACTCGGGATACAATCAGATTCTGATATATGTAACGGACGAAAAACATACTCTTTTGTTACAGACGGGGGTTGTATTGCTTAAAGTTATGTCCTTTGGCCTAAAAAACCTTGGGGTGACTTACCAACGACTGGTAACTGAATATATTTTGAGTTGATCGGAGAGTCGATGGAAGTCTATGTTGATGACATACTGGTCAAATCGCATGTGCTTCAGATCACATAGAGCATCTCGCTAAGATGTTCCCATACTTCGAAGATATAAATGAAGCTCAATCTCTCAAGTGTTCATTGTGTATCCTCAAGAAATTCCTGGGGTATATGGTTAACCAGAGGGGAATAGAATCAACACCTAAAAGATCCATGCTCAACTTGATATGGAAGCCGACCAACCGAAAACAGGTTCAGAGTCTTAATGGGCGAATAGCGGCTCTTAGTTGCTTCATATCAAAGCAACATATCATTGTTTGCCATTTTTCAATATATTGGGGCAACAAAAATTTTGAATAGACTCCAGACTTGACAGCTTTTAAGCATTAAAGAGCACCTCAGAAAGCCATCTCTTCTGTCCAACCTCTTAGTCAGGAAATTCTTTCCTATATTTGTCCGTCTCTTAGCATGCGGTAAGTGAGCTCTAATTCGGGAAGAAGACAAGTCTAATGCCAGTATATTACGTGAGTAGATGTTATTGGCGTCGAAATGCAGATCCAGAAATGGAGGATTAGCTTATGCCCTACTGGTCACCTTTAGAAAGTGCAACTTATTCATGCTATACTATCTATATATTGACCAACTAGACCCTCAGGCAAGTCCTCTAAAAGCCAAAGGCTTCGGGTAAGTTGTTTAAGTGGGCAATGAAACTAAGTCAGTTTGATCTGCATATAGAACGAAAGCAACCATTAAAGGGCAGGCTGTTGTTGATTTCATTTAGGAGTTTTCATACCAACCGATTCAGGAATTCGAGCAACAGTCCAACAAAGTCACCCGGAAGCTATTCAAAATCTATTGACCTGGAGCTTTATGTCCATGGATCCTAAACAGGAAAAGGGTCGGGGCAGGCCTTCTTCTCTTTAGTCTCGAAGGGACTCGACATCCACGGTATTCTTCGGTTTGGGTTCAAGGCTACCAACAACGATGCCAGTATGAAGCATTACTCACTAGTCTACGGTTGGCAAAAGAATAGGTCAACCCGATCAGTATTCATAGGGACTCCACGCTAATTGTTAATAAAATTTTGGGAGAGTATCAAGCCAAGGAAGAAAACATGATTAGTTATCTGAAGAAAGCTAAGGCCGCACTTGAGTCTTTCAAGCACTTCGCGATCACGCAGATTCCTAGAGACAGTAATTCTGTCATGGATGCCTTGGTAAGAATGCTCGGTGCTGACTCAGATGCCCCAGAAAGTATTCCTGTTTGACATAGAGATCCCTAGTATCAGCTTACCGAACGACCGTGGTTACGACAGAATCAGTTTTTTTGTGACCCCAATTGTTCAGTATTCGAGATGGGACCTTGCCTAATGACAAGTTGAGGCAAGAACCCGGAACCAAAGTTCTCGTTACATACTTGTAAGAGATCAATTGTACAAGCGAGGGTTTAGCACCTCTCTCCGATGTGTAACCAATGAGGAAGTAGACTATATCATGAGGGAGATACATAAAGGGATTCGGTAATCACACTGCTGTGTGATCCCTGCTAACAAAGTTGTTCGTCAAGAGTACTACTGGCCCCTACTTCAAGAGGATACCTTCAACTTTGTCAAAAAGTGTGACAGGTGCCAGCGATTCGTAAACATACCGCAAGCTCTTTCCCACCAGCTGATATAATGACTAGCCTGGCCATTCTCCAGTGAGGAATTGATCTTATTGGACCCAACCAGCTAGGAAGAGAGGAGTCAAGTATGTTGTGGTCACGATGGATTATTTCACCAAGTGGGCGAAGCTGAACCCTTAGCCGCGATTACTACCAAGAAGCTCAAGGACTTCATCTTAAAAATATAGCATGCGCTACGAAATTCCTCACACTCATCTCTAATATGGGAAAAAGTTCGATAGCGAGGATTCAAGCAGTTTTGCGATGAGTTTAGATCCATAAAAAGTTTGCCTTAGTTGCAAGACCACAAGCAAATGGCCAGGTTGAAGCTGTCAACAAGACCATCAAGCATACTTTGAAAGCTAAGCTTGGCGCTGCCAAGGGTAATTGGGTCGATGACCTCCAGAAGTCCTATGGGCATACAAGACAACTCTGAGAACTCTACTTCGGAAATACTTTCTCGCTAGCATATGATTGTGAGGCATGACTAGTGGAAGTGGGGACTGGTTCACTTGGAGAGACTGTTCAAGAAACAGACAATGAAGCATTTTGCGTGCAAGTCTGGACTTAGTTAAAGAACACCGTGGCAAAGTTGGTTAAGGATAACAGCCTACTAGTAACGGATGAAAAGATTCTTCAACTCTAAAGTCAGGAGAAAAGACTTTCAGTCGGCGACCTAGTTCATAAGAAGTTTCTCGGTAAAAGGGAACAAGCACGGGAGTATTGGGACCAAACTGGGAAGGCCCCTACGTATCCCAAGGTAATACTACCAGGACTTATCACCTAAAAGGCCAACGGTTCCAAAGTACCGCAGCTGGAATGCTGAGCATCTTCGCCCTTATATCAGTAATTCTAAACTCGTCTTTTAACTTCCTTGTAAAAATTCCCTTGTAAGCTTTGTAATTAAGATCACTTTTAAGCCAAAACATTGTATAAATGTATGATCTTGTTCCTCACTTATTTTTATCTTTTTGTGCTCATATGTAATGTTTGGAGTACGAAAAATTATAAGTGCTACCACAACAGTTTAAGAATAATATTGTCTTAATGAAATTCTGAGTACATAGGCAGGAATATGCAAGGACATCAAAAGCAAGGTTGTGGGAAAAGTAAAAGCAGAAGCGATCACTAGTTTTCGCTTAAGCCTTCGAGTGGGACCTCGGCCTCTCCAGGTTGTCACGACCTCTTGGTCAGCTACTGGGTCCTCGAAACATACTCTCTGGCTGATCTCTTCGAATAAGGCCCTAGACCTTCCTCCTCCTCATCAACTCTCACCATGGAACCAAAAACTCCAATTCACTCATTATTTGCATAAAATGTCCATTTTAGCCTGAAACACAAAATATAAAGAATTAAGTAACAATCAGGTCCAAATGAACTAAGAAGTATCTAAAATCCGACTAAAAAGTCTAATAAAAATAGTACAATCCACGGATTATCAGCTTTCCCATAGGAAGAAGCTTCATAGTGCTTCAACTCTGCTTCAGAACTTTCCCAAATTCTGAGATTCGCTTGCTTCTAGGTCCAGCAACTCCAATCCACTCATTATTAGCTCAAAATACATGTTTTGGCCTAAAATAGAAAATATGTGAAATTAAGTAGCAATTCAGGCATAAACGAACTAAGAAGTATCCAAAATCCAGTTAAAAAGTCTAAATAAAACAATATAATCCTCGGATTATCAGCTATTTGGTAGGGAAGTATGGTTGTAAGCTACTATATATTTCCTAGATTTCTATTGGAATGTGTATGATGATTATTTGCATAAAGGTTCTATTTGAACTTTGGAGGTTTCTAACTCCCTCAAATGAGCAAGAATTGCTTTCTTCTCTATTTAATTTCAAGATAGGTCGAGGAAAGAAAACTTCTTCAAGCACGTTTGTACTAGTCGTTTGAGGTATGGGTAAAACATATACGGGCCCACAAAGTCCTAGTTCTATACAGGTAATGAAATTTGGAGCTATACCTTACCCTGTGTGTACAGGTGGACCTACAGATACCTTTTTTTAAGTTAATTTTAATTTTTCATCTTTTCCAATCAACTAAAAATTAAATGATCCAAAAAGTAGAAAATTATATTTCATAATAAACGTGGCCAAAACAATTTAGTCATTAATTAACCAAAAATTAAATAATCCAAAAAGTAAAACCTCTACAAGAGGCTTAGAATAGAAGTTAGAAGCTATAGACAAATAAATTCAATAATTTTTAAAATTCAAAATTAATTAGATAATTTTTTTTTTTAAATTGTAGGTACCCACGGGTATACCTGGTCTACTCGCCAAAAAAAAAAAAAAAAAGGAGGTTGGCTTAGGTACAGGTAATATATAAACGGATCCTAAATTAGTAACTCGTACCCGTTTTTTATACGAGTACCTGTAAGTATAAACCCGTTTTGCTGGGTCTACTCATGGTTGAGCTTAGAAGTGAGTAGGTTTGGGTACTTGCCAAATCCCATGGAATCAAAACTGGTTGGTTCTGATTCCTAAATATCTGGACATTTTTTGGTTTTGGTTCTGGGTACCTGACCATCCAGCAAATTTAAAAAAACCCTGATAATCCGAGGATTATACTGTTTTTACTAGGCTTTTTAGTCAGATTTTAGATACTTCTTAGTTCATTTTGACCTGAATTGTTACTTAATTTTTTATATTTTGTGTTTCAGGCAAAAATGGACATTTTGAGCAAATAATGAGCGATTTGTAGTTTCTGAACTCAGAAGTAAGCGGATCTCAGAATTTAGAAGAGTTCTGAAACAGAATGGAACACTAGGAAGCTTGTTTCCATAGGAGAGCATCGAGGATCGAAGATTCAAGCAAAAAGGCAAGCGGAGGGCAATTCTAGAATTTCAGAATTCCACATGGACCTTCGCCGCAGCGAAGAAAGTTAACGCACGAGATCTGTTTTTACTTCATCGCCGCGGCGACGTCTGCGAATTTCAAAACGCATAGTTTTACTTTTCAGAAATTTCTTAGGTTTTTGGGCGAGGTATAAAAGGAAAAACTTAGTCTTTTTGTAGGGTCGTGCGTTTTTAGATAGAAAACAGTTTTTACATTTTCTGAAATTGAATTTGAGTGATTTTTGATTAAATAAAGTGTGAAGATTCGAGGTGAAACCAGTGGATTCATCAATTTGGGAGATTCTTTTCCTTTTCTCTTGTTTCCATGATGTTGAACTTGGAATTTTTCGTTTCTTTTAATTGTATTATTGATTTAGACATGAACTAACCTAATTTGGGTTAGGGTTTTGATTGTAGTTCAGAATTTCATGGGTTAATTGATTGAATGATTTTATTTTCATATGAACTTGCTTGATTGTGTGAATACTTTGAATTTATTGTTTATATGTGATGAACATGATGAGATTGAGAAATGAATCATGTTAGGCTTCTTGGGTATTCACCATTGTAGTATTGGATGCTAGAGATAAATTCAAGAATCAATGAAATCAATCTAGGATTCTTGTGCTTAATGAGCTCAGTTTTATTAACTTTCAATTTGTTGGGTGCGGAAGGTTAATAGGGGAGAGTAGGAAAACATAGCCTGAGAAGGTATGTTGGACACTTTAGAGAGTTTGATTTACAATCAATGCATGTGAATATGAATTTACTTTAATTCTTTAGGTTTAACCCATAAAGTCCGAATGAAGTCAAAACCCTACCCGTTTGTTTGAATTGATTTTATCCATATTTTAAACCCTGCTTTCATAGTTTACTTTTATTTTAGTAAATTTTGTTTTAGTTATAGTTTAAATTGCTCCCTTTAATCCAAAAGAATTCGATTGCTTTAACTTGAAAACGGTAGAAAACTTAGTGCTTAGCAACAATCCTCGTGGGAACGATACTCACTCATCACTCTATTACTTGTGCGGCTAGTATACTTACTACATTTGCATGTTGTACGAAACACGCATCACACCCCTACAGTATTCACATATCTTTTTTTCACCAAAAGTTTTATCTAAAAAATTTCTCTCAACCCAGCTCTTTGCTAGCCCCACCACCAACCATTTCACTTGATTTTCGGTCAGGAAATGTCACCCTCACCCCCATTACACACTTTCTTAGCTTATTTGCCTAGTTTTTGGCTGACTTTGTACCTCTCTCGTGGCCCAGCTCCACCTTTCTGATGGTCATTCTCAGGCTGATTTGGTCTAATTTCGGCACCATTGGACCACCCCAACATCACCATCACCATCAACGTCCCTTTCTCTTTCTTATTAGAACCCCTTACTTCTCCACTCGAGTGCACTAACCAATTGCTAGCCACCATCTCTACTGGGTTCATGTGATTGTTTGGATTTCTGGCCAAATATCAGTCAATTTCAACATCGACAATCACCACTGTCACCACCACCAACATCCTTATCACTTCCTCTACAAATCCCCTCTCACCATTAGCATCCCTAGCTCGTTGATTACCATCTGTCGCCTACGCTTGCTGTCGTGTGACTATCACGTTTTTGTGATATTGTTTCCAGCACAACGTTGGTTTTCTGATTCAATTGCTTGATGTTGTGATTGTTGTTAGATGTTTTATGATCTCAGTGGGTTGGTGTTATGGTTGTTGTTGGATTTTTGCTATTGTGTTAGTTGTATTTTGGTCACCAGCCAATCCTTTTGCTGATTCTCAAATCGGTTCCACCCATGGTACTTGGACCTCAATTCTGGTTTGGGTTCCTGATTCTTGAAGTGATAGAACCAGAACCGTACAGTGCCAGTTTCACTACATTTTGAACCAAAACTGACCTTATGAGGGTTAGTTTCCGTTCTTACTTGGAACCGACTGTTCTGAGTCTACCCGTTATCCATGCTCACCTCTAATTGAGCTTATCTCTCTTGTCTTGTTGCTGAGGAGTTAATTACATTTATCCATGGCTTTAGGCTCAATAATATAAGTCTTGTAATTTAAAATATTGGGGTATACCTCCTAATTATGACAATGGTTTAGGAGAGATAATTTAAGGGTAAAAGATAAGCTTCTAAAACTGGAATAATGTTAAAATGAGGGCCTTTTAGTTTTGAAACTGAAAAAGTCCTTCCAATTTATATACACATTTAATAAATTCAAGAAAGTAAATCTAGTGTTCAAGGGCAGAGCATGGCTACCCTAAGCCCCCATAATTTTTTTTTATTAGTTTAGTCTCTATAAATTTAGTTTTTACTTTAGCCACCCTATGTTTTGAACTTAACACTTTATACCCTACAAATGTAGCTTCCTCCTGTGTTGCGGCCCTCTATTCATTGATGATTACATTTTGGTCATCTTAGAAAAAATATCTGGCTTCACCTTTGCTAGTATTTTAAAATGCAATACCTAAATAAGTAGATATATTTCAGGATAGATAAAGTCTTTCTTTCATAACAGAAAGTAGAGGATAAACTTGGATATTGAATACCTATGTGGCATTATTATTTGAATTACATTAGTGTTATGTCTGAAAAGGTAGGGCTGACATGGAGCCTCGTCAGTAAAGAATGGTCAGAGCTCAAAAGGGTTCTATGCCATCCAGGTGCATCCACGTCACACCTAGTGCAAGTGGTATGGCTTCTCTCAGTATAGTAGGTGAGTGCCAGACAGCAAGCGGCTGGAGATCGCCCATATGTCAAAGCCATGCTTTAATTGAGGAAGTCCCTTGGGCAGGTGACCAATGGGATGTAAAGAAAGGATTTGCACGGCACCTACCCACTTTTAGCGTTTATAATCATTACCCTGAACTCTCCCACTACAAATAGAGGACTTCCCTCTCATTTGTGGGGATTAGCTAATTTTACGCTGGAATAGCTCTCTCTCTCTCTCGCTTGTATTCTCTCTCTAAAATATAACTTAGCTCACTAAACGCGACTTGACCTCTCTCTCTTATTAATATAATAGCAGTGGATGTAGGATTCGCTTTTGAGCATTCGTACCACTTTAAATATTGCTCTTCACCTTTTATTTAATTCAATCCCCTCATATCACATGTGACTTCTAAGTATTTTTAGCATTTTACAAATGCAAGTAGTTGGTGTCAAAATCAAGCATCAACAGCTTGGCACTAGAAGGAGGGCTTATTTAGTAGCTACTCTTCATCACAAAAATCTCTAACTAATTAGTCCCACAACAGCAAATGGCTCGCGGTTTCGAATATGGGTGAACCAATTATGGCAATGAAGAAATCCCCTAGGTATAGGAGGACACTTCTACCGAAATGCTGCCAGTCCAGAAGAATATCATGGGGGATATTCCTTCAAGCTCGCAGCTCGACCCAACCGTCGTGAGTTACCCAGAGAGGTTCAACAATACTCTTCAAATGGTCAGCCGAAGGCTATACTGATTGGATCGGGTCGTGCCACCCGAATCCAATAAGGCGATGCCACCGCCAAAAATGCCTGCAGGTTGCGTGAAAGCGTGGAAAAGTGCAAAAGCCCATATCGTGCGCACTGCAGCACGTCAGAGAAAGGGAAATCAAGTGGCGCACAGCAGACCCAAGGGCTTTAAGGGACTAGCGAACACCGATCGCACCCCGAGTAAAATACTGGTGCATTGCGACTCGGTAATATGTCGTAACATGAGCCATCCCGCGTGATGAGAATGCAAAATATCATATTTACCCCCCTTAATGTTTAGTCTTTTATACGTATTTGTTGCCTAAATGTACTCATTATTATTCTATTTTGATTTAGGATGCAAATGGAAGCGTTAATTGCAAAACGGAACTAATTAAGTGAATTCAGATAGTTTCGATGTTGTTTCGTAATCTGGGCATAACTCTCTCATCAGAGCTCCGATTTAGATAATTAAAAATGCTGTGGAACGCTAAGAAATATATCTACAACTTTCATGTTTTGAGTTTGGAGAGATACGCACTGCATAAAGGTTGTAATCGAGCTTGAAGTTGACGCATCTGCACTGGACATCCTGGAGCATTCTGCCTTGTCATGCAAATCAATTGGGCAGTTTATTATTGGAAGATTTGAATACATGTGGCACGCAAGTTACAGCTCAGAATCACCACTTTCCTATTTTATTTTAGGACTTTATCTTATTTTCAATTAATTAGAATCAAATTAGGATTAATGTTATTTTAGGATATTAGAATATTTCTTTTAGGAGATTGAGTGGGATTCAAATACTTGAACTAGATTTTTGGCTAAAGGGATCAGATTAGGGTTTTTGAGGGGGACCACGCCTCTCTCTTCTCTTCTCTGGAATTTTTCTTTCTCTTTTGAGTTTTGATGATGGCCATGAGCAGCTAGAACTTTTGTAACTTGGTCGAAGGAAACGGAGGCCTCATAATCAATAAACTGTGAGATCTAATATATTTTTCTTGGTGTTCAATTTTCGTGTTTGAGTATTGGATGTTTTTCTGTGCCTAATTTTATGATTGTTTCGTTTAATTACTAGGGAGGCCTACTAGTTTATTAATTGTTGCAATCTACTGCTAAGTTAGATATCAAATCCGTAATTGTTTGATCCCTCTAACTTGTGAAGCAATTAGGGTTAATAATTCGCTGCGTCAGGAATTAGTAATCTTAAGAAGAACATTCAACTAAATTAAATACAACCGCTTGTGTTTGTGTTGTTTAGCTTCATCGATTTCTCTAATTCTTAAGGCTGCCACTAGATTAAATCTTGAGCGCTTGTCTAGGGTTGTTTAGTGGTAAGATTAATTAAGATCGCTTGTTTCTTGATTAATTACAATTAAGGAGAGATAGGAAAATAGCTCCAACGGTGAATATTCAGGTATGGATTGATTTAATTTTGCATCAATGACCAGTTGTAAGATTCCGATGGTGGATGTTGACTGGGACCAAGTTTTGTTATATTAATTGATCTCGATTTGAATTGTTTTGTTATTTTTGCTAAGATTGTTTTTCTGTTTTACTCAAAACCCCCCAGCCTTGTTCACATCATCGAAAATTCGGCTAGAGACTCTTCGTGGGATCGACCCTTGCTTACCCTATTTACAGTTTAGTAGTTAGGTTAGGAAGGTTTTTAATCTTGGTTGCCTACGACACCACACCACCGCGCCATGTCACACGGGCATTCCCATAAAAGTACAAGGCCGGGAGATTCCCAATATCGCCAGAATGATGACTTCGATCGTCGTCATGCAGGGGATTCCCATCACCTGTGGGTCGGTTCGTACCACCACGGAGGTCAGGAAGACTCCCTGAATCGCTTAATGCCATCACACGGCTCCAACCAGTGTGTGTTGAGATTGGCCGAAGCTTCTGGCCGAGGTGAGGAAGAATCCGATTTGTAGTCTTTCCTCAACCGCAACCGTGAGGGTCGAACCCAAGTTGCAAAAAGTGATCCCCAAGTAGCTCCGCTGCCTCAGATTGAGGAACTACAATGAGCTCTAGATCAGTTTAAGGCTCAGCAGAATGAGCAAGGGCAGGTCGTAGAGGTGTCTCCCTTTTCTTCAACAGTGTTAGCTGCCCCTTTCCCATCGAGATTCAGAATGCTCGACATGTGAGCATTCGATGGGAATTCCGATCCTTAAGATCATTTATACGAGTTCAACAACCTCATGGAACTCCATCAAGTCTTTGACTTAGAAAAATGTCGTTGCTTGGTAGTAACCCTTACCGCCCATGCCAAGCACTGGTTCAAGTTGCTTCTAGTAGGATCGGTCAGCTCATGGCCTCAAATGAGCTTGACATTTCTAAGGCACTTCCAGGTGAACAAGTCAATGTCGCTAAGCTACCTGAGCAATATACGGCAGGAGAGGGATGAACCCCTCCAATCTTATATAGACAAGTTCCATAGGGAGCTCCATAAAATGGCTCATACTCCCGAAAAGTCTGTTTGAACTCTCATCATTGTGGGAGTTCACCCACAGACAGACTTATGGAAGGAACTGCAATATGAGGATGATGTTTCCCTCACTCGCTTTTACAACCTTACTAAAAAATACAAGTGGATTGAAAGTTCCGTGGCAGCTATTGGTCGCCACAACCCCGGTGTTTTGGACAATGCTCCCAACTCGGGGGAGAATAGGAGGGATGATCGCAGATAAGCTAACGATGATCAGCAAAAAGGAAAGAAGCAGTGGTACAAGCCCAAGAAATCTTATGTCCCAGTTCCTCATCGCGATTGCGACAAGAGTCAATACACTTCTCTGAATGCCTCGGTGTCAGTAATTCTGGATAAATCATAGGAGGCTGGTTTGCTTGGAGAGCCCGAGCCCATGAAAAATCCCCTTCAGCTAGAAACAATAAAAAATATTGTCGCTATCATCAGGATAAAGGGCATCACACCGATGAGTTTCGGGCCCAAGCAGGCAATTGAGGACCTCATTAAACAGGGGCACTTCAAATAGTATATTGATGACTCAGCTCCTGTTCGGGAGAAAAATCAAGAGGAACCAAGGAAGAGGTGTCGTGGCTGCAAAGGTCTCTACTGTGTAGGGATCATCTTTGAAGGACCACACCTTGTAGGGAACTCTCAAGGTGCGCAGGAAAAGTATGCTCGGGAAGCCCGTCATGACCCCATAAGTGTCATGAGCACAAAGCCGCGACCCTCTAAGTTAGTTGAGATAAGGAAATCACCTTCTCTTAGAAAGACGCAGTGCGATTGCATCATCCCCATGACGATGCCCTCTTTATCTCGCTTGAAATAGGTCGGTGCGAAGTCCACAGGATACTAGTGGACAATGGAGGCGCCGTGAATATCTTATTTCAGTGAGCCTTCGAGAAGATGAAACTAGATGAGGTAGATCTGAAGCCTGTCTCTATCCCTCTGTACTGTTTCATCGGGAATCATTTGATTCCCAAGGGGACGATCTCACTCTAGGTCACGTTGGGGGAAACCAACGAGATGACCAAGATGACTGAGTTTTTAGTTGTAGACTGTCTGTCTGCTTGCAATGGCATTTTGAGACGACCTCTACTACAAAGCTTCAAGGTAGTCACTTCAATCTACAATCTGAAGATGAAGTTTCCCACCCCGACGGGGATAGGGGAAGTTAGTGGATCCCAATGCGCATCTCGCGACTGCTATGTAAGGGCAGTACAGATGGCGTGCAAGGGAAAGGGAACACCAGTTGGCATCCCTGAACAGGCAATGTCGATCAGCAGGATCGAGCCACAGCCTAACCCGGTTGAGGATACCATGGATCCTCACATCTAGGAATGCCCTCATAATGGATCGGTTGAGGTCCTATCCGAGGTATCGATCAATCAAAGTGAGCTGACCCGAGTGTTGAGAATAAGGAGTAATCTCAACCCTCATCTCACCAATGACCTGACATGCTTCCTCAGGGAAAATGTCGACGTATTCACATGGACTCATGCTGACATGGTCGGAATCAGCCCGAATGTTATATGCCATGCCTTGAATATTGATTGTGCGGTCAGGTCGATTCGCCAAAAGATGAGAGCAATGGACCCCGAGTGGTATGCCGCCTTAAAAGTTGAGGTAGATAACCTCCTCTTGAATGGGTCCATCCGGGAGACACTTTACCCGAGCTGGGTTACCAACCCGGTCTTAGTAAAGAAGCCTAACGACAAATGGCGAACCTACGTTGACTTCACTGACCTCAACAAGGCCTATCCAAAAGACAACTTTCCCTTGCCGAGAATTGACCAGCTCGTCGATGCCACCTTCGGGCATGAGCTGTTGAGTTTTATGGACGCCTACTCGGGATACAATCAGATTCTGATATATGTACCGGACGAAGAGCATACCTCTTTTGTTACAGATCGGGGGTTGTATTGCTATAAAGTTATGTCCTTTGGCCTAAAAAACCTTGGGGTGACTTACCAACGACTGGTTAACTGAATATATTTTGAGTAGATCGGAAGATCGATGGAAGTCTATGTTGATGACATGCTGGTCAAATCGCATGTCACTTCAAATTACATAGCGCATCTCGCTAAGATGTTCACCATACTTCGAAGATATAAAATGAAGCTCAATCCTCTCAAGTGTTCATTCGGTGTATCCTCGAGAAAATTCCTGGGGTATATGGTTAACCAGAGGGGAATAGAAATCAACGCCGAAAAGATCCATGCTCAACTTGATATGAGAAGCTCGACCAACCGAAAACAGGTTCAGAGTCTTAATGGGCGAATAGCGGCTCTTAGTCGCTTCATATCAAAAGCAACATATCATTGTTTGCCATTTTTCAATATAATTGGGGCAAAAAAAATTTTTGAATAGACTCTGAACATTAAAGAGCACCTCAGAAAGCCATCTCTTCTGTCCAAGCCTCTCAGTCAGGAAATTCTTCTCCTATATTTGTCCGTCTCTTAGCATGCGGTTAGTGCAGCTCTAATTCGGGAAGAAGACATAGTCTAATGGCCAGTATATTACGTGAGTAGATGTTTATTGGACGTCGAAATGCAGTATCCAGAAATGGAGTGATTAGCTTATGCCTTACTGGTCACCTCTAGAAAGTTGCAACCTTATTTTCATGCCCATACTATCTATGTATTGACCAACTAGACCCTCAGGCAAGTCCTCTAAAAGCCAGAGGCTTCGGGTAAGTTATTTAAGTGGGCGATGGAACTAAGTCAGTTTGATCTGCAATATAGAACGAAAGCAACCATTAAAGGGCAGGCTGTTGTTGATTTCATTTAGGAGTTTTCATACCAACCGATTCAGGAATTCGAGCAACAGTCCAACAAAGTCACCCGGGAAGCTATTCAAAATCTATTGACCTGGAGCTTCTATGTCCATGGATCCTCAAACAGGAAAAGGGTCGGGACAGGCCTTCTTCTCTTTAGTCTCGAAGGGACTCGCATCCACGGTATTCTTCGGTTTGGGTTCAAGGCTACCAACAACGATGCCAAGTATGAAGCATTACTCACTAGTCTACGATTGGCAAAAGAAATGGGGTCAACCACGATCAGTATTCATAGGGACTCCATGCTAGTTGTTAATAAAATTTTGGGAGAGTATCAAGCCAAGGAAGAAAACATGATTAGTTATCTGAAGAAAGCTAAGGCCGCACTTGAGTCTTTCAAGCACTTCGCGATCACGCAGATTCCTAGAGACAGTAATTCTGTCATGGATGCCTTGGTAAGAATAGCCTCGTTGCTGGACTCAGATGCCCCAGAAAGTATTCCTGTTCGTTACATAGAGATCCCTAGTATCAGCTTACCCGAACAGACCGTGGTTACGATAGAATCAGTTTTCTGGATGACCCCAATTGTTCAGTATCTCCGAGATGGGACCTTGCCTAATGACAAGATTGAGGCAAGAACCCTGCGAACCAAAGCTTCTCGTTACATACTTATAAGAGATCAATTGTACAAGCGAGGGTTTAGCACCCCTCTCCTCCGATGTGTAACCAATGAGGAAGTAGACTATATCATGAGGGAGATACATAAAGGGATCTGTGGTAATCACACTGCTGTGTGATCCCTCGCTAACAAAGTTGTTCGTCAAGGGTACTACTGGCCCCTACTTCAAGAGGATACCTTCAACTTTGTAAAAAAGTGTGACAGGTGCCAGCGATTCGTAAACATATCGCAAGCTCTTTCCCACCAGCTGATTACAATGACTAGCCCCTGGCCATTCTCCATGTGAGGAATTGATCTTATTGGACCCATACCAGCTAGGAAGGGAGGAGTCAAGTATGTTGTGGTCACGATGGATTATTTCACCAAGTGGGCCGAAGCTGAACCCTTAGCCGCGATTACTACCAAGAAGCTCAAGGACTTCATCTTCAAAAATATAGCATGCCGCTACGAAATTCCTCATACACTCATCTCTAATAATGGGAAACAGTTCGATAGCGAGGAATTCAAGCAGTTTTGCGATGAGCTTTAGATCCATAAAAAGTTTGCCTCAGTTGCAAGACCACAAGCAAATGGCCAGGTTGAAGCTGTCAACAAGACCATCAAGCATACTTTGAAAGCTAAGCTTGGCGTTGCCAAGGGTAATTGGGTCGATGACCTCCCAGAAGTCCTATGGGCATACAAGACAACTCTGAGAACCTCTACTTCGGAAATACTTTTCTCGCTAGCATATGATTGTGAGGCTATGATCCTAGTGGAAGTGGGGACTGGTTCACTTTGGAGAGACTTGTTCAATGAAACAGACAATGAAGCACTTTTGCGTGCAAGTCTGGACTTAGTTAAAGAACACCGTGGCAAAGCTTGGTTAAGGATAACAGCCTATTAGTAGCGTATGAAAAGATTCTTCAACTCTAAAGTTAGGAGAAAAGACTTTCAGATCGGCGACCTAGTTCTAAAAGAAGTATTTCTCGGTAAAAGGGAATCAAGCATGGGAGTATTGGGACCAAACTGGGAAGGCCCCTACCGTATCACCAAGGTAATACTACCAGGGACTTATCACCTCAAAAGGCTCAACGGTTCCAAAGTACTGCAAGCTTGGAATGCTGAGCATCTTCGCCCTTATTATCAGTAATTCTAAACTCGTCCTTTTAACTTCCTTGTAAAAATTCCCTTGTAAGCTTTGTAATTAAGATCGCTTTTAAGCCAAATTCATCTTGTATAAATGTATGATCTTGTTCCTCACATTATTTTTATCTTTTTGTGCTCATATGTAATGTTTGTGGAGTACGAAAAATTATAAGTGCTACCATAAACAGTTTAAGAATAATATTGTCATTAATGAAATTCTGAGTACATAGGCAGGAATATGCAAGGACATCAAAAGCAAGGTTGTGGGAAAAGTAAAAGCAGAAGCGATCACTAGTTTTCGCCCTTAAGCCCTTCGAGTGTGACCTCGACCTCTCCAGGTTGGTCAACGACCTCTTGGTCAGCTACTGGGTCCTTTGAAACATACTCCTCTGGCTGATCCTCTTCCGAATAAGGCCCTAGACCTTCCTCCTCCTCATCAACTCTCACCATGGAAGCAACGATCCTCTGGTAATCATCCGGAAGGTCAGTAAGGTCCATGGTCAGGTTCTTTGGCCGAAAGGCATAAATGGACTGAATCGACCAGTCAGCAGCTTTCCTCTCGATTTCTTGCTCTTGTTGCTTCATCTCTTCAGTTAAAGAAGCGGCTCGCCCCTGGGACATTCCTCTGCCTTCCTCTGCTTCTCAGAAGTTGACCCATAGAATGCCTTCCTCTGCTTCTCAAAAGTTGACCCATAAAATGCCTTCCTCTGCTTCCCAGACGTCTCATACAATCGAGCTCTCTCTTCCTTTGCCTGCAAAGCCCGTTCGGAGTTAGCCCGAAGCTCTAGCTCTTTCTCGCCACACTCTTTCTTGAGCCTGGCCACTGTCCTCTAAAGCTCTCTAAGTTCCTTTCCCCTCTTCTCTAGCTCGGCCTTTTGGAAGTCCATCGTGCGAAGTGTAGAGTTCCTCTCCAACAAGTACTAGTTCATCTGAATGGTGAATAGGCTCATCTCTTTTACCGCAGCTACTAAGTCATGCTTCAACTGCGTGTTCTCTTCCTTCAGCTCGAAGAGTCCCCTGGCCGCTTCCAGTTGGATCTTTTATTGGGTTAGTTGTATGGCGAGCAAAGACTGCACAGTGAAATAAGCAAGCATTAGACTCTATCTCCTTGAAGACAGTAAAGGAAGTATTGGAAAGTCCTCGACGAGGACAAACCATTTTACCTGGCCTTGCATTTGAACTGCCCTGATCATCAAGTTCGTAGGGTGGGAGGCCACGAGCTCTTCAAAGACTATGGCAATTTGGTGCTCCAAAAAGGAGAACACCACCGGCTACAGGTGCTTCGGAAGTTGACCCATAAAGTCCAACACCGGTGTGCCAGCTCCTGAAGCAATGGGTACCTCACCAGTCGGCCCTTTGCCTTCTCTCCTTCCAAGAGCCGTGGTCTCCCCTTTATCCCCTGCACGGATAGCTCGAGACCAGTGTAACCCTAGTCGTGCGCCTCAAGCTCCCTCCCGAGTGAAAAGCCTGATAAGGTTGTAACCTCCCAAACTGCACCCCCAAGCCCTTTAGCTCGGACTCTAACTCTGACTCTGACTCTGACTCTGACTCTGACTTTGACTTTGACTTTGACTCTGACTCTGACTCTGACTCTGACTATGACTCCTCGGGTTGCGACACCTTTCTTTTCTTGAACTTTTGGCCCATAGTCTTCCGCTTTGGGCAAGCAGTCACAGGTTGAGAAGGTTCTACTGGTTGTTTGGTAGGTGGCTGCGCTCCCACCTGCGCTCCTCCGACGGGGGTGTCACTAGGGCTCGCATTGACTGGTTTCGTGGTGCCGATCGGAGAAAAAATGAACCCCCTCTCTCTCAACGACCTTGGCACTTTGGGTGGCATATTCGCTAAATGCAAGTACTGTTAGTAAAAAGTTCGCTACATGCAAAAGCCAAAATTTTCTAAGACTGCGGACACTTACGAGTTAAGGTTTCCAAGGTCGCTTTCAAATTAAAGAAGTCATACTTCCTCAAATTTGCAGTTGTCACTAACACTTTCGCGTCATGACAATAATCTGGCAGGTTACCAAATGATACTATTCGGTTGAAGCCAGTGAGATCTGTCAACCTGGTTGACTTGTTTCCTGTGAAGAGACAAGAAAGATCGTTAGAAAGCAAAGCCAAAAAGAAAAGAAAAAATTCACTAAGTACAAGAAGGGAAGACCTACTTGGTTCCCTGAATTGGCAGACACCGTCGTAACAAAAAAAGAAAAACTTAGTCTCATATGCCCCGACATTACTGGGGTAATTAAAGATGCCTCCCTCGATCGAAGATCGCTTTGAGAGGTAATAAGAATCCTTATCCTTGCTCTTCTTCAAGTAATACGAGGAAGCGAACTCTAGCGTAGTTAGCTGGCCAAGGTCATTCTCGGTGCACGTGATATACATAGCCACAGCTATCATATATGTATTTGGCGTCAGTTGTAGAGATGCGACCTCAAAGTAATCGAGGATCGACCTGGTAAAGAGGTGGAAAGGAATTAATGCCCCATAGTTGAAAATGGACTCGGAGACCATGACCATTCCCTTTGGGGATTTCGACGTATGACCTGTACCGGACTACGTCTATGCTAAGCGTCTACTAGTCTACCACCCTTTGTATCTCCTCTGGGGTGGCCATTGACAGAATCTCCTGTGAAGAACCCGCTGGGGCGTCCTACGCCTGCAAGCTCGTCCCCTCATTTGTTTTGGTCGCTATATAGTCCATCTCTTCTACGATCTGAAAAAGGGGGACACATAGAGATTACTCAGTCTCCATACAGAATTTTGTACGATGACGTGGAAGAAAAAAAACCCTAATGTATCTTCCAAAAACCCTAGAAAATCTTTTGGGACCACCCCTAATAATTCATACCCTAAAAATCTATTCCTTACAGAAGACTAGCATAAACACCATTATCGCCTAAATAAGCTACATTCGAAGCAGAAAAAAAGATAAGTGAGGGAAGGATCTTCCTTACCTCTTGGCTATGGAGGGTGAACTTCTTGCTATGAATGGAAAGTGCGCACCAACTTCAAGGATTGAAAATCTGGTCTCGCGAGAGCTTTTTGCTTTTTCTGAAAGTATGAGTGTTGTAACATTGCTTAAGGCGAGCCTAGGGTTTTATAGTGGAGGAAATGGCGATTGGTCTTCCCGAAGCCAAGCGACGTTTGGGCGGAATGCATCTCTCACCGTTGATCGTGACCACGTGTCATCAATCGACAAGAAGGAGTAATTGCCATGCTTCGAGAAATTCAATCGTCACCTTCTTGCCGTTGAAATAATTGAACAACAGCTCGATTCTCTCCTCCATATTAAATGCGCTCTCATCCGCATTTAATGCCTTGATAAAGAACGTCGTTTCAGCATGACTCGCATTTAAGGCGCATGGCTGGCACTTATTGCGCACAAGACATGTTTGTCAGAATAAAGGATACTTCATTTATGGATTAGCTGTCAAGCACAACGGATAACATCTAAAAAGGACGTTGGAATAGAACACTCGTCATCGCATGTAGGTTGAGGAACGATGTGATTCCTTGCCTCCAACAGAAATATGCTAAGTGTAATCAAGTCGCGGACCTCGGTTAAGATAAGAGGTGCATCGATACGGCATTGAGTATGGTCTAATCCAAGTCGTCGACTTCGCGAAAGAAGACCATCTTAGGTCGCTCATAGAAAAATGTTCTGTGACCTCCTTGTAGCCAAGTCGGCTCGACCAAGCGTCATTTGGGATATGTCAAATCATGGCATAATTATGAAGTTCTCAAGGTTCGATCCTTAAACCTTAAAAACTGAGGAACTTCTGTTATGCCTGAAAAGGTCTGGCTGACGTGGAGCCTCATCAGTAAAGGATGGTCAGAGCTCAGAAGGGTTTTGTGCTGTCCGATGTGGCCATGTCGCACTTGGCGCAAGTGGTATGACTCCTGTCAGTGCAGTAGGTGAGTGCCAGGCTAGCAAGCGGCTGGAGATCGCCCACGTGTCAAAGCCCTGCTTTAATCGAGGAAATCCCTCGAGCAGGTGACCAATGGGACGGAAAGAAAGGATTTGCACGACACCTACCCACTTGTAGCTTTTATAATCATTACCTTGAACTCTCCCACTATAAATAGAGGACTTCAATCTCATTTGTGGAGATTAGCTAATTTTACGCTGGAATAGCTCTCTCTGTCTCTGTCTCTCTCTCTCTTGTATTCTCTCTCTAAACTGTAACTCAGCTCGTTGAACGTAACCTGACCTCTCTCTCTTATTAATATAATAACAGTGGATGTAGGATTCACTTTTGAGTATCCGAACCACTTTAAATATTGCTCTTCATCTTTTATTTAATTTAGTCCCCTCATATCACGTGTGACTTCTAAGTCTTTTTAACATTTTACAAGTGCGAGTAGTTGGTGTCAAAATCAAGCATCAAGAATTAGTGTGAGTTTTTCATTCAATCCAACAATATAGTAAAGATTAATTTCTTTATGTCATATTTGTATAATGTAAAAATTATTTCAGGAAATACTCGAATTTCAATTTTTGTTTTCCAAATATATTTAACAATGACACATGATACGGAAGCATCAAAGGCATGATACATGTGTTTTGCAAGTCTAAACAAAAGGGGACAGCTTTCACATTCACTTTAATGCACATTGTTAACTTTTAATTATGAACATTTTTTTTTTTTTTTTCAATTTTTAGAAGTTATAAACTCAGCATTCAGACCAAAGATTTTATATATCCAATATATATAGAAAATATCATTTATACTTCCACCAATCACAAACTGTCATGTCAATGGATATATCCTTATCAGCTAAGGAAAACTCTCAAAGGAGTTTCTTCTCCATTCTTAATAGGTCTCATTAGGTAAGTTATAATTTAATAAATTTATCAATAAAAATTCCCCAAATGGAAGGATTCTTTCTAATGGATACTTCCTTAAGAGCACAAGGCTCTCTCAAATTTCCCTCTACACAACATACTGTTGCAGAATATTTGATCAAACACAACCAATAAATTTAATTAAAACACTTAAGGAAGGAACAATGAAGAAAAAATAGAAAAGAAAAGAAAAGACACACATGATTTATGTGATTCGGCAATATGCCACGAAATAAATAAGATAATAATTCAACATAATCCTAGGTTGAAACAAAAATTCACATCCTATTACGAATTAATATCTGATATGAAAAACACTCCTAATCTAGCACATACTTTATATCACCTTCACAATTGAATTCTAAACAAAGTATAATCATTAATCTAATCACAATCATGAATTTGTATGAGACCTTAGATTATAATCATAATCCTAGGACACTTTTATTCAAAGGGTTGGGTTCATACCCACCTTAACTCATATGCTTTATGTATTTATAATTTAAATAATTTTTTGAATAGTTAATAAAAATAAATTATTAATTTAATATAAAATTCAACATCGAATCTACTCAATTGTATGTTAATCTACATAATAATAGTAATAATAGTAATAATAATAATAATAATTGACATCTCTTTTCGATGAGATGTTTAATCAGTGCCTCCTGTGACTAATTGAGACATATTTTGTCATCTATATGAGACTTTATATGTTTTGATCATTACTAATAATATTAATATCACGTCCCACTTTCACATTAAAAGAGATTTGATTGTTACTTTTTCAAATTCGGAGGGCGACTTTTCATTGACGAATAATCTGGCATCACACGCACGCAATGACGCACAATCTATTTAATTTCCATTTAATGTTTCTATTTGTAAGTCTAATATAATTATAAATAGAAAAATTAAATCTTTTATTTTTATTTTTTATTATTATATGAACTAATGTGATTACTGCTATATGATCAGGATATAATTGTCATCTCATTTATTTTAATATATTTATTTTTACTCGGTTATTATTTTTATACTGCATATATTGCATAAAAAAATAATTATAGATGAATTGAAGAGTATTATGCATACTCTTCTTTTTAAAGTCAATTCTTTGCATAAAGAAAACTCATAATTTATTGATTGACAATCCTCCCTTCATAAATTCAAACCCATAGGTGTTTGATAAACAATAAGTTTGAAGCTGATTATAAAATGATCAATTTTATAAAAGGATTCTATAAGTTAGGATGAGTAGGTTTTAAAAGTCAGATTATTTCTAAAATTGTTTTTATATTGTATTAACTAATATACTCAAACATAATTGTTCAAATTACAAAATAAGCTTAAATCATCATTTAATTCATTAAATAAATAATTTTATAATTTTTTTATAAATTAAAAAAATTTAGAAAAACAATTGATTACTGGTGAAATCACCAGATTCCTGTAGATCGAGAATTTCCGCTCCCACTGGGATCAACTGTAGCTACAACATGTCACTGTTGGCTCTATTCAATGGTGGTTTGACCGGTTTTGACCAATGGTTGACCTCCACCAATTAGATTTAATAATTATTTTAATTATGATTAATTTATATTTATTTAATATAAATTATTTTATTACATTTTTAAATACTTACAAATTTTGTGTTATAAAAATATTTAAAGAAATGAAATGTCTATTTTGGTCATTATACATAATACAACAATTTCAAAATCTAATTTACCAAACACAAAATCATAGGTTTTGAAAACCATAGCAATTATAAAAGTAACATTTATCAAACATATTATAAATTGTTTACAAAGCTGCTTATTTCTAAAATTGGGGAAAAGCTGATTAAACTTAAAATTACAACAATCTTAAAATAGTCCTTAGAGTTATACTTTCAATGCCAGTAATTTTGGTTCATTAGGATGAAGAATATCGGGGAGATGATGCAAAAGAGATCAACCCATATAGAATTTCTCAAGGAGTGTCAAAGGCATCAAATAAAATGATCAATTCTCATTCTTCCAATTCAGTTGGTGTCCTAGAATAGGCTTTGGACAATTCTTCGCGTTGCTATAAGCAAAATTAGCTTTAGCATTGATTCTGCAAATTTTCTCTTTTGAACTTTCTCTAAATTATGTATATGTTCCGGTTCATTACATAACCAATGTCTTGAAAACTGGACCGGGCCTTGACCCAATCAAGGGCCCAATTAATGGTTTAACCGGCCCGACCGATTAAATTGATGGTTTCCAGTAGTCCAAAAAGTTTGAAATATTGCAAAAACACCCCTAAAATTTTTTCAGTCCATACAAGTTTGAATTCTAGCAAATATACCCCTACGATCTATTTGGGTTTTGACTTTTCTGACCAAATTCCAGTTGATTCTAGCGGCCAAAATTCAGTCCCACACCACCACCTGAACCATCGTCCTCTACTCTACAAAAAACCTCTAACCCCAGAACTTGATAGACCCCTGTTCATTGGCCGTGACTCATGAACACTGCCACAATTGGGTTGATTTTTCACAGCCAAATTTCAACTGATTCCGACGTAAAAAAATCAATCCAACATCACGACCTGAACCACCGGCCTCCACAATACAAAACCCATCTAACCATAGCACTTGTTAGCCACTTGTTCGTTGGCCATGACTCACGTATCAGGTTGATTTTTTTTTTTTTTTTGCCGAATTCCGGCTGATTCTGATGTCTAAAATTCAATTTGACACCACACCTTGAACCACCGACCTCCACTCTATAAAAACCCTTTAACCTCGGCACTTGGTAGCCCTTCATTAGTCGACGGTAAGATTAGGGATTTGGGTGAATAGTAAAATTGGAAATTTGGACCGAAGAGGATGCTGGTCGACGGTTGGAGTAGCCAGTCTGGTCTAGTTTTTAGAACATTGGTCATAACTACACAACCATAATATGGTGCTCCCATTATTTTACACAAAATTTAGTATTGTATTTGATCTTAGTTTAGTTGTAATTTAAATCAATTTCTATAGATTACATTTTCAGGTTTTTTTTTTTTTTTTTTTAATGTCTCCATCTAGTAAAGAAAGATACATCTGATACACAAAAATAGAAAATATATATTTTATGGAGGATTCTTTGTTGTCATATCAATACATTTGCTTAGGGGCGGATTTAATGAATGACGAGTGGGGCCATGGCCCCCATTCAATTTTTTAAAAATTTCAGATTTTATATTTATATTATATTTATTTAAATTTTGCCCTATAAAACTTTGAGATTTTGAGAACGAACGGCCCAGCCCCACGGTAAGTTTGGATTTTGTTTTTGTAAAACCCCGTTTTTAATCCTAATATTTTTATTACATATTCTTTGTGATTTTATTTTATGCAAGGGGATCTGTTAGTTTTTTAAAGTTTTATTGAGAGTGAAATGAAAGGAATAAGAGCTGCTAGGTTTGCACGTAACTAAGGGGAGAAATTTGGGCATTTTTACAATAGAAAGTTGATCAACTTAATCATTTTTTCTCCTCTTTGGGTAATGTGCTTAAGGTTATTGAAGAAGATGGTTTAAATCTCAACAAAGGAGTGAGCAGTAATATATTAGATTTAATCTATTCCTTGATTTGCATTTAGCTGCATGTGATGAAAAGTATATTGGCAATTACTAATGAGTTTCACAAAATTTGCAGAGAAAAGATCAAGACATTGTAAATGTATGGCCCTAGTCAAAGTCTCCAAACAACGGTTAATTGTTGAGAGATGAAGGATGAGAATCTTGTTGAATGAAGTTTCTTTATTTTGCCAAAGGCATGATATTGCCATTTGAATATGGAGATATGTTTGCAACGAAGGCGGTCACAACGGACAGTTGAGCACATGACAAATTTGCATCATTATCGAGTTGAATTGTTTTATACAGTGATAGATATGCATTTTCAAGAACTTAACACTCGTTGATTTAGGTAGTATTGAGCTGCTTCTTTGTATGATGTTTAGATCCAATTAATTCATTCTGCTTTTGACAAGATAAGTGATCACCTTTGCCTAGTTTTACTATCTGATTTTTCTACACTTGAGTTGATGGTACTTGAGAACTAGGCTGAGAATTATGTTATTGATGCGTTCTTGTGATGAATTTGCTAAGTTACAAGGAATTGGTGATTGGCTAAAATTTAGTTCGTTTAAAAAAAGAATTTTGCATCTGTTGGTGTATAAGCTTGGTGAACTTGCATTGGTTTTACCAATTGCGACTCGACCGGCCCGTTGAAAGGGCTTTTTCAGCAATGAATCTGTGAAAAGTCGATTACACAATCGAATGGGAGATCAATGGATGAATGATTGCTTGGTCACCTATACTGAGAAGATGTATTTGATACAAAAATGATGAGATGATTATCCAATGTTTTCAGAATATGAAAACTCGTTGAGGACAATTGTAAAAATTGTTTTAGTTTTACAAAAATTGTGTTTTTTGAAGATATTTATTTGTATTTTGTAATTTTTTTGAAGCTCATTGTAATGAAAAAAAAGTAGAATATAATTGGTTTTAATTTTTTTTTTTTTTTTGTTTATTTTTTGCCCCCATCGAGTGAAATTCCTAGATCCGCCAATAGATTTATAGCCTTTGAGGACTTCTTTGATCTTCTAAAAAGATTTATTTATTGAATGACTGTAGTAAATAAATAACTTCTCGAGGATTATTATTTTCTTTTACGTCTATTTCAATTAATCTTTTTTAACTTTCATAAATTGGAGTTTTGAACTTATTGATTAATGAATCTAACAATTGGTGTTAAACAAGATCAATGTGTTGAAGTGAACGAACAATAGTGCAAAGAGAGAAATTTTGGGAAAACTTTCATCTTGTATTAGTATAACTGCACTACTTATATTACGGTAATTAACAACCCAAACTAACTCAAGCTCTAACTAAAATAGTCAACTAACTCATTAACTAATGTTATACATTTTCATTATGTAAAAACTATACAAACTAACAATAAAATAACTACTGTAACACACACCACAAACTCCACCACCCCACCCCCGCCCCCCATGTTAGAGGGTGATAAAGGTCAAGAACACCCAACTTGTGTAGTAGCTTGGAGTGAAAATTGCTGCCAAGAGCTTTAGTCAGCAAATCAATTGGCTATTCTGAAGAAGGAATATAGGCAGTCTTGATAAGCCTAAGTTTGAGCTATTCTCTTACAATGTGGCAGTCAATGTTGATGTGTTTTGTCCCCTCATGAAACATAGGATTAGATGCAATGTGATTTGTAGCTTGGTTGTCACAATGGAGAGGAATAGGAAGTAGCTTAGGAAAGCCAAGTTTAGTGAGGAGTTACACCAGCCAAATAATTTCGCATACAATGGAGGCCATTGCCCTGTACTCTACCTTTGAAGATGATTTAGAAATAGTTGGCTGCCTCTTAGACTTCTGTTGATGCGTGATTTTGACACCAACTAATCGACATGTGCGTAACGTTGGTTGGCCAAGAGACACACGTGAGTATGGATAAAGTGTATAGTAAATGTAGTAGTGAGAGCTTTTTAAAGTGGTTTGGATGCTAAGGTAACAGGTCCTACGTCCACTGATAGTTGTATTAATATTGTGGGCCAGGTCGCAATAGCGGACTGACTTACAAATGATTAGCGAAAAGTAAATGCAAAGATACAAGAGAAAGAGGGATAGTTAATTCAGAGTGTAAAATGGCCGAATCCCCTCAATGAAGGGGTCTTCTCCTTTTTATAGTGAGATGAGTGCAAGTAATCATCATTAAATCCGTGGGTTGGTGTGAATGTCAAGACAAAATTCGGCTTTATGTCACATTGCCCATCTTCCAAACTGATTTCACGCGATTTAGAGCAGGGAATGGACACGTGGGATCTCCACAACGTCTAGCAGGTCTAGCGCGCGCTTACCGTTCTGACAAGAGCAGGTCACACTCCATCACGTGATTTCCCACGTCAGCCCTTGATTTCCCAGACATAACAGAAGTCCCTTAGTTTTTAAGGTTTGAGGATCGAACCTTGGAAACTAAGCCATGCCGCGATTGGAAGTTTTCTAGAGGTTCTGACAATTCCGACCTGAATGAAAGAAGCTCGGGATAGGGCCTTTTGTGAACACAACCTCACACGAACCTCGTCCAAATGACCTGACAGCCATCGCTCAAGCGACCTGACGGCCCTCGCCCAAGCAACCTGACAGCCATCGCTCAAACGACCTGACGGCCCTTGCCTAAGCGACCTAACAGCCATCACCCAAGCGACCTGACTTCATCAGGTGTTCCCTGCCGTACCTTAGGGATGGAGATTTAATGAAGCAGTTTCTGCGTTGACAGGCGCTCTGCGCATGTTAAGCGTCTGCCAGGGGCTTAAATGCGTTATGTGTTGACACGTTATTGCTTTGACAGAGCATTAATTGCATGACACGCTTGAAACGACAACTCTTATCACAACATTAAATGCGGTGTGGGGTGCAATTGTTAGAGTAAATGCCTTAGAGCCAATCAATTATTGTAGAATTAACTTTTTGTAATAATGTTCATTAATCAATAATAAAAGGCATTTTATTCTATATCGCGTAAATCATTATTATTGCAATATGTATTGATATATGTCCTTAGAATGGTAGAACCGTGACGAGGGTATCAAGTGTTTCAAATCTTGATAGTGAGAACCCTATGAGCACATATGGTGGCCATTCTAGAAACGTCCGTAGCCCCAGTATTATTCTGAAGTAAGGGCACAGATAATACGGTAAGGCTATCATAGTGTTGAACGACCCTGTCGAAAGGCAGTGACTGATCTCACTTGTCAAGGTTGTTTGGTGACAACCTGGTGCAACACATGGGTGCTTGTTGTAGGCGGATATACCGCAGCAAGTTCACTGGACTGACCCACCAGAGGATTCCATATGGATGGTAACCCCAGTGTCTATGGAACAAATCCTCTAACGAATGGTGGTGCATGTGATCCTTAGACTTGAGATCACCGGAGCGCCTTGTGCACCGATTGGTACAGTTTGACACTAGCCTAACGCAGTTCTATTCAGAGCTGTCAGTACGGTGGTGATTGGCTATATCAAGGAGTGTATCAAGACTATGGTGGATTGACAAAGGATTCATCACTCCCGGGTACGGGAGAAGTTATCTCACGGCGCAATTCAGTATATGGCAATGACACTAAAACTGTGGCCACAGTGGGATTGAGTTGTTGCTCTATCCAGATTATAATACGGGTCATTGGTCCAGAAACTGAATATATAATATCGAGAGTAACCGAAGGTTGACACTATTTCTATGCCTTCGTCTCGTCGAGATAACGTATGATGAAAGGATCGTATTGTACGGTAACCATATCGTTGACAGGTAGCTACTTTGCTGAATCCGAATCTATCGGGTGGCCATGATGCCTTGCTAGGGGCCAATCTTGGTCTGTGTATTAGTGAGACGATTAATTGGTGTTAATCGCGATACTATACACTACCGGTATGATGAGGAGCCTATGGGTCACACACATAGAAGATAATTTAAGAGCCAAGAAGAAAGAAGGGCGTTTTCGTCTTTTTAGGCGAAAGGGTATTTTGGTAATTTCACAATGCAATTAAATTTGCTGAGGTCGTAGCCTTTTTATTTAATTTGTTAGAAAAATTAAATAAGTGAAATTACGGTTAAATGTGTGTTCGCACATATTTAATTAAATCATCATTATTGTTAAATGTTAATTAAATATTAATTGATTTTAATTGAAATAATGATGTATTAAATTAAAATATCCAATTGGGAGTGTTTGGCAAATTTGGGGGTGTTTGGGTTGGAGCCCAAGCCCATTCCATATGGGAATAGGGCAACTAAAATTAGACTATAAAAGAAAAGGTTTTAGTTGGAAAAAGTGTGTGTTATTTTATTCATTCTTCAATTTTTGAAAAGAGAAAACCTCCAGCTAAAAACTCTCCCACACCACTTTTACTGTTCTATTGAAAAACAAACACTTTTGTTTTCTTCTTGATTTCTTAAGGCCAAGGAGGATCTAGCAAATTCCTCCTTGGTTCTTGTTGATTGTCTTCGTGTGGACCTCTACGGTTCGATCCTACACTTGGATCGGTAGCAAACACGTTCAGAGACAATATTGGTGGAGCCTCTAAACGTGGGTATGAATCTAAACTTTAGATTTATTTTATTTTCTGTAGATTCTTGATATTATACATAAACTGCAATATTTGTGCCTTGATTTTGGGCTTTAAGGAATGATCTACGGTTGTATAAAATTTTGTTTTCCGCTGAGCAACCGGGTCGTATCCTAACAGCAATTAATGCAGAGAGAGAGAAAGGCGTCGTTTTGATTCCATGGGGTGGTAAATGCCGGTTCATAGTCCATATAAAAGCCCAAATTTTTCAGATGATGCCACCAGAATCTCTTTTGCCTCGAGCGAAAAATCTTTGCAAACCGGAAGCTTTTCTTTTCCGATTGGCATCTCTCCGATACCTGAAGCAAGAACCGTCCACGGTTACGTGCCCCAACAGTAAGGTTTTTTTTTTTTTTTTTTTTTTTAGCTTTCATGGCGGTGCAATGGCGTTGGGTCTTTTGATGTTTCATCAGAGACGTGATGCTGGAGTCGGGTTCGAGCTGTGAATGGCTGCTCGAGTCACTGTTAGGGTTTAGGGAATTTGTTCCATGCCGCCGTACGGGGCAACATACGATGGCTAAATGACCTTCTGTCTGTCGCTATTGTAGACTGCAAAATGGAACCCTCAGCATCTAGATCCGAGGAAGGAGTCGACTCATCTTCGCGGGATGTTCCCGCGGACGCATCTCTTAAGGTCTTCTCGGTTCTCACCCGAGAGGAGTTCGAGAGGGTAAAGAGACAGTTTGACGTCCGCGCGGAGGTGTCTTCGACGCCACCCGGTCGTCGTGGCATCCTTTTGATGGCTTAGCTGTGATCTCCGAAGAGATCTTCAAGGGTGGGAGGATGATTCCTTTCCACCCTTTTATTAGGTCAGTCCTGGATCACTTCGGGATCGTACTAATGCAGTTAACGCCAAACGCGTATGTCATCGTCGTTGCGATGTACATCGCGTGCCGCGAGAGCGGCTTGGGTGAGCTAACATCAGTGGAGCTCGGCTGCGCGTATTTCCTCAAAAAGAGTAAGGACAAGGACTCCTATTACTTGTCCCGACGACCTACCATTGCCGGAGGGATACATAGCTATCCCAACAACGCGGGGGCCTACGAGATGAAGTTTTTCTTCTTCTGTTACGACGGCTACTGCCACTTTCAGGATCCAAGTAAGTTCCTCTTCGCTAGATTCATTAACTGTGCGTTTCTTTTTCTAACGACCTACATTCTTTTGCAATTAACAAGTCGACCAGCCTAGACCTGCTCACCGACCCGGACAGGATCGTGTCTTTTGGGGTTCTCCCTGAAGAAAGTCGGGACGCGAAGAAGCTCATGACGATCGCGAACTTGCGAAAGTATGGTTTTTTCAGTAATAACGCCTCTTTAGAGTCCCCAGAGTGTAAGTTGGGCCGACTGATTCCTTTCTGGTCGTAGAATAATTTTTGTTTAGTTACTAACGTACTTGCATGCAGCGACCATGCCTCAGAAAGAGTCCGAGCAGCCCCAGCGAGCGCCATTTAACTTCCCTGGATCGAGGAAGGCCAGGGCGACCGAAGCTGCTCACCCCATAGTGGCACAACTGGTGCGAACTGTCGCACCTCCCTAGCCCCGTCCTGAGGAAGAAACGACCAGGACAGAACAGGTCGCTCGGCCATCGCCTGCTCGCCCGAGGCGGAAGACAATGGCTTAACGGTCGAAGAAGAGGAAGCAGATTCAGGTCGACAAGTCAGAGATCGAATCTGAGGATGATCAACCCTTGAGGTCGCAGCGGGATGCCGGAAGGAGGTCGGGCAAGGAACCTACAGATGAGACGGTTGTTGCCGACAAGGCGAAGGACACACCAGTGCTGGACGCGCTAGGGAACCTGCCCGAATACCTACAGCCGGTAGTCTACTCTCTACTTGAGTGTGGACTATCGGATTCATACGATGAGTTCACCGATACGAGCGATGTTGACCTGATTATCACGTCGGTTCAGCATCTAAGCAAGGTGAACGAACTGTTCTTGAAGAGTTTGTCCGCCATTTTCATTCTAACTCATTTCTTGTTCGCAGGCTCTGCTCACCATGAGAATGTCCCTGGAGAAGGCTCGGCTGGGAGCCGCGAAGGGGGAAAATGATCTGAAAGAGGAGATCGCGAAGCTCAAACAGAGCCTGGAGGACATCGAAGCGGAAAGAGCGTTGTCCGCTGAGGCAGCGAACAGATACTTGAACCAAAAGACGACCGCTATGTGTACAGTGGACTTCCAAAAGATGGAGCCTAAGCGACGCGCAGAGGAAGTAAAAGAGCTTCAGAGGACAACCGCTAGACTCTCCAAGGAGGTCGGAGAGAAGGACGAGGAGCTCCAGACGACCTTAATGTGGGCTCAGCGAGCATAATAAGAAATAGAGGCCTCCGAAAAGAGAAGGCTAGCTCTTGAGGCCGAGCTCCAGCAAAGTCAGGGAAAGGTTGCTTCCTTGACCGAAGAAATGCGGAGCTAGTTGGAGGAGGTCGAAGATAAGGCCGTCGACTGGGTGATCGGGTCCATCTATGCCTTGCGACCAAAGAACCTAAATCTGGATATGTCCGACCTCCCGGGGGAGTGGCAGGAAACCTTGCAGACCTTAGCGATGGAAGATGATAAAGCAACGGCCACTCGAGGATCCGACCAGGCAAAGGGTTCGGGTTCTACCTCGAAGAAACCCCCTACCAACCAGGCCTAGTGCGATGAGGCCGACCCAATAGGAGTCAACAGGGTCAACAGTTTTTGTTGTACATAAATGAAATACATTTTGTTTTCAATTGCTATTCGCTTAATCATACACGAGTGTAGTTTACAATTCAGTTTTACATAGGCAATATTACATGCGAACTGTTACAAGCGAACAAAGTAATATTTTACAAAGAAAAAGGAAACTAACAAAATCAAAAGCTAATTTACAATGAGAGCTGAGTTCGGGATTACTGATAGTATGGTCGGAGGTGCTCGGCATTCTAAGCTCGGGATACTTTGGAACCGTTCAGCCTTTTGAGACGGTAAGTCCCCGGTCTGATCACCTTGTCGACCTGTTACGGACCTTCCCAGTTCAGTCCTAGTACCCCCGCACTTGGCTCCCTGGTTCCGAGGAGAACTTCTTTTAGCACAAGGTCACAGACCTGGAAGTCTTTTCGCTTGACCTTTGAATCGAATAACCTCTTCGCGCGTTGCTGGTAGGCTGTTATCCTTAGCGAAGCCTTGCTGCGGTGTTCTTCAACAAGATCCAGACTCGCTCTCATAAGTGATTCGTTTTCAACCTCATCGTACAAGTCCCTTCGAAGAGAACCAGTTCCTACCTCTACAGGAATCATTGCTTCGCAGCCATAGGCTAGCGAAAAGGGCGTTTCTGAGATGGAAGTTCTCAGAATTGTCCTGTATGCCCATAGGACTTCGGGGAGATCATCGACCAATTTCCCTTGGCTGCCCTAAGTTTGGCCTTTAGAGTGTACTTGATGGTCTTGTTGGCAGCTTCAACTTGGCCATTTGCTTGTGGTCTTGCAATTGAGGCAAATTTTTTATGGATGCCCAGCTCGTCGCAGAACTGCTTGAACTCCTCGTTGTCGAATTGCTTTCCATTATCCGAGATGAGTGTGTGAGGAATTCCGTAGCGGCACACTATATTCTTGAAAACGAAGTCTTTCAGCTTTCTGGTCGTGATCTCGGCCAGCGGTTCAGCTTCCACCCATTTTGTGAAATAGTCTACCGCGACCACGACATACTTGACTCCCTCTTTTTCGACTGGCATGGGACCGATAAGGTCGATCCCCCACATGGAAAATGGCCAGTGGCTAGTCATCGTTATCAGCTCGTGAGAGGGGGCTCGCAAAATGTTCGCGAACCGTTGACACTTGTCACACCTCTTGACAAAATTGCGAGTATCTTCTTGGATCCGGGGCCAATAATACCCTTGACGAACAACCTTGTTCGTGAGAGATCGTACGGCGGTGTGATTACTGCAGATCCCTTCATGAATTTCCCTTATGATATAATCTACCTCTTCACTAGTCACACATCGGAGGAGAGGGGCACTGAATCCTCGCCTGTATAGCTAGTCTCCGACGAGAGAGTAACGAGCAGATCTTGTTCGCAGGACCCGTGCCTCGACCTTGTCGTCGAGCAAGATCCCATCCTTGAGATACCAGTAAATGGGCATCATCCAGGAATTTGATTGTGTTACATTCATGGCCTGTTCAGTCGAGTTGTTGCTCGGGGCCTCGATGTACCGAACAGGAATGCTATCAGGTGCCTTTGAGTCCAACGATGAGGCTATCTTTGCCAAGGCGTCCGCCACAGAGTTGCTATCTCTAGGGATCTAGGTGATCACGAAGTGCTTGAACGGTTCAAGCGCGGCCTTAGCTTCTTTCAGATAACAGATCATGTTTTCTTCCTTGGCTTGGTATTTTCCTAGGATTTGGTTGACGACCAGCATAGAGTCGCTATGGACGCTGATCGCAGTTGCGCCCATTTCTCTGGCCAATCGTAATCCAGCGAGCAGAGCTTCGTACTCAGCTTCGTTGTTGGTCGCCTTGAATCCGAACCGTAGGATGACGTGAATGCGAGCCCCTTCAGGACTCAAGAGGAGGAGACTTGCTCCTACCCTTTTCCTGGTCGATGACCCGTCGACATAGAGGCTCCAGGTCGATAGGTTCTGAATGGTCTCTTGGATGGCTTCGCTAGGCAGTTGCTCTGACTCATTCAGGAGATAAGAGAATTATGAAATGAAGTCAGCAACAGCTTGCCCTTTGATGGTCGACCTGGGCTTGTACTTCAGGTCGAACTGGCTCAAGCCCAGGTCGAACTGGCTTAATTCCATGGCCCATTTGAGCAGTTTACCCTAGGCTTCTGGCTTCTAGAGGACCTGCCTGAGGGGGTAATTAGTCATTACATGGATCGTATGGGTGTGGAAAGTAAGGTCACAGCTTTCTGGAAGCGATCAGTAGGGCATAGGCTAATCGTTCCATTTCCAGATACCGCATCTCAGCATCCGACAAGCGCTTGCTCGCGTAGTAAACAGGCCATTGAACTTTTTCCTCTTCTCAAACTAGGACTGCACTGACCACGAACTGAGAGACGGACAGGTACAGGGGCAAGATCTCTTGCGGAAGAGGCTTGGAGAGGAGAGGTGGCTTCCCGAGGTGTTCTTTTATACTTTGGAACGCCTGTTCGCATTCGGGAGTCCATTCGAATTTCTTATTGGCCTTCAGAACATTGAAAAACGGTAAGCAACGATCTGTTAACCTCGATATGAAACGACTAAGTGCCGCTATTCGCCCGTTAAGACTCATAACCTATTTTTTGCTGGTCGGGCTTTCCATATCGAGGAGAGCTTGAATTTTTTCGGGGTTGATTTCTATTCCCCGCTGGTTAACCATGTACCCTAGGAACTTACCCGAGGATACCCCAAACGAACACTTGAGTGGGTTCAGTTTCATTCTGTACAGTCGGAGGATATCAAAGATCTCTGCGAGATGTGCTACGTGATCTGAAGCGACATGGGATTTGACCAGCATGTCATCTACGTAGACCTCCATTGACTTGCCGATCTGGTTAGAGAACATCCGGTTAACCAACCGCTGATAGGTCGCACCAGCATTCTTGAGTCCGAAGGGCATGACCTTATAGCAATACAGTCCCCAATCTGTAATGAAAGATATGTGCTCTTCGTCTGGTGCATACATCAGAATTTGATTATACCCTGAGTATGCATCTATGAAACTTAGCAGCTCGTGCCCCGAGGTGGCATCCACGAGCTGGTCAATTCTTGGCAGGGGGAAGTTGTCTTTAGGGCAAGCTTTGTTGAGGTCGCTGAAGTTGACATAGGTTCGCTACTTGCCATTGGGCTTCTTTACCAGAACCGAGTTGGCAACCCAGGTCGGGTATAGTGCCTCCTAGATGGATCCATTATTGAGGAGGTTGTCCACCTCTAGCTTTAGGGCAGAGTACCGCTCTGGATCCATCGCTCTTCGTTTCTGGCGAACTGGTTTGACTTCACTATCGATATTTAATGCATGACAAATGACATCTGGGTTGATCCCAACCATATCTGTGTGCGACCATGCGAACAGATCGATGTTTTCCCTGAGGAAGCCTGTCAGTTCGGTAGCAAGCTGGGGATTGAGATTTTTATTGACTCTTAACACCCTGCTCGGCTCTTTCTGGTCGACCAACACTTTAGTCAAGTCCTCAACTGGCCCACTGGAAGGGCAGTCTTCAATGCGAGGGTCTAGGTGGTCCTCGGTTGGACCAGGTCGTGGATTGATCCTACTGATCGCCATGGCCTGCCTGTGATTACCGCGCGAGGTGCCCTTTTCCTTTGTATGCCATCTGGACCGCTTTTACATAGCAGTCGTGCGATGCGCGCTAAGACCCGCTGACTTCCCTGATCCCCGTTGGGGTGGGTAACTTCATCTTCAGATGGTAAATTGAAGTGACCACCTTGAACTGTCTTATCAGAGGTCGCCCAAGGATCCTATTGAAGGCTGATGGACAGTCTACTACTAAGAGCTCAATTACCTTGGTCATTTCGTCAAAATCGCCCAGCGTGACTGGGAATGAGATTGTTCCCTTGGGGAGTAGATGGTCTCCCGTGAATCTGTACAGTGGGAACGGGGCAGGCTTCAGTTCGGCCTCGTCCAGATTCATCCTTTCAAAAGTGGATATGAACAGGATGTTCACAGCACTTCCGTTATCCACTAACATTCTCTGGGTGTTATAGTGCCCTATCATGGGAGTGATTACAAGGGCGTCGTCGTGGGGATGATGCAATCTGGCCGTATCCTGTTTGGAGAAGGAGATTTCCACCTCCTTGCGAACCTTTTGTGGTTGCTGTTCCGCATTCATCACTCTAATGGGGTCATGATGTGCTTCGCGAGCATACCTTTCTAGGGCACCTCGCGAATTTCCATTGAAGTGCGGTCCCCCGAAAATCAAATTGAGACTGAATACCCCTTTCTGATCTCGTCGCTTCTTACTCGACTCCCCACGATCTTTTTCTTTCGAGGGAGCAGAGTCATCAATGTATTCCTTGAAATGCCCCTTCTTGATAAGCTCTTCGATTGCTTGTTTCAGAGCTCGACACTCATCAGTATGGTGCCCATTGTCCCGATGATAGCGACAGTACTTTTTATTATTTCTGGCTGTCGCGGGGGTTTTCATGGGCTCGGGCTCTCAGGGCAGACTGGCTTCTTCAGATTTATCAAGAATGGCAGATACAGAGGCATTCAGTGGAGTATATTGGTGCCTGTCGCGATCGCGACGAGGAACGGGTGTATAGGACTTTCTGGGCTTGTAGCGAGGTTTCTTCCCTTTTCGCTGATCGTCGGCAGCCCCTCTGCGATCAGCCCTTCGGATTTCCCCCCTACCAGACATACTGCCATAAGTGTCGGAGTCGCGACTGCGGAGTGTCGCTGGCAAATTTTCTATCCGGAGGTATTTTTTCGCAAGGTTATAGAATCTGGTGAGGGAAACATCGTCCTCAGCCTGTAATTCTTTCCACATGTCAGTTTTCGGGTGAACTCCAACTATTATGAGTGTTCAGATGGACTCTTCGGGAGCATGAGCCACCTTGTTGAGTTCCCTATGGAAACGGTCAATGTAGGATTGTAGGGATTCATCCCTTTCTTGCCTTATGTTGTTGAGATAGCTCAAAGGCATCGAAAACTTTCGATTTACTTGGAAATGCCGTAGGAACGTCGTGCTCATCTGAGGCCACGAACTGATCGATCCCGCCGGGAGCGACCTTAACAACCGTTTGGCATGAGAAGTTAAAGTCACGGCCAAACAACGGCATTTTGCAAGATCCGAAACCTGGTGAAGCTCCATCAGGTTGTTGAACTCATACAAATGATCATGCGGGTCATGGTTCCCATCAAACGATCGCATGTCGGGCATCCTGAACCCGGGTGGGAGTGGAGCATCTAACACTTCGGGAGAGAAGGGGGATACAGATACGACTTGGGCCTACTCGTTTTGCTGTTCTCTCAGTTTGTCCAGAGCTCGCTGCAGCTCCTTAATTTGTGGTAACGGAGCCAGTTGGGGATTGCTTTCACCCATGCGAGTCTGGCCCTCGCGATTACGGTTCAGGAAAGTCCAGAGGTCGGACTCCTCTTTGCCTCGGCCGGCACTTCCGGCTACTCTCGACACATACTAGCTAGAGGCGTGTGAAGGCAATGGATGGTGCAGGGTATTTTCACGACCCTCGTAGTGGTACGAACCGCCCTGCGAGGTGTGGGGACCACCTGCATGATAGCGATCAGGATCATTCTGCTGGCGGTGATAAGAATCGCTCTGTCCAGCACTTTTGCTTGGGTTCACCTACGACGTGGCATGGGACAGCTCGGGATTTACTTTTTCGCTGAGTCTTACCTTTGCCAACACCCTGCTTAGGGCACGGTTTGTGTTCGTTGGCCCTTTGGAGCCCGTAGGCTTGCTTTTTGCCACTTGCTTACCCTTATGTCTACGCGCTGCAGTGCTCACGGCACAGGCTATTTCCCTTTGCCACGCTTTCGGGTGACTTGCAGGCCTTTTTTGCGGTTGCACTGCCCCAGCTGTTCTAGATGGCATGCCTTGGTCCAAACGGTCCAACCTTTGGTTAACCATCTGGAGAGTACTGTCGAACCTTTTCAGGTAGCTTCTGATGGCGGGGTCAAGTTGCGAAGTTGTTGGGATATCCACCGCAACATTTTGTGGAACTAGAAGTATCCTGGAAGAGGTATCCCCCTAGGTTAGGGGAACTCCCTCAGCACACTGGTTGGCTTGCTCAGGTTCAGATTGACGGGCCATTTGTTGCTGTAGGACCAGTAGGTTAGAGATTCTCCTGATGAAGGATGAACACTAAATCGGGCCCTNTCGGGAGCATGAGCCACCTTGTTGAGTTCCCTATGGAAACGGTCAATGTAGGATTGTAGGGATTCATCCCTTTCTTGCCTTATGTTGTTGAGATAGCTCAAAGGCATCGAAAACTTTTGATTTGCTTGGAAATGCCGTAGGAATGTCGTGCTCATCTGAGGCCACGAACTGATTGATCCCACCGGGAGCGACCTTAACCACTGTTTGGCATGAGAAGTTAAAGTCACAGCCAAACAACGGCATTTTGCAAGATCCGAAACCTGGTGAAGCTCCATCAGGTTGTTGAACTCATACAAATGATCCTGCGGGTCATGGTTCCCATCAAACGATCGCATGTCGGGCATCCTGAACCCCGGTGGGAGTGGAGCAGCTAACACTTCGGGAGAGAAGGGGGATGCAGATATGACTTGGGCCTACTCGTTTTGCTGTTCTCTTAGTCTGTTCAGAGCTCACTGCAGCTCTTTAATTTGTGGTAACGGAGCCAGTCGGGGATTGCTTTCACCCATGCGAGTTCGGCCCTCGTGATTACGGTTCAAGAAAGTCCGGAGGTCGGACTCTTCTTCTCCTCGACCGGCACTTCCGGTTGCTTTCGACACACACTGGCTAGAGGCGTGTGAAGGCGATGGATGGTGTAGGGTATTTTCACGACCCTTGTAGTGGTACGAACCGCCCCGCGAGGTGTGGGGACCACCTACATGATAGCGATCAGGATCGTTCTGCTGGCGGTGATAAGAATCGCTCTGTCCAGCACTTTTACTTGGGTTCACCTGTGACGTGGCATTGGACAGATCGGGATTTACTTTTTCGTCGAGTCTTACCTTTGCCGACACCCGCTTGGGGCACGGTTTGTGTTCGTTGGCCCTTTGGAGCCCGTAGGCTTGCTTTTTGCCGCTTGCTTTTTGCCACTTGCTTACCCTTACGTCTACGCGTTGCAGTGCTCACGGCACGGGCTATTTCCCTTTGCCGCGCTTTCGCACGACTTGTAGGCGTTTTTTGCGATTGCACTGCCCCAGCTGTTCTAGATGGCACGCCTTGGTCCAAACGGTCTAACCTTTGGTTGACCATCTGGAGAGTACTGTCGAACCTCTTCAGGTAGCTTCTGATGGCGGGGTCAAGTTGTGAAGTTGTTGGGATATCCACCGCAACATTTTGTGGAACTAGAAGTATCCTGGAAGAGGCATCCCCCTGGGTTAGGGGAACTCCCTCAGCGCGTTGGTTGGCTTGCTCAGGTTCAGATTGGCGGGCCATTTGTTGCTGTAGGACCAGTAGGTTAGAGATTCTCCTGATGAAGGATGAACACTAAATCGAGCCCTTCCTTTAGTGTCAAACTGTTGATGTGTGATTTTGACACCAACTAATCGACACGTACGCAATGTTGGTTGGCCAAGAGACACACGTGAGTATGGATAAAGTGTGTAGTAAATGTAGTAGTGAGAGCTTTTTAAAATGGTTCGGATGCTAAAGTAGCAAGTCCTACGTCCACTGATAGTTGTATTAATATTGTGGGTCAGGTCGCAATAGCGGACTGACTTACAAATGATTAGTGAAAAGTAAATGCAAAGATACAAGAGAGAGAGGGATAGCTAATTCAGAGTGTAAAATGGCCGAATCCCCTCAATGAAGGGGTCTTCTCCTTTTTATAGTGAGATGAGTGCAAGTAATCATCATTAAATCCGTGGGTTGGTGTGAATGTCAGGACAAAATCTGGCTTTATGTCACATTGCCCACCTTCCAAACTGATTTCACGCGATTTGGAGCAGGGAATGGACACGTGGGATCTCCACAGCGTCTGGCAGGTCTGGCGCGTGCTTACCGTTCTGACAGGAGCAGGTCACACTCTATCACGTGATTTCCCACGTCAGCCCTTGATTTCCGAGGCATAACAACTTCCAAGATATCAAGGATTCACCAAGGAAAATACAATATCCAGTAATTGATTTCCTTGTCATGAGAAAGGATGCCCAATCAAAATCACAATAAGCCAATAAGTCTATATGATTATCAGCTGGAAAGAACAAGCCTAATCTTGGAGCAGATTTAATGTATTTGACTACTTTAAGAGCTGCATTCATGTTCATGTGTGATTGCTTGCGTTTATGCATGAATTGGCTTAATAGATTGACAGGAAAACTCAAATATGGTCAAGTCATGCATAAATATAGTAGTTTTCCTACTAATCTTTGATAAACACCTGGATCAGTAAGAAGTGGATTATTGCTTGTAGGAAAGAGATCATCTTAGACAGTAGATGTGAGCTTTAAAGTGTAATCCATAGGAATGACAGAGGGTTTAGAATAGGCAAACCATCTTATGATATAAGCTCAAGTGCATATTTCCTTTGACATAAATTGATCCCTTTTGAAGATCTAGCAACTTCAAAACCCAAAAAATACCTTAGCAACGCCAAATCCTTCTACTTGAAGTTAGAATGTAGAATTTGTTTAGTTTGTTGAATCATATCAATGTTGCTCCCTATGATGACTATGTCATCCACATACAATAATAGCATCACAATGTGAGAATGAACCCTCTTAATAAACAAGGAATAGTCTGATTTTGATTAGCAAAAACCTCCAGCAAGAAGAGCTTATGTAAGCTTGTAATTCCAGGCTCTAGAAGCCTGTTTTAGACCATAAAGGGATTTGTGAAGCCTACAAACAATATTATACCCCCTCCCGTTGTTTTGCAAAACCCTGAGGCAAAGTCATTTAAATCTCCTCTTGTAAATCCTCTTATGGAAAAGCATTATCTACATCCATTTGGTAAAAGGGCCAATCATGCATAGATGCTAAGGAGAAAATGATTATGATAGTGACCATTTTGACAACAGGGGAAAATATTTCTGCATAATTTATTCCAACTTGTTGAGTGTATCCCTTAGAAAGATTATTCCAACTTGTTGAGTGTATCCCTTAGCCACTAAGCTAGCCTTGTACCTTTCCAAGGAATCATTAGCTTTCTACTTAAGCTTATACACCCACTTACAACCAATTGGCATCTTACCAGGGGGTAAAGGTACTAAAGACCAGGTTTTATTTTGTTCTAAAGCTTGTATCTCTTTCTACATTATAGCTACCCTATTTGGATCTTGAGAGGATAAAGAAAAAGAAGAAGGTCCCACTAGGTTGAAATGTGAAATGTAAGCTAAGTAAGAACTGAAAAGGGGAAATATGATCATCGTAAACAAAATTGGAAATAGGATATGGTGTAACATTAGCTAAGATGGACAAACAAAATCTGATGTCCAAATGGAAGGCTTTTTAGATCTGTTGGATTTCCTAACAAGAGGAGATATATGCTAGTGATTTGAAGGTACAGATGAGGCTACAATAGGCTGGTCAATCAATGAAGTAGGAGGTGATGCTATAGGTTCTGTAGTCTGGACAGGAGGTATTGCATCATTAGAAAGGGAAATTGCAGAAGAAGGAGCAGACTCGAGAGCAAAAAAGTCAAAGTCAAGATGAAAAGTTGGCTGTGAAGGTTTGGACTAGGTAAAAGGGAATATGTTTTCATAAAAAATGACATACCTAGTTATTGTAACACAATGAGAGGAAAGGTTATAAAGCAAATAACCTTTTTGAGTCAAAGAATAACCCAAGAATACACAAGGAGTGAACCTGGGGGACAACTTGTCCTTAGAAGTGAGAATAGTAGCATAAGCCAAAGAGCCAAACACCTTAACATGATCCAAGCATTATTATCCAAGCAAGAAAAGAAAGCATTAAAAGGACCATTAAGAGTACATGTAAGATTAGTAGCTAGAGGAGTAATGTTTTCCTTTCCCAATAGTTGGAGAATTTGATTGTATTGTTCAAAGGTTAGAATAGGAACAACTAAGGCACTAGCATTAGCATCCAAAACCTTTGAAGTTGAGTTTTGTGTTTGCACTTGATTAGCAGAAATTTTTTCTTTTGAACTTGTCTTGCCTTTTGTGAATTGGTAATCCCAGGATAGCCATTCAATTTATAGCAACTATCTCGTTTATGGCTAGGCAAATGACAATAGTCACACTTAATATAAGGCCTTTTTCCTTTATACCTCTGTCTTTCATTCTGATTATTACTATTATTCTAAGCATAAAGCTGTAGTAGTGACCTTTGAATAATGCTCATACCAGTCAAAACTCTCTGACTTTCGTCCTGATTAACCACTGAGTATGCTTGTTTAACATTCGACAAACGATTCATTAACAAAATCTCCTAACCATAGAATATGAGTCATTTAAACCCATAAATTTTTTTAACAACTTCTGTTGATTGAGGTGCTCGAGATATGCCTTTGCAAAGATGATATCTAGAGTAGGTAAACTCACCAAAGAATCTAGCTCATCCCAAAGTGACTTGAGCTTGTTATAGTAAATCGCTACTGTGTTTGTTCCTTTCGTGAGGTTGACAATTTCTAGATGGATACCAAAGACTCCAGTCCCATTGACTTTATGATATATTTCTTTCAAGTCTTGCCATACTTGTGAAGCATTAGTTGAGTAGACAATTCCATTGAAGATTTCCTTTGAAACTAAGTTAAAGATCCAAGTGAGAACTAATGAGTTGCACCTTTCTCGCTGCGGAACTAATCAATGATGAACAAACGATTTTGTACAAGTTCCATTAACAAAACCTAACTTGTTCTTTGCACATAAAGAAACAGTCTTCGCTGTACTCCAAATTCCATAATTTTCAGTACCTACATGCTGCTCAGATACTAGAACATAATCTGGTGTATTCAAGGGATGAACATAGAGAGGTGAGTTAGAATTGATCAAGGGAATGACAGATTCTTCAGTTGAAGTTGCTATAATCGACTAAACTGGAATTTCAGAACTTCGAGCTAAAAATGAAGAGGACAAAGAGTTATGATCTCCTTCGAGCTTGATTAGAGTGAAATTAAGGGTTTAATCGATTTAGTTTTAGAACAAAATGTGGAAGATTTCACGCTTTGATACCATGTTGAAGTGAATGAACAATAGTGCAAAAGAGAAATTTGGGGAAAACTTTCATCATTGTATTAAGTATAACTCTCACTATTTTATATTATAGTAATTATCCCAACAACTAACTCAAGCTCTAACTAAAACAGTAAACCAACTCATTTACTAATGTTATACATTTACATTATGTACAAACTATACAAACTAACAATAAACTAACTACTATTAACAAATTGGATTGAACAAAAGATATGAAGTGAATTCATCTTAAGAAATAAATGCATATATTAGCTTTATAAATTATAAATATCAGGATTGTTTGATGGTGTTCCGAACTTCCTATGATTAATTTTATACAAAAAATTAGCAATTGATATAATACCACTTAAAAGGAATAACATTTGACTTCCTTTGTGTAGATAATACAATGAAAATTCATTATTTACTTATCAAAATCTAGTTTTGATATTTTTCTATTTTATTAATTAGTTCTTAGGCAAAGCTCTTACATGTTAAATATGTTTCCAAAACAAATTCGATTTACAATACTCTTAGGGGGCGTTTGGTTAGCGGTAATAAAAGATTATTCAGCTAACCTATCTTTTAATCTGGACAATTCCTTGTTTGGTTGTTAGGTAATAAAAGATTCCAGTAATCTTCCAATGCTAATAGTAATTACTATAGCTGATATTTGGGGTAATCTAATTACCAATAAAAAGGTAGTATTTTGGGATTACTGGGGTGATCCAATTTTTGTTCCCATTTTACTCCTAATTAATTAACATTTCAGACACAAATGCCCTCGTATGTCTATCAAATAACGATAGCCCAACTGTGCAAAATGACTTAAGTAATCTCATAAATTAATTTTTTGGACAAAAATGTCCCTCATTTTACATATCTTAATCTTAATTTTGTTACCATTTTACCCCTAAGTAATTAAATTTTTGGACAGTAATGCCCTTACTCTGTAAACTATTTACATGAATACCACCCAAAAGACCATGGTCGGCCGCCATCGACAGTCGCTAGAATGATGCATGATCAACCAGATCTGAGTAGTTGTGCTTTGATTTGGTGTTTTTCATGGATTTGGTTAGAAAGAAATGGCTAGATTCATGGATCTGGCCTTTTATGGCCATGGGTATGGCCAGAAATATCCAGATCGATGCACGGTTGACCAGATCCAACCAGTCGTGCTTCGTTCTAGCGACTGATGATGGTGGTGGTGGCGGGTGGTCGGTAGTCATCTTGGATGGCTGATGCGTGTTTACTACAACATGCAAAAATAGCAAGTGCACTAGTCGCTTAAGTAATAAAATGATGAGTAGGATATTGTTCCCACGAGGATTGTTAGCAAAGCACAAAGTTTCCTAATGTTACCTAGTTGAAGCAATCGAAAACTTTGGATTGGTGGGTGCAAATTTTAATTAAAATGACAATGAATTTTAGACTAAGAATTAAAACTTGATTAAGAAAGCGGTATGAAAAACGGAATATCAATTCAGGCAAAACGGGTAGGGTTTTGACTTCATTTGGATTTTATGGGTTAAACCTAAAAATTACACTAAATTCACATTCATATGCAATGGTTGTAAATCGAACTCGCTAATGTGTTAAACATACCCTCTCGGGCTATGTTTTCCTATTCATCCTTATTAACCTTCTGCACCCAACAAAATGAAGATTAATAATTCCAAACTCATTAAGCAAAAGAATTCTAAAATGATTTCATTAATTCTTGAATCTATCTCTAGCATCCAATACTATAATGGTGTTTACCCAAGAAGCCTAACATGAATTATTTCTCAATCTCATCATGTTCATCATATAAAGCATTAAAAATTCAGAGTAACACACAACCCATGCAGATTCATATGAAAATAAAACAATCAAACACTTAACCCATTAAAATCCAAACTACAATCAAAACCCTAACCCATAAAAGATTAGTTCATAGCTAAATTAATACTACAAAAACGAAAAACGGAAATAAACAAGTTCAACATAATGGAACTAAATGAAAGCTAAGAAATCTCCCCAAAAGATGAATCTTCCAGTCAAAATCTAATCTTCTCCCTTTAACAACCAAAAACTCAATTTTACTCTAAGAAAATTGTAAAAGCGCTAAACCTAAAAAGCTAAAGACCCTTGTGGCAAAAGTTAAGTTTTTCTTTTATACTTAGTCCAAAAACCCAGTCAAAACACGCACAAAACGAAACTGTGCGTTTAACAAAACTGGAAAAATTGACTGTCGCCGCGGCGAAGAAGAATTCTTCGCCACGGCAAAGAATGAAGCAAACACATTCGTCCCTGGCTTACTTCGCCGCGTGAAGACAATTTCTTCACCGGGGCGAAGCTACTTGAAAAGTTCTGAATTACAGAACTGCCACTCTGCTTGCTTCCTCGTTCGATTCTTCGATTCTCGGTGCTTTCCTTGGGAACAAGCTTCATCATGCTTTATCCTGCTCTGGAACTCTCCAATCTTCTGAGATCCGCTAATTTCTGAGTCAAAACATCCAATTTTGTCCTTATTTGCTCAAATGTCCATTTTAACCTGAACACAAAAAGTAACGAATTAAAAACAATTCAGGTCAAATGCACAGAAAGTACCTGAAATCCGACAAAAGATCAAATAAAAACTGTATAATTTACGATTATCATGGCAAGGGTATTTTGTTAAATTTTAAACTTTTACTGTGGCTAGGGTTTGAAGCTAATTCTCAATATAAGGGTTAAAAGAAATAATCTAAATAATAAAATATTAAAAAGAAGAGCATTCAGTGAAAGACTCTCCCAAATTCTTTTATTCCCCCCAACCAAACTATTATTATTTATACCCACCAATCTAACCAAACATATAAGAATAACATTTCCCTTAGGGGGTTTGGTCATATATATTTTAATATAAGAAGATGTTATATTAACGGAAAGATAAATCACCTTGAAATTACTGGGAATGATTAAAATGTGTTTGTTGGTTCGAATAAATTGGTGAATATATTTTTGGTTGGGAATAAATGGGTGGGTATGTTAATAGATTACTAATTGCCCTCCTTTTTAATATGATAATTTTATTTTTTGAATATTTCTTTTAACCACCTACATTTGAAATTTTGCTAAACAGTCTAGCCATGTAAAACTTTAATTTTAGCAAAATACTCCAAGCCATTGCTAGTAGCAAGCCACCACGTCGGCTGCCTTAAATGGCACACGACTGGTAATTACTCTCCACATTACCAACAGTAAACACTAGGGGTGTTTGGATCATATATATGTTTTTATTATAAAGGTATTATATTATGGAGAATAGATCACCTTGAAGATTACTAAGAATGTTTAGAAAATGTGTTTGGTTGGTTCAAATAACTTGGTGATAAATTGTTTGGTTGAGTATAATGGGTGGGTATGTTAAGATTACTAAATTGCCCTCCTTTTTAAATATTAATATATAGTATTTTTTATTATATTTTTTGAATTTTTTTTTAACTCCCTACATTTGAAATTTGCTAAAACAACCTAGCCATATAACACTTTAATTTGTAGCAAAATCACCCCTCCCCATCCCAAGGCATTGTTGACAACCAGCCACCACCGTCGTCGTTGACGAAATGGCAGACGACTGTCGTATATGGTCGTCATGCGTAGACAAAGCCTTTCTGGCCATGGATCACAATCCATCTGGTCGAAAACGGCCAGATCTATGGCCATTTAAAGCCAAAGATGTGGCCGTAAAAGGCCAATTCTTTGGTCATCCGTTTCACACCATGAACACCCAGATAGCCGTTTCCGACCATGATCTGTGATCCATGGCGGAAAGGCTACCGGCTCATGACGACCAGATCTCACCGGTTGTGCACCATTCACACTGATCCGGTGGTCGGTAGTGGTAATGGCCAGCAGTGGTCTTGGTGGTGTGGGCTATTTTGTTACCTTTTAAACTTTTTTGTGGCTGAGGTGTTTTAGTTAATTTCTCAAATGTAAGGGGCTTGGGTAATTGTTATTTGGTAGACATTTGAGGGCAATTGTGTCCAAAATGACATTTAATTAAGGGCATAATAGGTAAAAAAATATAAGATTACGGTTAATGCTTTAATCCTTGGGGGGGGGGGGGGGGGGGGGGGGGGGGGGGGCATGGTTTTGATGAGGGGGATGTAGTATCGGATTACCCCCAACATTACCAATAGTAAACACTATTTGCAAAAAAAGATTCCCGTAATATTTATTATTTGCAAACCAAACACCGGAATCTTGCAAAATAAACAAAGATTACCCTGTTATCTTATATGCCTCCAATCCAAACACAACCTATTTGCAAAAAAAGATTCTCGTAATATTTTATTACTTGCAAACCAAACACCAAAATCTTGCAAAATAAACAAAGATTACTCCCGTTATCTTATATGCCTCCGATCCAAATACACCTTTAATCTTCAAGGTAATCTATCTCGTTGGTAATCCTATCTTTTCAGTAATGAAACATTCCCAAAAGCAAACGCCCCCTTAGATTAATTTTTTTTCCGGTGAGTTAAAATATGAAAAACTCAATTTAGTTTACTCTTACCTTTCCTCATTTACTCTGTTAATTAATTTACACACCGGCATGAGACTGGGCTCTTTTCTTTGGCTTTACATTTGTACAAAATTCTTTTTTTTATTCCTAAAATTTCTAGTACAATTTAAGTAATTATTGATGAAATTAAGGATAAACTAATTATAAATTCTTGACTGCACCCTTCTGAATTCAATAACATGTTTGATGATGTGTTTTATATTGTAAAAATGATCCTTCTACGTTAAGGGTCAACTTGATACTTCACTTTTAATATGCTGAAATACTGAAAATGACCTTAATTAATTTAGCCATTAATTCCCTACAAAACTTAATGCACTCTCAGCTCCCAACTATATATGTAAAAGCCGCAATACAATAGTCAATAGGCACCTGTATAAACCATTTAGAATTTAATTTCAGTCTCTTACTAGATCTCAGATTCTTCCCTAAAAATGGAGATTATTACAGTGTCATCCCTTGCCTTCTCTTTTGCTTTTGCTACCATTTTAGCATGTGTGTGGATGGCGCTGGATTGGGTTTGGTTCAAGCCGAAGAAGCTAGAGAGGTTGCTTAGACGGCAAGGTTTCACCGGCAACTCGTACAAACTTCTTTATGGAGACATCAAAGAATGTCCACGATGACAAAACAAACAAAAACCAAACCCATCAACCTCTCCGATGATATTGCGCCTCGAATCTTGCCATACTTCAATCATATCATCAAGAAATACGGTATGCCTGATGCCTCACCAGAAAGTGGCACTTGTTTAATTAATTTGCTTTTAAAAAAAAAAATAATAATAATTCTATCATATGTTAAATAAACTTGTTGCAGGTTTTGTGTTTGGCTTTGCTGGTTTAATTTTGTTCCTCTTCAGTCTTCACCATTTCATGACAATTTGCGTTCTCTGGTTTTCATCTTTGTCTTGGTATAATTGTCATCTTCTGGAATTAATCGGATTTAAGTAATAAATTAATTAACTATAATTTTGAATGGTCGTAATAAAAACATAGGGCAAAGTTTTTCAGAGTGAGTCGAAAGTGGTTAAGAGTCATGGCAGTTTATCTTTCTTTTCTTAGTATTGTCGGCCATATGAGAATATTAAAAAATAATATCGTAATCATAAAACAATGTGGCTTGACTTGGTGATTATAGTATGGAAAATGATAGAGTTACCGAAAGTTATACACCGAATTCGTGCACCAAATGACGTGGCAAAATCCTGACTGTTGATTAATATTAACTTATAATGAATCAATGGTCAGGATTTTGTCACGTCATTCGGTGCATAAATTCGGTGCACACCCTTCGGTAACTGTAGCATTACTCTTATAATATTATAGATGATACAAAAGATTTAATATTTATAAGCGGTAAGGGTGATGATCTCATTAATAATATAGAATTGCTAGTATTTGGTTGTCACATACTTCTTTTTTTTTTTTTTCGTGCAAAACTTACACGAAGGAAAATTCTAGGGGTGCTGATGTACTCAAGAGAGTGAAATGATATATAGTATAAGCTTAAATTTTTCTATCAGCAATTTTGACTTATCATCAAGCTGACCCGCTGATATTAGATTGCGCATCAATCTTGGTACATGCCTTATTTTCTGGATTTTCCACACAAATTTGTTCGCCATCTTCAACCTAACAGCACCTACACCTATGATATCCAAAGGCTCTTCATCAGCTAGGTGTACCTTTCCATGATTTTTAACCATGTAATTCTCTATAATTTCACGATATGTAGTGGTCAGGAACGAAACTCTTGAATCTAAAACCCAAGAGTCAATAAGACTATTAACAAATAAAAGTAAAATTTCTTGTACCTCTTTAATTACGGCATTGGTGGCCTCATTATTGTTGTTCTCCTCTTTCTTTGGTGTTTTATAATTCCTCTGCATATGGCCTTTATTGCCACAATTCAAACACTATATCTTTTTCCCACACCAGACTTGCTTCTTCCATTCCTTGATTTTGATTTACCTTTGCCTTGGTTTTAATTTCTATCATAGCCCTTACCTCTTGTTTCAACATTCAGAGCATTCGATATCATCTCACCCAAATCTTTCTACAAATCTCCTCAATGAGAATTTTATCCCTGACATCGATGAGTATTATTTTCATACTATCTGTTAAATTACTAACTGATGTTGTCATGGGCTCCCAACTATTTAGTGTAGAGGCCAAAAAAATTAGGGCACGAACTTAATCATCAAAGTTAATTTTTATAGAGAACAGTTGATTAATGATCGTATTAGAATAATTCATATGCTCTATCACGGAAGCATCTTCTCTCATGTTCAGATTAAATAATCTTTTCATAAGATGTACCTTATTATTCGAAGAAGGCTTCTCATGTATATTAGACAAGATTTGCATCAACCCTATTGTGGTTGTCTCCTTCACCACGTTACTTGCCACGTTCTTGGTTAATGCCAATTGAATGACTCCTAATACTTGTTTGCCAAGGAATGCCCAATCTTCATTTGACATCTTTTTGGATTGTTTTCCTAAGAGAGGGAGATGTAATTTTCTTCCATACAGATGATCTTCAATTTGCATCTTGTAGAATGCATAATTTGTTCCATCAAACTTGTTGATCTATGGTGCAAATCCTCCTTCTTTTCTAGCCATCGCTTTCTTCATCGATCCCTAGCTCTGATACCAATTGTTGTGGGTATTTGTCTAATATATGTTGAGCCCTCACCTACTAACTTAAGCTTTTAGGCGGGATGACAACTTAACATGGTATCAGAGTCAAATGTCTCAAGTTTGAATCCCCACATACAAACTGGATAAAGAAAAAAACAAAAAAAAAACAAAAAAACCCAAGTTTGATGTGAGGGGGTCTATTGGTCTAATATATGTTAAGCCCTCACTTATTAGCTTAAGCTTTTAGATGGGATAACAACTTAACAGTAGAGATTTAATTGGATGTTAGCAAACCCTAAATCCCTATAAAAACGTGCAAGAGAACTGCGATTTGAACATGCAAGAGAAGAGGTTTTACAAGTTTTTGGGAATAAAGAACCGCGATTTGAAGAGTTGAACCACTTGAAAGAGGTAAGTAAACATATTCCTTCTTAAATTAACTTTAACTAAGGCTTTTTGTTAAGTCAATGATCTTCATTAACAAAGATTATATGAAATAATTCCCTGGGAAATTTGTTTTTTGCAGTTACACAAAATTCTTCATGAGGCACTAAGGTTATATCTACCAGTGTCTCAATTTACTAGAACTACTACTACAGAGTACAAATTGGGAGAAATCGTTGTACCACCTGGAGTTATACTTTCAATGCTAGTAATTTTGGTTCATCGGGATGAAGAATATTGGGGAGATGATGCAAAAGAGTTCAACCCTGACAGGTTTTCTCAAGGAGTTTCAAAGGCATCAAAGAATGATCAAGTCTTGTTCTTTCCATTTGGTTAGGGTCCCAGAATATGCATTGGACAAAACTTTGTGTTGCTAGAAGCAAAACTAGCTTTAGCAATGATTTTACAAAATTTCTCTTTTGAGCTTTCTCCAACTTATGTACATGCGCCTTTCCGTGTCTTAACCATACAACCACAATATGGCGTTCACATGATTTTACACAAAATTTAGTCTGGTATTTAATAATTCTGCTTTGATGTAATTTATTGACGATTTTTACTCAATATGTGTGCATCAAAATTGGCAAGATTGTGAAAGAGAAGAGCTTTCCTAGAATAAAGAACTATGATGAATTATACATAAAGAATTAAATTAAACATGTTTGGGTTAAGATGGCTGATCTCTTGTGAAGTCCTCATGTTGTACCCTTTTTTTCTTAAAAAATAAAAGTTACTCCTTATATTTTTCTTGCATTTGTTTCTTTAGAATTAAAAACTTCATTTCATTTTCTATCAACAGAATCTGTTAAAAACTTTGTTCAATATTTTTGTCAAACTTATGTTGTTTGTGTGCACAGCTGCTCTGTGTGTGTGCACAGCTGCTGTATGTGTGTGCACACTGAAGTCAGACATATGCATGTTTCATTTCATCTCGCATTTTACTTTGTGTGTGCGCGCACTCTTCTTCTGTGCTAACATCACATGTCTGACTCAGTTTGCACAAGTTATGTTGTTATCTTTATCAGTTGAGATATTTTTTGTCCATCTGTTGTGCTGTCATGAGGACCATCTACAGGTGTCCCAATATCCTCTTGTGGTCCAAGGAAATAAGCTTTTTCCCTTTTTGGTTGTGGTCCCAAAAGATTGGTGGAATCTTTTCCATTTTTAGACCAACATATGTTAGCCCTTGTTTGCTGACTTGGCAAGAATTGGGGAGCACGAAATTGGCCTTTATCATCTTCATTCTTGCTCATTTGTAAAGCCAACCTTTGATATTGTATTTGCTTTACTATGATTCTTTTGCACATGTGGCATCTTTCTTTTATATCTTGCCCATCAAGTTTTTATCCTTTTCATGGTTTTTGTGTGAATTTTCCTTTATAGGTCCACCTCTCCTCTTGTGGTCCTGCAAAGTTGGTGAGCTTTTGTTTGTGGTCATAACAAAAGATTACAAGATTTTCCCCACTTTCTTAAAGAGATTGGTCAAGCAAGGATTATTTAAACTCATCTTCTTTTTCCTTGCATCTTCGAACTTTGTTTTTCGTTGTTTAGTTTTCTAAATTTTAGAGAGCATTTCGTCAGGTTCCCTCCTTTGTTTATGGGTTTTTGTTTATTCTTTGATGATCATATCTTAGCTGTGTTATGAGTATTTATTTCGAACATAGTTCCTTTATTGTGAGCTAAAAGAGTTCATCTTCTTCCTTGTTTGTTTCTTTTTTAACCTTGATTTGTTTGTTTGTGCTCTGAAATTTTAGAGAGTTTATTCCTTGACAGGTTCCATGTATGGTTTAATACTAAAATCATTTTGTTGATCTTTGTTTATTGTTTGTTGTTGCTGGAACTTGGTTCTTACGTTAAAATCTGAAAGGAGTTTAGGCCGTGGAAGATAGAGGTGCTCTTCGGTGAGTGAAGCTTGGTGGAGCTCAACGTTTGTCCGGGAGTGTTCTAGTGTGGAGTCATCCTAGAAGCGACAAAGCATTAGAGATTCAGAGGGTGGTGTTTAGTGTAACGTAGAATAGGGAGTTCTCTTTGCTGTACTAAAATCAACTCTGAGTGATATGTGTAATGTTGTTGTTATAGTGGATTAGCTTTAATCTGGACAGGTCCCTGGATGTAGGCTAATAGTGGTTTTAGCCGAACTATGTATATGCTGTGTGCTTTACTTTATCGTTTTGGTTGTTGACTCATGCTTAACTTGGTAACCATTAATCAACTTGGTAAAATCTTCCACTGCACTTTAAAATGGGTATCTACTTGAATAAAGTTCACCAACTCTAACAAACTTTAATAGAAAATTTCAATTTTTTCGTAAATTTCCTTCAAATCCATCATAGACCTTTCCCTAGATACCCCCTCTAGACTTATTCTCATAAACGAAGATCAAACTTTGAGGGAGGTGAATAGAACTAACATAATTAAACAGAATTTTCATTTCAAGAAATGTGAACATTCAGTTTCAAGTATTGCTTAAATTTCGTTTAAATATATTTCCTACAAATATTGTCTTGTAGAGCTATACTTAATAGTGTTTATTTGCCTTTATCTTATAATTTAAACGTTTCAATCAGTAGTTTTCTTAGTAATTAATGTTAGAAGTCTTAAGTTTGAATTTCTTCTAAATCTTTGTTACTCGGTAGGCACATCTTTTTGTAGAAATTGTTGAGTGAAAGGGCCAAATCTATATTAACTAGTTTAAACGATTTGAGTTAGCGATTTATTGATTATTAACATATAGGCAAGCAAAATTTTACATGAATCACAAAGGTTTATCCACTGGGACTATGTTTGCTAGAACTAGTGCAAGGAGATCATACTGGGAGAAACGATTCTACCAATTAATGCTCTCTATGCCAATATTGGTAAATTTATGAGGAATATAGAGGAGAATATGAGATAATGCAAGGGTGACATTCAACCTCGGTGAGATTTCTCAGGTGTTCCAAAGGCTCAAAGAATCAAGACTCATCCTTCCTGTTGATGCTTGATTTTGACACCAATGACTCGTACGTGCAAAGTGCTAAGCTGTTCTCAGAAATTACACGTGAATGATTATGATTAGATACAAACTGAATAATAAATAGTTATATTTTTTAAAGGTGTTTGGATGCCTAAAGCGAATCCTGCGTCCACTATTTCTTTATATATGAGAGATTACAAGAGGTCACATATAGTGAACAACGAGCAGAGATACAATAACTGAGTATTCAAAGAGAATATCAAGTCAGTCTCTTCCTCGTGGGTTATCTTTGCTCTGAAAATAAAGATTACAATCAGACTGAGGGTTCAGGATCGAATCCTGAAAATGAGAGGGGAGTCCCTATTTATAGTAAGTTGAAGGTGATGATTACAAATCTGCAAGTGGATAGATGCCTGCAAGTCCTTCCTTGCCTCCCATTGCTGATAACTTAGGAAATATCCTCAAATTACCTAGGGCTTGGACAGGTGTGTGGCCCTTTATCACTTATAACAAACCTGAATCTACCTAGTTGATGACAACCGTATTCTTTTTGTCATGGACGACGGGGCAGCTCCTAGGCAACAAAGCCTTCCTGAACTCTATTAGTGCCTATGCATAGCTAACGTCAGCCCTGATTTTTTAGGTGTAATAGAAACTCTCGGGTTCTTAAAGTTCAAAGATTGAATCTTAGAACTTCATCATTATGCTGCGACCTGACTTGTCTCAAGCCACATTGTTACAACACATGAGGTTGATAGTCTGACTCAACTAGCACCTGAGTGTAATCATGACATAGGTCTTTGAGAATTACACAAACGACCTGATCTGATCGTTTCACAAAGGCCCACGACCTAGTCCAGATCATGATCAGTGCTATGAAAATATATTTCGAACTCTACCCATCATTCATGACTTAAAACACTTAGAATATTTGCTGTTGAAAATTGAGAATCATTTTGCTCATGTTAGAATTTGACATGGGGAATGATGTCTTATTCGATGCATCCTCAGATGTTATCTGTTGCACTTGACAGCTGTCTTGATCAATAAATAACTTTATCTGACAAACGTGTCTCTGCGTAATAAGTGTCAACCATGAGCATTAAATGCAAGACATGCTGAAACGATATTCCCTTTTGAACATTAAATAGCGATGAGGCTCATTTAATGTGGAGGGAATAATCACCCGGCGTTTGAAATTTCAATAAAGAAAGATTCGGTTGATCTCCTGAAGCATGAAGGTTACTCTTCACGCAAATTAATACACATGATCACAATCAATGGCTAGAAACACGCTCCCACCTAAGCGTCGCTTATAAAAGAAACCAAGCGTCATCTTCCACTCTATAAAACGCAAACCTCATTCTAAGTTTTTTCATAGAACTCAAACTTTCCAAGAGAAAATGACGTTTTTGTACTCAAAGATCAGTTCATCCCCTTCCCGGTTGATCGCACTTCGATGCTACAACAGAGGACCATTCCCAACAATCAAAGGTAAAGAAAAATTCTTCTCTTCTTCTCTTTTTCTCTTTTTCATTTCTGCCAAAAACTTAATCTTTACATAATGGTGGGTATGGACGTTTGATAGGCTTAGACAATGAACATTCTCAGGTAGTGTTCGAAAAGAACACATTTTAAGAGTCAAAACTTAGGACACAAATCTTTAGAAAATCATCCTTAAGAATTTTTAGGGTTTTTGGCAGTTATGTAAGAGAAACAAGGTTCTCTTATGTTAGAGTGGATGCCCTAGAGCCAATTAATTATTGTAGAATTGACTCTTTGTAATAAGTTCATTAATCAATAAAGGAGCATTTTATTCTATATCGCATAAATCATTATTATTGCAATATGTTTGATATATGTCCTTAGAATGGTAGAACTGTGATGAGGGTATCAAGTGTCTAAAATCTTGATAGTGAGAACCCTATGAGCACATATGGTGGCCATTCTAGAAACGTCTGTAGCCCCAGTATTTTTGTGAAGTAAGGGCACAGATAATACGATAACTATCATAGTGTTGAACGACCCTGTCAAAAGGTGGTGTCTAATCTCACTTGTCAAGGTTGTTTGGTGACCCTGGAGCAACACATGGGTGTCTGCTGTAGGCGAATACACCGCCACGTTCACTGGACTAACCCACTAGAGGATTCCATATGGATGGTAACCCTAGTTCTATGGAATAAATCCTCTAACGAATGGTGGTGCATGTAACCTTAGACTTGAGATCACCGGAGCACCTTGTGCACCGATTGGTGTAGTTTGACACTAGCCTAACGCAGTTTTTTTCAGAGCTGTCAATACAGTGGTGATTGACTGCATCAAGGATGTATCAAGACTGTGGTGGATAGATAGAGGATTCATCACTCCCGGTGTGGGGAAGTTATCTAATAGCGCAATTCATATATGGCAATGACACTAAAACTGTGGCCACAGTGGGATTGAGTTGTGCTCTATTCAGTTTATATACAGTTCATTGTCCAGTAACTGAATACATAATAGCTAGAGTAACCGGAGGTTGACACTATTTTATGCCTTCGTCTCGCCGAGATAACGTATGATGAAAGGATCGAATTGTACGGTAACCATATCGTTGACAGGTAGCTCTTTGCTAATCCGAATCTATCGGGTGGCCATGATGCCTTACTAGGGGCCAATCTTGGTCTGTGTATTAGTGAGACATTAATTGGTGTTATCGCGATACTATACCTACTGGTATGATGGAGCCTATGAGTTACACACATAGAAGATAATTTAAGACTCAGGAAGTAAGAAGGGTGTTTTCGTCTTTTTAGGCAAAAGAGTATTTTGTAATTTTACAGTGCAATTAAATTTGCTGAGGTCGTAGCCTTATTAATTTGTTAGAAAAATTAAATAAGTGAAATTACACTAAATATGTGTTAGCATATATTTAATAATTTCATTATTGTTAAATGTTAATATATATATTAAATATATATTAATCAATTTTAATTGAGATATATGAATTAAAAATAAATATCTAATTGGGAGTGTTTGGAAACATGGGGTAATTGGGTTGGAGCCCAACCTATTCCATATGGGAATAGGGCAATTAAAATATTACTATAAAAGAAAAGTTTTAGTTGTAAAACATAAGAGATTCATTTTTTATGTTCATTAAAAGGAGAAAACACACAGCTCCCAAATACTCTCCCACGCCACTTTTAGTTTTATTGAAAAATCAATTACTCTTCATTTCTTCTTTCTTCTTAAGCTAACGAGGGATCTAGCAAATCCCTCTTATTTTCCTTGCGATTATTTTCGTGTGGACTACATCGGTTCGATCCTACAGTTGGGTTGGTAGCAAAATACATTCAGAGACAACTTGGAGAGCCTCCAAACATGCATATGATTCCTTAAACCTTGAAAAGATTTTTCTGCAGATTTAATATAAATATTGTATAAACTATGATTTGTACCTGGATCTTGGTTATAAGGAACAACCCATGTTGTTTATGTTTGCTTTCCGCTGCGTAAATGGGCCGTTTACTAACATGGTATCAGAGCCTCGGGTATCAAATTTTTATAGTTTATTGTATTAACTATAACATGTATTTGGTTGATAACATGTTATTTAAAAATCTGCAAAATCTAAAGACGCTGTATGGTGAATGATCAAATGAATAATTGGTTTTAATGTTTGATGGATGTTATATTGGTTGGTTGATGTCGTGGTTGAACGTGTGTGTGTTTGATTTGATTTGGATTTGTGTTATTACACAAAAACTGCAAAAGAACGCGAACAGTTCATATTGGGGATTTCCAGGTTTCGCGTGGGTGAAGATTTTCTTCACTGCGCGACGTGGCTGCTGCCCCAATTTGTGTTTTTTTTTTTTTTTTTTTTTTTTTTTTTTGCGAAGGGACCGAACTGCATTTTAATGACCTATAAGCCACTAATCATTCTGCACATTTAAGAGTAATTAATAAATAACCCACCCGATTCAAAAATTGATTTTTTTTGAAATGTGCATGTACTTGTTTGTATATTGCATGGTGCCCGGTACATGAGCCTTAGACCTATGGTGAAGTTTTTAAATATTTTTGGGTATGTATGGTTGTATATTTATTAAAATAGGGTCTGCGTGTCTTGCCTTTCTCCTCTTCTTAATGTACATTCTCTTCTCATCTCATTCTCCTCGAATGTAATCGAGGTTTCTAAATTTGTTGATGTAAAATTAGTTTAAGATTAATTTTATTGTAAATTTAGAATGAGTGATTGTAATGTACTTAAAGACTGAGCAAAGGACGTGGCAACCATACTTGAAACTCAAATATCTATTACGGACCCCTAGGTGACCCACTGATTCCTCTAGGCTAGAGGAAATCGGTTTTATGTGGCCATGTACTGGCACGTTTCATATTGTGTTTAGAATGCATGCTAAGGTTGAATGTTGAATAACATGCCAAACAATGTCATTCTAACAAGATAATATTTGGTGAGACATTAAATAACAAACCCTCAATTAAAGGATATAAGTCACGTAAGCCTTCCATCACCATGGTTTTAATCAAACCACTGTTTGTCGAAACCTTGTTCGCTAAAGTGAAGGGTACACTTCACCAGTGGAGGTAAAATGCATTAGAGTTTTCCTTAATGGTGATGGGTCGACTTAAAATGACGGTTTTGCTTGTTCGCCAAACGAAGGTTGATAACACGTATAGGCATAATAGAACAATACACATATGGTGTGTACGGGTGACATGTAGTGTCCACTCTACTGATATTGAGAATCACACTTGAGGACAATGGTTGGAGCCATTGGTTGTGTGATTGGCTTGTTGGCTTTTTCACATTTGAGGTTGATAGTGGGAGCTATCAACTGTTGTGGTTAAGTTGTTGGCCTACCTAATCAACTCATTTTGGCTTGTTCGCCAAAGCAAAGGTTTGAAATGGGCCGGATGGGATCTCAGTCCATTAGGAAAGTCAATGGACTTTCCCGAGTTAATAGTGAGGGCTATTGACCTTGAGTAAAATATTGGGAGCATCGTTTAATAAAGACCATATTAAATAATAATGAACTTTATAATGACTTCATTTTTCTCCAATTGTATATTCACCAAAATAGCATTATGAGCCGCGACCAATAATCGAGAAAGAAAACAGGTTGGAGGATCTAATTTCTCAGCCTGGTATCGTAATCTTCGGATTATACTCAAGTCGAAAAGAATTGTATACCCTTGAAAAGCCATACTTGTTAGCCTGATCCTGATGCCACTCATGAAGGAAATGATACTTATCAAAATTTCCTTGATATGCTGATAGCGTTCAATGCTTGATCTTAGCATCGATGACACCTATGCTGCAAAAGCAGCGTGAGAATATGGACGCTTCTTCCATTATTCTACACCTCAAGGAGCTTTTCGAAACAAATGCTCGACAGGAGGTACAAAGTGTCGAAGCACTGTTTGGAGTCATCTGACTGAGGGATCCCAAGTTGGTCCTCATGTGCTCAAGATGATCGAGCATATAGAGAGGCTTGAGACTTTGGGATGTGTTTGGATGCAGAATTACAAATGGATTTATTCTGCTACCTTCTGACTCTTATGCTCCTTTCATATGATTTCAATATGAACGATGGAAAAAACCCTATCAGAACTTTTGAACATGTTGAGGACTGCAGAGCAGGATTGAAAAAGTCCAACCTGTTTTACTGGTTGCTGCCATATAAGCAAAGGGTAACCACAGGGTAAGGCCAAGGCCAAACCCAGCCCAAGCCTAAAGGACATGTTGCTCTTGGTCCTGAGAGTGGCATAGGGAAGCAAGGTAGTCTGCTTCTTTTGTGCAACCTAGCCTAGAGGAAACACTGCAAGGCTTTCCTCGCAAGCAAGAAAAGTCAGATGCTACGACTTCAGCTATTTTATGATTGAGATTATTTCTCTCCCTCAACATCTTGGTTTATTGACACAGGATGTGTACTCACATTTGTACTGATGTGCAGGGACTAAGTAGAGTAGAGTACTCGCCAGGGAGAGGTGGACCTACGAGTTGGAAATGGAGCACATGTGGCTGCATTGGCTGTAGGGACTTACTATTTATCTTTGCCTATGAGCTTGTTCTTGGAACTACATAACTGTTATCACGTACCTTCTATTTCTAGAAATATTATTTCAATATTCGCTTTGGATATATGGGGTATCATTTTGAGATTCTAATGGATTGTTGTCCTTTAGTTTGACTGGTCATTCTGTTTGGAATTGCAAGGTTATATAATGGATTATATGTTCTTGATTTAAACAATAAGGATATTCTCAATATTGAAACCAGAAAGCTAAACATAGCGATCAAAACCAGACATATCTCTGGCACTGTATTGTGTCATGTTAAAAGACTCGCATTGCAAACTTCAAAGATGGAGTTTTGGACCCTTTTGACTTTCGGTCATTTGAGGTATGCAAGTCACGCCTTTTAGGCAAGATGACCAAGTCTCCTTTCACAAGACTAGGTAAAAGGCTCTGAGTTGTTGGCATCATCCATAGTGATGTATGTGGTCCACTAACAGTTGAGGCTAGAGGTTGATATTCATACTTTATCACATTTACTGATGATCAGTAGATATGATATGTCTACCTTATGAGACATAAATCTGAAGCCTTTGATAAATTCAAGGAATTTAGGAATGAAGTACAAATATGTTGGGCAAAGTATTAAAGCTCTTCGGTCGGATCTAGGAGGTGAATACTTAAGCTCAGGGTTTCCGAATACCTGAAGGAATGTGGGGTAGTATCACAACTCACCCTCCTTATACACCCCAACACAATAGAGTGTCAGAAAAGATGAACAAACCTTACTTGACATGGTTAGGTCCATGATGAGTTTTAGTGTTTAGCTGCATCGTTATGGGGTTATGCCCTAGAGACTCGACTCACGTTTTGAACTTGTGCCGTCAAAGTCGTAGATAAGACTCTATATGAGCTATGGAGTCGACGAAAGCCCAACTTTTCTTATCTAATGATTTGGGGTTGCAAGCTTATGTTAAGAATTGACTTTGAACAAGTTGGGCCCAAAATCCTGTAAATTAATTTATGGGGTATCCAAAGGATACTACTTCTACCACCCAAAGAGTGCAAAATCTTTGTTGTCGATCTGGTGTCTTCCTAGAAAAGAATATTTTCTAAAAGTACTAGTGGGAGAAAGTAGAACTCGATGAAGTTCTAGAACCACAAGATATACTAAACGAAGGACGGGATGATGTGCCACAGGAAGTACTATGGCAAATATGCCACCGAAGGTTTAAAGATGTTAAGAAGCCCTTGGGTTCGCATTCCCTAAGATTAACCCAATTGAACTAGTTGGAGCGACCCCCAACGATATCCCTACGAGGGGATACAAATTGGTGCCGAAAGGCAACAACCTACTAAGCAACGTGAAAAAGCTCCCTGGCCTGCTGCTGCTCATCCATCGAAGAAGAAGATCATGGGCCAAAGTCCAAGAAAGAAAGACAATACCCACCGAAGAGGAAACTGAATCTGAATCTGAATCTGAAGGCTTCGAGGTATTGCTTGATAATCTTCAGCCTTATCAAGCCTTCTCTAGAGGAATACCTTAAGGGGTGCTCCCGGGACTTCGACCGCCTTTGGGAGTTTGCAAAGGGATGAGGGAGTGACCACGGTTGCTCAGGGGAAAGCAGGCAAGCAATGGGTCGAAGGGGTCTCTGCCGCAACAAGGTTTGACCTGACTGTGTTGGATCTTTTAGGGCAACTACTAGATCATTTACGGCCGGTGGTATAGACCCTTTTAGAATGCCAACTTGCCAAGACCTTTGATAGATTCGTGGCTTCTCGACCTGCCGATCTGATGGCCACCGCACTTCAAATGCAAAGTCAAGTAAAATGATTTGTTCTCTTCGAGAACTTCTTTCATACAAGTTGACCTAAAAAAAAACTAACTTTTTATTCCTCTTCCAAGTATTCTTTGCTCACCCTAAATGTGGCCCAACAGAAGATGAAGATCGATTCTGCTAGCAAACTTCACGAGATAAAGGAAGAGATTGCCAAATTGAAACAAGATCTTAAAGCTTCAAATGCAGAGGCAAAGGCTACCCACATTTAGGCAAACGTGTACTTAACTGAAAGGAATTCTGCTATGCGAGCAACTAACTTTCAGAAGGTTAAGCTTGAGAAGAAAGACAACAGTAATAAAGAGCTCTAACGAACAGTAGTGAGGCTCACTAAAGAGTTGGACCAAAAAGAAAAGGAGTTGCAAGTGAGCTTAGAACGTGAAAAAGTAGCAGAAAAGACTCAAGCTGAGCTATAGAAAAACTCAAGGAAGGAGAAGAGGGCGCTGCAGACAAATCTTGAGTTGGTTCAAAGGCGAATCATTTTGCTGACCGAGCAAATGAAGCAACAGAACCTCGAACTGGAGAGGAAGGCTATAAGCTATTTATAGCTTATAGCCAAATAATCTGAACATGGATATCTTCGACTTCCCTGAGGACTATCAAGTTGCTCTTGCTTCCATGGTCAAGGCCGAAGAGCAAGAAGAACAAGAGCCTGCCTCGAAGGACGATCAACAAGAAACAGATGTCCTTGAAGATCAAGTAATCAACTAGGAGGTTAGTGATAAGCCAAACAACCAAGAGGTCGCAGCCAGGTACCCCAGAAATGAAAACCAGTAATCGCTATCTTCTCTGCTTGAATAGAGTCTTTTGTGCTTATTCTTTTCTAATGTAGCGCCTGGTCGTCCTTTGTACATATTTTTGAGATATATAAAAAGGAACTTTTGACCACTTGTGATAACACTTTTATAACTTAAGTACTTCACAAAACAAATGTAGCATATCTAATCATCAAACGTGTAAAATGTTATAAATAGCAAGCTTATTAAAAGCTTGAGATTACGACACAAGTAATTCTTTGAGAATAATTGAAATAATCTTATTCATAATACTTACAACAATAAAAACTTTAAAAGTAAAAATGATCAAGCTATAAGTGAGTTCGAAATTACTGATAATAAGGGCGAAGATGTTCAGTATTCCAAGCTCGCGGCACTTCAGAACCATTTAACCTCTTGAGGTGATACATTCCAAGCCGTATCACCTTAGCGACATGATATTGACCTTCTCAGTTAGGTCCCAAAACCCCCGCACTTGGTTCTCTTGTGCCAAGGACTTCTTTTAACACTCGACCGCCAACCTAGAAGTCTCTTCTCCTAGCTTTAGAGTCGACAAATCTTTTTGGTCGCTGTTGGTTAGAAGATATCCTTAACCAAGCCTTGTCGATGGTGTTCTTCAACTAAATCCATACTTGTACATAAGAGTGCTTCATTGTCTATTTTATTATCGAATTCCCTCCAAAGTAAACCAACTCCTACTTCCATTGGAACCATTGCCTTGCAGCCATATGCTAGTGAGAAAGGTGTTTTAGAAGTAGAGGTTTTTGGAGTCGTTCTACATGCCTATAAAACTTCTAGAAGATCATCGGCCCAATTGCCATTGGCTGCAACAAGCTTAGCCTTCAACGTGTGCTTGATAGTCTTGTTGACAGCTTTAACTTGACCATTAGTATGCGGTCTTGCTACTGAGGCAAATTTCTTATAAATCCCTAGCTCTTAGCAAAACTGCCTGAATTCCTTATTATCGAACTACTTCCTATTATCAGAGATGAGTGTATGAGGAATCCCATAGCGGTACACTATAATCTTGAAGACGAAGTCTTTAAGCTTCTTTGTAGTGATTGCGGCCAAAGGCTCTGCTTCGACCCACTTAGTGAAATAATCCACTGCGACCACTACATATTTGATGCCCCCTTTACCAATTAGCATGGGTCCGATGAGATCAATTCCCCACATAGAGAATGGCCAATGACTGCTTATCGTCATCAGCTGGTGGGAAGGAGCTTGCAGGATGTTCGCGAATCTCTAGCACTTATCATACTTCTTCACAAAGTTGAAGGCATCTTCATAAAGTATAAGCCAATAATATCCCTGGCGGATAATTTTATTAGCGAAAGATCGTGCAGCAGTGTAATTACCATCGATCCCTTCATGTATCTCTCTCATGATATAGTCAGCTTCATCATCCGTTACACATCGGGGGAAGGGAGTGCTAAACCATCACTTATGCAACTGATCTTCAATGAGAGTGTAACGGGCAGCTGTAGTTCGCAGGAGTCTTGCTTGAGTCTTGCTGTTAGGAAGAACCCCATTTTTGAGATATTGAATAATCGGAATCATCCAGGAAACATATTTATTTTCAGCTACGACCTGATCAGGTGAGCTGATGCTAGGAGCTTAGATGTACTTGATTGGAATACTATCCGTAGCATCAGAGTCCAACGATGAGGCTATCTTTGCCAAAGCATCTACGATAGAATTACTATTTCTCAGGATTTGCCAGATCGTATAATGCTTGAAAGGCTCGAGTGCGGCCTTGGCTTTATTTAAGCAACTAATCATATTCTCTTCTTTGGCTTGATACTCTTCCAGAATCTAATTGACAACCAACTGGGAGTCGCTATTAATGTCAATCATATCCAATCCCATTTCTCTTGCTAGTCACAAACTAGCAAATAGTGCTTCATACTCAGCCTCATTATTCGTAGCTTTGAATCTAAACCTGAGGACTTCATAAATGCGAGTTCCCTTATGGCTAATGAGTAGAAGACCAGCTCCAGCTCTTCTTCTGTTCTAAAACCCATCAACATAGAGGCTCTAGGTTGACAAGTTCTGAACGGTTTCCAGGAAAACTTCGTTAACTGGCTGTTCGGATTCTTGATCTAGCTGGTGAGAGAACTCCGAAATAAAGTCATCAATACCCTGCCCTTTGACTGCCATCTTTGATCTGTAATGCAGATCAAATTGACCCAATTCTATAACCCATTTAAACAACTTACCCGAAGCCTCTGGCTTCTGAAGGACCTGCCTGAGTGGGTAGTTGGTTAATACATGGATAGTGTGGGCATGAAAATAAGGTTGCAGCTTCTTGGAAGCGATCAGCAAGGCATACACTTATCGTTCCATCTCTAGATACCAAGTCTTGGTGTCTAGTAGTCGTTTGCTCATGTAATATATTGACCACTAAATTCTGCCATTTTCCCAAATAAGAGCTGTGCTGACTGCATACTAAAAGATGGATAGGTAGAGAAATAAGATTTCCTTGAGAAGGGGCTTGGATAGGAGAGGTGGCTTTCCGTGATGCTCTTTTATGCTCTGGAAAGCTCGCTCACACTCTGAAATCCATTCAAATTTCTTATTGGCCTTGAGTATATTAAAGAACGGCAAACAATGATCTGTTGCTCTCGATATGAAGTGACTAAAAGCCGATATTCTCCCATTCAAGCTCTAAACTTGCTTTCGATTGGCGAGACTTTTCATATCTAGGAGAGCTTGGATCTTCTCGGGGTTGACCTCAATCCCCCGATGGTTAACCATATACCCCAGGAATTTCCCTGAGGATACTCCGAATGAACACTTAAGAGGATTAAGTTTCATTCTATATCTATGGAGTACGTTGAACATCTCTGCGAGATTAGCTATGTGATCTAAAGCGGCATGCGACTTGACCAGCATGTTATTGACATAGACCTCCATGGATTTCTCGATCTACTCGAAAAACATGCGGTTAACCAAACGCTGATAAGTCACCCCAGTATTTTTCAGACCAAAGGGCATGACTTTATAATAGCACAATACTCGATTTGTGATGAACAAGGTATGCTCCTCATCAATCATGTACATCAGGATCTAATTATACCGCGAGTAGGCATCCATGAAGCTTAATAGCTTGTGCTCAGAAATGGCATCAACGAGCTGATCGATTCTGGGCAAAAGGAAACTCTCCTTTGGACAAGCTTTGTTGAGATCCGTGAAATCAAAGCAGATTTGCCACTTGCTGTTGGATTTTTTCACCAAAACAAGATTGGCGACCCAACTCGGGTAATAAGTCTCCTGAATGAACCTGATTGACAGGAGCTTATCCATCTTAATCTTAAGAGTAGCATATCGCTTTGGGTCCATGGCTCTTCTCTTATGGCAAACTGGCCTAACCTCACCATCAATGTTAAGTGCATGACATATTACATTCGGATTGATCCTGACCATGTCAGCATGAGTCCATGCAAAAACATCAATATTCTTCTTAAGGAAGCTCGTTAGATCAATAGCAAGCTGAGGGCTACGATTTTTTTGATTCTCAACACACAAGTTGACTCATTCTAGTTGACTGATACCTTAGATAAAGTCTCAACAGGCCCACTGTGGAAATACTCCTCTTGAACATGAGGGTCTATATTATCTTCCGCTAAACCTGGTTGTGGTTCGATCATGTTGATCACCATAGCCTACTCGGGAACACCCACTAGCTTCCTTTTCCCTTTGCATGCCATCTACACTATTCTTACATAGCAGTCGCAAGATTCATACTGAGACCCTTTGACCTCCCCACACCCCGCTAGAGTAGGAAATTTCATCTTCAAATGATAAATGAAGGTGACAGCTTTGAAGTTTCGTAGTAGAGGTCGTCCCAATATACCATTGAAAGTGAACAGATAGTCTACCACCAGAAACTCTATCATCTTAGTCACTTCGTGGGTCTCACCCAAAGTAACAAGAAGTGCAATCGTTCCCTTGGGAATTAGATGATCCCTAGTAAAACCATAGAGGGGGATGGAAGCAAGCTTCAGATCTGCCTCGTCCAATTGCATTTCCTCGAATGCTCACTGAAATAGGATGTTTACAGTGCTCTCATTATCCACCAACATTCTGTGGACTTCGTACTGACCTGTTTTAGCTGCAATGACGAGTGCATCCCCATGAGGGTTATGCAACCGTACCGCGCCCTTTTTTGAGAAGGTAATCTCCTCCTCTTTGCACACCTAAGCAGGTCACGACACCTTGTTCATTACACTCATAGGGTCATGGCAAGCTTCTCGAGCGTACTTCTCCTGAGCACCTCGAGATTTTCCCGTAAGGTGTGGTCCTCTAAAGATAATTCTGACGAGAAGGGGGCCCTTGTGACCACAACGCTTCTTCCCCTAGTCCCCTTGATCCTTCTCCGGAACGGGAGTTAGACCATCAACATACTCCTTGAAGTGCCCTTTTTTAATGAGGTCTTCAATCGCCTACTTAAGAGCTCGACATTCATTGGTATGGTGCCCATTATCCTGATGATAACAATAATATTTCTTGCAGTTTCTTGCTGAAGGGCAATTATTCATGGGCATTGGCTCTCCGAGCAGATTAGCTTCTTTTGATTTATCTAGGATAGCTGATACTAATGCGTTGAAATTACAACATACAATGTGCAGAAAGTGCACTAGTCGGAAAAAGTAATAAAGTGATAAGTAGAGTATCATTCCCACGAGGATTACTTGTTAAGCACTGATTTTCCTAGTTGTTTATCAAGTTGGAGAGACCGGAAGATGTTTGGATTTGCAGGAGAAAACAAGCTAAAGTTAAAACAAAATTCACTACGTACTTTAAAAACTAATTAATGACAGCAAAGCTAATTCAAGAGAAACATCGATTAAACAAAGCGGTTAGGGTTTTGACTTCACTAGGATTTTATGAACTAATCTACGAATTCTGTTACTTCTACACTCACATGCACGGATTATAAATCGGACACCCTAATGTGTAAAACATACATTCTTAGGCTATGTTTATTAAGCTTCCGTACCCAACAAATTGAAGGTTAATAGTTCCAAATTCGTTAAGCTAAATGGAATCCTAAATTGATTTCATTGATTCTCAAACTTATCTCTAGCGTTCAATAAAACAATGGCAATTACCCTAAGAAGCTAATACATGATTCACTTCTCAATCTCATCATGCTCAACAAGTAATTTCAATAAAAACAAGAGTAATCACACAATCTATGCAATAGAATGTAAAAGCAACATCAATCTATTGATTAAACATTAAAATCCCAATTACATCAAAACCCTAACCCAAAAGTGGGTTAGTTAACACAAATCAAAATAAAAGCTATAAACAATGCATTCAACATGATGGAATAAAGAAAATAGAACAAAATCTTCCGTATTTGATGAATCCAAAGAGTTTTAATCTCCAATCTTCTCTTCTTTCTCGCAAACAAAGTCGAACTCCTTTCTAAAATGACCAAGTCTCCTTTATATAGTCGGTCCCAAAAAACCTAAGACTTCGCCTAAAATAAAATGCACAGTTTTGAAAAACTGAAACTTGTAGACTTCGCCACAGCATCGAGTTGGCTTATAATTCTTTATCTGACCCGAGAGTTTATCGCCACGGCGAAGTTTTCTGAACTATTCTGAATTTACAAAATTGCCTTCCACTTGCTTCCTTGCTTGAATCTTCAATCTTTATTGACCTCCAATAGGACAAGCTTCATAGTTCTTCGAATCCGCTTCAGACTTCCCTGAATCCTGAGATTCACTTGCTTCTAGGTCCAAAAAATCAATTCCACCCAGTATTTACTCTAACTGCATGTTTTTTCCTGAAACATAAAATATACCGAATTAAGTTGCAATTCAGGCACAAACGAAAGAAGTATCCAAAATCCAGCCAAAAAGCCTAGATAAAATAGTATAATCCTGGGATTATCAAATACCCCCAAACTTAAGACATGCTCGTCCCCGAGCATCAGGTACAAATTTCAACTAAAAGAGAACAACTGACAAACAGGAAAAGACAACAAAATTGAAAAAGAAATGAGAGAAATTAAACTCAAACAAACAAAGAACTACCTAGAATTTATACAAGTCTAAAAAATTGTTGAAACATTATTACTGGAAAATGCTTAACACTCCAAGAAGTTATAAGTTGATTGACTATTTTTCTCTATCGGCCTCCTGAGTAGGTAATCCCCACTTCAATCCACCTTCCGACTTCCCGAATTATTTATTGTAGAAATGTAAAGTTTATCAAATGGTGGTAGACTCCATAAGCCTAAGTATCAAACTACTCTCCACTAATGCGGACTAGACATAACTAAGGATCAAAAGGTCTTTACAGGATTGTAACGTTAGGCTCGGCTAGTGGATTCCAAAGAAAATGATAAGAAAACAAAGTAAGAGAACTCGATTTTCTTCGTGCAAACACTAAGAGCTACATCAATCTCCGCTTTCTTTCTCAACCACCAATCAAGGTGTCAACCCTTTCATAACCCTCAACAAGTGTAATTCTTATTTTTGATTCTGAAATGAAACTCTCAAATTTCTATTTCTTTTTATCTTTATTTCGTTTTCTTTTTTTTTAAAAAAAAAAAAAAAAAAAAAAACAACATCAATCTATTGAGGTCAATTACCCCTTCTTCTTGCCCCTTCTTGTGACCCCCAAACTTATTAATTCGGTTTGTCAAAATCTGACACAACTCTCCAAGCTCTTTTGTGTTTGCATTATGTTCAGAATTCTCTTAAAGGTTATGAAACGTGTTTAGGGTGAAATGTTTGCGAATTTTTGGTTGTACAAGAAAAATAGGACAGTGATAATCTCATAAGGCTCAAATGGGTGACTAGGGAAAGATTCATTCATGGTCGGCTGGAAAGGCTCAAAATGTAAAACCCCTCTCTAGCCAGGTATTTCCTAAGTATCCCTTAGCCATTGAGAACCTAGAAAACGCACGCCTAGGAAAGAAGTTTATTTTAAAATCCTATTTAACAAATAAACCTATAGTTTAAAAATATATATATTTTTAAATTAATTTAATTTCTAAACTATAATAAGCTCATTGTACAAGTCAAAAAACATAGTTTCCTTTCTTGGAGTACATTATGAAATCCATAGTAGTACTTACGAGAACATAAACACTTTTACAAAATTTACTAGCAATTTGATTTCCTTTATTAAAACAAACATATATATTTCATAATAACATGGACATATTTACTGCATTATGAGATATAAACATAATTACTACACTAAATACTAGCAAAACCATTCAATAGTCATAATTAAAACATCCCTTCATGATCATAGCGTCCCTCGAAATCCTCTCCCAGCTTCATGTCTTAATCCTTACCTGCAAAACATTTTAAAACATTTCTTGGGGTGAGTGCTAATCGCTCAGTAAGGAATATGGCCATTTATAAACTATCAAGGTTCATTATACAAGTATATTACTTAGGACCTTACCTACCTACAAAATATGACCTTCATTCTTTGACATAACAAGTTCATAAAACATATCATACACTTTGGACTTTTCTCATAAACATAAGTCATAACATAATCATACATAATATAACATAGAACATATATGACTTATGAAATATTCATGTACATGGCATGCTTATTTCTTTTGTCTTTATACTTGATGGTTTCATTAGTCTTTGTTATCCGATCGGATTCATTTAAACCATTACCTTGTTCTTGGTCGTCACCTCAAAGGACTCATGGTTTCCATAAGAATTCCATTCCTCTGATCTTGGTTTATACCTCAAGAGACTCATGGAATTCATTCTTTAACATTTCATAAATTTTTCATAAGACAACTAAATAAGCTATATGCATTACCATTATGAATGCAAACATATGGACTAACATATTCCATGCTCAATCATACTATATTCTCCTACTAAACTTCTTAACTTAATTCATTCAATTTCTCATACAATACAAAGAATTTCAGTAGTAAGATTATTCAGGGGTTTATTAGAATTAGAAACAAATGGGAATTTCCATTAAGAAGGTGGATGCCATACAGTTCGTTACTTTCAAGCAATTTTCCATTATCTTCTAATTCGAATTTATTTTTGGCTAAAACATAAAAGTTTTAGGTCTGTTTCTCAACTTTTTAACACTTCAAGAATCAACTCAATCGGACTTCTATAACTTCAGTTATGACTGATTCAGTGAAGCATGTACAGTATAAGTCTTAAAACAACCAAATCCGAATTCTATTCATTTTAACCATGTCACCTTCATTTGCACATTCATATCATTTGCCATATCATTCTAAGTATAAAAGGCCATAAAAACCTCCCTTTTTATAGAACCAAAAAGTGTCAAAACATCGTCCAACTACAAATCTCTTAATTGGCATAATCATCCTCCATATGCACACATACACCAATCAACACACCCATTTAAACAATCCATAACCAAAACATAGCATCACACTCATATTAACATAAATAAATGTAAGTTCCATAAACCCTAGGTGTTATCAATTGTAGTCATAAGGGAGATTTTTTTCCTTACCTTAGTATTCAAAGCACAAAGACACTCCTCTTTAGCTCCAAAGGTTCACCCTTTCTACCTTATACACGTAACCACTTATGAATTTCCCTTTTAACTAAAAGATCAGAACAACTAGGGTTTTGAAACTCACCTTAAACCCTGAAATTGAAGTTCTTTAAGTGTGGATGGTGATCTCCTTTGAAAATCAACTTGAAATTCTATGAAAATTTGAGAATAAAATGCTTGGATTAGTGGCTTTTATGGTGGATTTGAGAGATAAAGAAGAAGATGATATATTTGGGGTGTACAAGGCCGACTACTCTCTCTTAAAACCATATAAATATTTATTCCATTGTTACTCTAATGTAGTCAATAAAAGTTAAATATAAGGGTCATTTGGCATAAATTTTTCACATAAAGGCGTTTTGGTCATTTCCACCACAACATAATGATTAGCACTCAGTTAATGCCATTTGACTTCTTTAAAACACTTAACAATTAAGCAATCCCATTAGGTAAATGACTAATTTACCCTTGGTGCACTTTTGTGGATACTTAAATCATATGGATTTGTATGAAAAGACCATTATACCCTTGGTTACTGTTTACGCCATTTAACCATATCAATCAACTTTATGACCATTCTACCCTCATTTCTCTTCAATGACATCACCCTTTACACTTTATAATGGCCACATCTGGAAATACATGTAAATTGACCATTTTACCCTTCCATTCAAAAAAAGAAAATTATTTGAAAAGGTAAATTTCATACCTTAGGGCATCAGAATAATAACGCAGGGTTTACACAAACGTTCCGAAAAACTGCCTAAATCATTTCCTCAATAATGTCTATTCCTAGAATTTCGCCTCAAGCACTTCTCAACTAGATTCTAGAGTCCACCCACATTATCAAGACTTCACCTAACCACATAAAATGTTTCCAAGCATGCCGAAATAATGAAAATTGTGGTTGAACCACTCAACAAACCTCTGGAAAGGAAAACTTAATCAACCAACCTAAACTTGAAACAATGCTTAACATTTTCCATAAATAAAATCTTAACAATCCTATTCTCATCATAGACTTATGCAATTCATCATTGGCAACAACAATACAAAACATAAAACAACTAAACACAAAACAAAATTTCAAATTTTCCTACCCCCAAACTTAAATTGACATTGTCCCCAATGTCACATCATGCACATCCCAGGAATAGAAAAACATAATTAAAAGGGTACAAGATAGTTCCCTGATTAATCCATGAAGGCTGATTTTCGTTCAACATCATGCACACCCATTCCTTGGCTTCCTCATCATCATCATCTATAAAACAAATGCAATTATATAGTGCCCACTGTGTTAGAAATTTCCACGAAATAATATGAAAAAATTACAACCTAATCTCACCCTTACAAACTATACTAGAAAATTCAAACAACAATTAACAATCTAAAAAGAAAAGAAAAATTAGTTCCAATGTACAAAACAAAAACAAGACAAATGAAAACAGAAAATAAAAAAACAAGTGTTTCAGGCTTCATTCGTCGTCTTCCTCTTCTCCTTCAGTGTTATCATCTTCTTCCATGGAATCATCTTCTTCCTCTTCTTGCCACTCTTGCCATTGGAAGTTTGAAACATCAACGCCCAGATTGGTGCAGCAGTTGTATTACATCTCGTACAGGATTCGAGTTTACCCTGCCATCCAATCTTGACGTCATTCCATCCTGTTCACCTTGTCCAAAATTTGTTGCAACAACTCCTTTGTTGTGGATGTTGAACTAGATGTTGTGGCCGTTGTTGTGGTTCTTTGTCTTTTCGATCTGCAGCTGGGTCCTTCACTGGGAGGACGATCTAGGAGCTTGTAATAATAGGTGTGATCGAAAGGTGAGGCAGGATGAAGAAGTGGTTCATCATCTGCCTTCTTTACTCCTGCTCGAGTGCAAAGCTCAGTGATGAGATGGGAGAAGGCGAAGCTCCCTCGCCCTGGTTTAGCTGCATGTTGTATACTTTGCATTATTATATTCCCCACATCCATTTTCTTTCCAGTGACAATGGAATAAAGTAACACTGCTCGCTCAAAAACCACTGTACTGTAATGCGTTTCTGGGACCATCAGCGCACAGACAAAATACTGCCACAATCTAGCCATGGGAATCAAATTTGTTCCTTTTATGCTTCTTCTCCCCTTCTTCAAAATTTCCCAAGAGGTACTCAGCTTTGCTATGACCTTAAGAATCTCCTCCTCATTAATATGTTTTTTCTTAAATTCCAAATACTCATCACGGTCAATTGGATCAATTCTATAGAAATCATTGATAATCTTCGCATCGATTGGCACATTGATACCCCTAACAAAAATATGCCTGGGCTCACAATCAGGGAAGTTGGCATAAAATTCTCTTATAATTGGCTCTATGGTTAAGTGTTCCGGTTCATGCATAAAGATATCCCAACCTCTCCCTCGATTCCAATCTTCTCTATGGGCGGTAGTTAATCCTCTCTTGGCAATAAACCCCTTTTCTTTCCTTTTAATTGTGCCTTCATAACGTTGCATAGCCTTCTCATTAACAAATCTATTGTCGACTTGTTTTCCTTTACCCCTAGGAACCGTTTTGAGCGGCATTTTAGTTTTCAACAGTGATCACCCAAATCTACCCTGAAACTTAGTGATTCAACTCAACAATTCAACACTAAAGCACACTTTCTACAAACCACAATCACTCCTCAATTCACACAAAGGTTTCAAAAATTGCACTTACACCCCCAAAATCACCACTCTTCCAAACTCAATCAAACCACTTCAAAATCGAAAACCCAACTTCCTCAACACAAAACAAATCAAACTCAACACTTCTTAAGTCAAAATCAATCCAGATATTGCATCAAAATTCACAACTCAACAAATTCAATCAATTTGTCAAACTTAAAGCATTAACAATCGCAATTGATCAAATTTTAGGGTAGAGAACTTGAAATCTTACCACTCCCACGAAAAATGCACCACCAATCTCACCAATTTCTGCCCAAATTGCAAGATCCCCAAATTTTGGAAAACCTAGGGTTTCCAAACTTTTCTTCAATATTTTGCAAAAATCCTTGACAAAGTGAGGTGATTTAGGGTTTATAAGGGTTAAGGAGTGGAGTAGTGGGAAGAAAATTCACTGGAAACTCTCTGGATTGAAGGTGGAAGTGTTTGGCTCTTAGATGGTCTTAGAGGTTTTTCGCGAAAACGAAGAATCATCGCGATTATTTATAGAAAACAGACTTTGTCGCGGCGAAGTTCTTAATTCATTTGTGTGATACAATCGATGTCGCGGTGAAGAAAATTTCTCGCCGCGGCGAAAATTTCCAGTGAATACAATGCCGTGGTGAAGAATTTTCTCTGCCACGGCGAAATCTGGAGAATTCCAAATATTTCCACTTTTCGATCATTCACCTGAAACACCAAAAACAAACAAAATTAACTATTTCCTAAGTCATAAAACAACTAAACAAATTCAAAACAACAAACAAAAAATGAGAACACTTGGGTTGCCTGCCAAGAAGCGCTTGTTTATAGTCAGAAGCTTGACTCTCTCAAGTCCTCATTCAATCTGGACTATCTAGATGCATCTCTTCCTATACATTTTCCCTGCACTGAGGCTTCAATTGTTGAGGATTCTTGTCACATCGGTTCTTTGTTGAGAGCTTAACCACCCTTTTCCATCCCTTGGTCATTCCTTTTAAGGTTCGAGCATTCTCATCGACAACTTTTTGATTTTTTAACTTTCCATCAACCTACTTGAACTGAGAAATTCATCCCACGTGAAGACAAGTGCTCGATTGTGGCCCATCTTGAAATGTTGTGTAAGCTTCTGGTTCATGGTCTTCATTCTCGATTTGCCTTGACATGACCATGCATCCCTTAATTGGTGATTTAGGGTCATCACTCTTGGAAGTTTTAATTGTTGACTGATCCACCAAGTCAATTTTGAAACATGAATCTCACTTTGATGGAACTTCAAAGTCTCAAGGACATTGAATGTCACTTCTTCCTCTTGCACCCTCATGATCAACTTCCCCTCTTGTACATCAATTAAGACTCTTCCGGTAGCAAGAAATGGTCATCCCAATATGAGAGGAATTTCCTTGTCTTCTTCCATATCCAACACAAAAAAATCTGTCGAAAAAATGAATTTATCCACCTTAACCAGTACATCTTCAATAATGGCCCTTGGATGCTTGATGGATCTATCTACAAGCTGTAAGGATATGGTTGAAGGCTTCACTTCACCAATCCCTAGTTTCTGAAAATGGAAAAAGGCATTAGATTTATACTTGCACCTAGATCACACAAAACTTTATCAAATGTAATATCTCCTATGACACAAGGGATAGTAAAACTCCTTGGATCCTTGAGTTTTGGTGCCAGCTTTTTTTTGTAGAATGACACTGCAGTCCTCTGTAAGTATCACTGTTTCCTCCTCTTTTAACTTACTTTTATTTGACAGAATTTCCTTGAGGAACTTTGCGTAGCTTGGCATCTATTGCAAGGCATCTACAAAAGGAATGTTAATATGTAGTTTTTTAAATATATCAAGGAATTTCGTGAACTGTTTATCCTGATTTTGCTTTCTGAGCCTTTGAGGAAAAGGTATAGGATGGGTATGATGTGCCAACTTTGGTGGTATCTCAAGAAATGGCATTTTTTCTTTCTTTTGCCTTAGCCTCTCTTCCCTCTTTGGTTCTTCTTCCTTGGGACTTGTTGGCTTCTCTTCAACCATGATTTCTTCATCGATTTCTTCATCGGATTCTTCCTTCGCTTTACTTGGTGGGTTCTTATCCTTCCCTTTTTGCTCAACCTCTTCCAAGATTGTTCCACTTCTTAAAGTTATTGCATTCACTTGTTCACGTGGATTTGTCACTATGTTGCTTGGTAGGGAACCCTATGGTTGCTCATTTAGCTTTTCAACTATTTGCCCCACCTGTACCTCCAAGTTTCAATGACGCCCCTTGGTTTTTGAAATTTGCCCTCTTCTCACTCATGAACCCTGTGGTCTCTTGCAGAATTTCTCGAACACATCTTCCAATTTTGACAATCTTTGATCCCTGGTTGATTATCACCCCCCACTGATATTTGGCATTGTTCTTTGATTCCATTGGTTATTCGCTAATTTTGATTGCCCAAGACAATGTTAGGTGATTCTCCAACCAGGATTATACTGTTGGGAAAAGGATTGTTCTTTTGTCTCTGATTCCCTGCCAATAGTTGACTTGTTCCGATGATGATGAAGCTAAAGCAAAGTGTTCCCCACTGACATTCATTGCTCGCATGGTTACCTACACAAAAATCACATGTCAGTTGAGGTGTTTGATAGAATTCACTGGCATACCTCCTAATTGCTTCTGAAGTGCTTGTAGTTGGACTGAAATGGCTGTAAGCTCAACTCATGAATCCCCATAGACTTCTTCGACTGCATTCTCTCTTGGGTCTCTGATAGTTGTTACTTGCCAGGACTTCAAGCAACTCATACTTCTTAGGTGTCTTGTTTTGCAATGCTCTTCAATATGATCATCCACCATCGCTTGCACATTAACCATCAACCCATTATAAACGTTTGGAGTTGCATCCAAACTAGCAAACCATGGTGTGGACACTTTCTCAGTAGTCCTAATCTTTCCCAAGCTTCATAATGATTCATCTCTTCCTGTAGAAACGATGTGATATCATTTCTCATCTTTGCAGATTTCACTAGAGGAAGTATTTAGTCAGGAACTCCTGTGCCAATTCATTCCAAGTTGGGATTGTTCCTACTGGTACTGCTATTAACCATCCCTTTGCTTTATCCCTTAATGAAAAAAGAAATAATCTTAATGATGGCGTCATCTAACACCTCTATTGACTTAAGGTATCGCAAATCTCCAAGAAGTTTGCAATGTGTGAATTTGGATCTTCCTTCAAATCTCCCTTAAATTGTACTGACTGTTGGATCATCTGGTGATTGCCGGCTTTATTTCAAAGTTGTGCCTACACTGGTGGCCTAGTTATACTTGGACCACTACCATCAACGGTGGGTACTGAAAATTCCCTCAATGTTCTGTTTTCTGCCATCTCAATGACTATAGCCCTCGTTCTCTTCTTTCTCTGTTAGTCTTCTTGCGGTTCTTTCTATCTCTAGATCAATAGGAACCACTGGATGACGTCTAGCTCTTCGCATGAACTAGACAGAAAAAAAGAACATGAGATCACATGCTAATAGAAAAGAAAAGCACAATTAAACTAGAAAACATTAAAACTAAAATTAACTCCAACCTAGCTAAAACAAGAAAAGTTCAATGTTACACCAAATCAATCCCCTATGGCACCAAAAACTTGATGGTTGTGAAATTACAACATGCAATGTAGTCAGTGCACTAGTCGCAAAAAGTAATAAAGTGATAAGTAGAGGATCGTCCCCACGAGGATTGCTTGTTAAGCACTGTTTTCCTAGTTGTTTATCAATTTGAAAAACCGGAAGATGTTTGGATTTGCGGGAGAAAACAAGCTAAAGTTAAAACAAAATCCCTATGTAATTTAAAAACTAATTAATGACAGCAAAGCTAATTCAAGAGAAATATCGATTAAACAAAGCGGTTAAGGTTTTGACTTCACTAGATTTTATGAATAATCTACGAATTCTGTTACTTCTACACTCACATGCATGAGTTAAATCGGACACCCTAATGTGTAAAACTACCTTCTCAACTATGTTTTCCTACTTATCCCTATTAGCTTCCGCATCCAACAAATTGAAGGCTAATAGTTCCAAGTTCGTTAAGCTAAATGGAATCCTAATTGATTTCATTGATTCTCAAACCTCTCTCAGCGTTCAATAAACAATGGCAATTACCCTAAGAAGCTAATGCATGATTCCCTTCTCAGTCTCATCATGCTCAACAAATAATTTCAATAAAAACAAGATGATTCACTTCTATTCTCATCATGCTCAACAAGTAATTTCAATAAAAACAAGAGTAATCACACAATCTATGCAATAGATGTAAAAGCACATCAATCTATTGATTAAACATTAAAATCCCAATTACATCAAAACCTAACCCAAAATGGGTTAGTTCATACTAAAATTCACACAAATCAAAATAAAAGCTATAAACAATGCATTCAACATGATGATAAAAGAAGAACAAACAAATCTTCCCTATTTGATAAATCCAAAGAGTTTTAATCTCCAATCTTCTCTTCTTTCTCTCGCAAACAAAGTCAAACCCTTTCTAAAATGACTAAGTCTCCTTTATATAGTTGGTCCAAAAGACCTAAAACTCTTGCCTAAAATAAAACGCACAGTTTTAAAAAACTAAACTTCAGACTGACCTGAGAGTTTATCGTTTTCACTATTCTGAATTAATGAAATTGCCCTCCGCTTGCTCCTTACTTGAATCTTCAATCTTTATTGATCTCCATAGGACAAGCTTCATAGTTTCTTCAAATCCGCTTCAGACTTCCCCGAATCTTGAGATTCGCTTGCTTCTAGGTCTAGAAAATCAATTCTGCTCAGTATTTGTTCTAACTGCACGTTTTTGCCTGAAACATAAAATAACGAAATTAATTGCAATTCAGGCACAAACAAAGAAGAAGTATACAAAATCCAGCCAAAAAGCCTAGATAAATTGTATAATCTGGGATTATCAGATACCGATGCATTTAGCGGAGTATACTGATTCTTGTCGCGATCGCTGCTTCTTTCCCTTTCTCTAATCGTCATTAGCCCATTTGTGATTAGGCTTTCTATTACTCTCTCCCCGGTTTTCCTTCCTCTGACTGGGAGCGCTAGTGAAGGACCAGGGTCGTGGCGATTCAAGGCAGCCACTGAATTTTCAATTCTGACATACTTCTCAGTGAGTTGTAGAACAAGTAGGGAAATATCATCCTCAGGCTGTTTTCTTTCACATGTCGGTTTGCAGCGAACTCCTACAATAATAAGATAAAACTGAATCTTTGGGTGTATTAGCACCTCATTCATCTCTTTGTGTAACGTCAATAGAGACTGGAGGGACTCATTCTCTCCTGTCATATGTTGCTTAGATAGCTTAATGGCTTGAGAACTTCCATAGCCTGGAAGTGTCTCAGGAATATCAAGCTCATCTGTTGTCACGAGTTAAGATCCTGGTGGAAGGATCTAAACTAGCGCTGGCATGGGCAGTTAGAGTCTCACTAAGCAGCGACATTCACTAAGTTGGAAACTGTGAAGCTCCATGAGGTTGTTAAACTCATAAATGATCCTACGATCTGAATTCCCATCGAACGCTCGATATTGGGCATTCTAAACCTTGATGGAAAGTCGTCAAGACTACCAAAGAAAAGGGATGCCTCAGCGACCTATCCCGCTCATTTGTGAAGCTCTAAACTGATCCAGAGCTCCCTCTAACTCCTCAATCTGAGGAGCAGAGCTACTGAGGATCACTTTCTACAACGTGGGTTCGCGCGTCGATTGCATTAAGGAAAGACTACAGATCGACTCTTCCTCGCCTTGGCAGAGCCTTCGGCATACTAACACACGTTGGCTGGAGCCATGTGAAGCATTGAATGGCTAGGGGAGTTATTTCAACCTCTATGGGGGTCAGAACCGACCCGTGGATGTGGCTTTCCCTTGGGGTGATGGTCAGAACCATCATTCAGGCAATAATGGGAGTCTCCCTGCCTTGCACTCTTATGGGGTGCCTATGCAATATGGCATAGGACGGCTCATGATGCGACATACCACCAAGTCACAAAGCCCATATACTCTACCCGCTTCACGACTAGTATTCACTAGTCCCTTCGAGCCCTTTGGCTTATTATCTACCACATGTTTTCCCTTGTCTATGCACCGTTGTGTGGTATTACCCTGTCAAATTGGGTGGTACAACCTGATCCAAACGATATAGCCTTCGGCAACTGTTTGGAGAGTATTGTTAAACCTCTCTAGGTAATTCATCATAACTAGTTCGAAGGGATATCTGCTACGGTACTTTGTTGAACTAGAGGTACTTCAGGAGAAGTAACATCCTTACCCGGGGGATCTCCTCTGTTGGTACTAGTTCTTTCGGTTTCAAGACCACAAGCTATTTGTTCGCGAGTAAGCTGATTGATAAGATATTCTTGATAAAATGGATACTAAATCATGCCCTCCTTTTAGCACTAAACTGTTGATGCTTGATTTTGACACCAACGACTCGCACGTCAAAGTGCTAAGCTGTTCTCATAAATTACATGTGAATGATTATGATCAATACCAAGATTGAATAATAAATGAGATATATGATTTTTAAAGTGGTTCAGATGCCTAAAGCGAATCCTACGTCCACTGTTTCTTTATATTGAGAGATTATAAGAGGTCGCGTATAGCGAACAACGAGTAGAGTACAATAATTGAGTATTAGAGAGATACAAGTCAGTCTCTTTCTCGTGGGTTATCTTTGCTCTGAAAATAAATATTCAATCAGAATGAGGGTTCAGGATCAGAATCCCGAAAATGAGAAGGGGAGTCCTCTATTTATAGTACAGGAATTCAAGGTGATGATTACAATCTGCAAGTGGGTAGGTGTCGTGAAGTTTCCTTACCTCCATGGCTGATAACTTAGGAAATATCCTCAAATTACTTGGGACTTGGTAGGTGTGCAGCCCTCTATCACTCATAAACGAAACCTGAATCTGCCAGTTGATACAACCATATTCCTTCTATCATGGAGCGACTGGCAGCTCCTAGGCGGTACAAAGTTCTTCGAACTCTAATTGGTGCCCATGATGTAGGCTAACGTAAGCCTGATTTTTAGGCATACATTTCCCATTCAGTTGCTCCCAAAATTTCACTTGCAAAACTTTGGCTTTGGCAATAATATTGATTTCTTTCTCCCTATACCTGTACATGCATGTTGCTGCTAAAGCTGTAATGTTAGGAATTAGTTATTTAGTTTTATCAAAGTGATTGTTATATTTTTAAATTTCTTTCATGTAACTATCTGCAACCATAATGTGCAGTGTATTCAGCTACGGGAGAATCTTAGGCTTCAAAAATCAACCTAAAGACATTGCCTTTTGAATAGTGTGAAGAAGATTTTTTTTGTCAAAGTACTTTTGCGAGTATGTTACAAATATAGTAAATAATATTATAAACTTTCATTTTTACTGTCGTATTAATCATCCCCTACTATTAGGGGGTGTTGGTAAAGAGACTGTTATATTAATGGGATTGGTGGGTATATATGTGTGATTGAGAGAAATAAAGAATTTTTGGAAAGCATTTTTACTAATGTGCTCTTTTTTTATTTTTTTATTAAATATTATATTATAATATAATAATATAATATTTATTAACAATATTATTATCTCATCAATAATATTATTAGTTAGAGGTAAAATTATAACAAAATTAAGATTTTCAATAATCTTAGATACTTAAAAATGTGTAATTCAGATTATCCCCTATATAATTCACATTGATTACTATTGATATTGAAAGTTTATCGAAATCTTTTAATACTTGACAATCAAACACAATAATGTTGGTAATATAGATGACATTTCTGAAATAACAGGGAATCCCTAACCAAATATACGCTTAATGGTTTGGTTCAGGAATGTTGGATTACTGGGAATGTTAGATTATTAAAGTAGATTACCTTGAAGATTACAGGAAATCTTTAGGAAAATGTTTGTTGGTTAGTTGAATAAATTGGTGGATTGTTTTATTAATATTTTGTTAGAAGGAATAAATTAGTGGATATGTTATTTAATTACTGATGTCCTCTAATTAAATATTATTATTTAATATTGTTATTAGATTATTATTTGGTATTTTTAACCCCCCTATATTTAAAAACTTAGCAAAAACAACCCCATATAAAAGGTTGGAAAATCAACAATCACCCCTAAAAGCCACCATTGTCGCCATCGGCAACCACTGGAGGGGGTCGAAAACCACAACCTAATGGCGCACGGAAGGCAGGAAGGCATCTTGCACCGTATGGCCAGATCTAGCCGGAACGCACGACAGCCATTTCCGCCTTTCGTGCGCCATTCCGCGGTGGCGAGGAGGTGCTGGGTGGTGGTTTGGTGCCTGCAATTTGTTTTGAATTCAAGGGTAATTTTGTCCAAAAAGTTAATTAATTAGGGTGAAATGTAAAAGTCATATTCATGTAAATTAATTTAAAAATAAGGGTATTATTGCCTAAATTTATTAATAAGGGATAGAATTGTAACAAAAAAAAAGATTAACTTGGTAATCTTACAATATCTAAGAAATAATAATTAAATTACTTCCAATATTACTAACAGTAACTACTATTGTGTTTAAAGATTATCATAATCTTATATTCTTGATAACTAAATGTGTAATTAGTAATATAAGATATATAACCAGTAATCCCACGTAATCCCCAACCAAACACTATTTTTTAATATCATATGAAAGGACACACGTCATTGGGGATTGATAATTTTTAATACATAAATTATTATCATATATATCAAAACTATAAAAACCTATTGATGTGCCATTGGTCTAGGATGATGTCCTACATTGAATTCGCCTTCACAATAAGTTCACATGCATTGTTTTTACTTTTTGGTGATTATAATGACAAATTTGCCAATATAGAATGTTAGTATGACTTGTGACATTGACGTTGCAGGAAAAAAAACAAAAAAACAATGTCATTTATTTGACAATGATCATCCAACAATTCTCTTTCAAAGCCAACTCCTTCCTTTTTTTTTTTTTTTTTCTCTTTCAATAATGTACAAATATGCTTTCCACATAACGTAGCATGACAGGCACGCAATGCCGAAGAAATAAATTTCGTTATAATTTAATGTCTGTATTGGTCATTAAATTGTTAGTCAGCTACTATTACTATCAATAGGATAAGATAAGACTTTCACAATCTGAATATGACATTTATTAATCAACTTTTACCTATGTTATTATTTTTGTCACATATGAATTCGTATAAAACAAATTGTACCATTAATTTGAACATTACTATTACTATTCTTTTATGTCATTTCTCCTGATAAAGACATCTCATATCATATGTTTTCACAAAGATCTATCTTCATCAAATCATGGACAGTAGTTGGTCCACTATAACGATAATTTTTTATATATTTTTAAAATTAAAAAAATTTACAAAAATCTAACTTAGTTGTCTTATTTACATCTTTTATCTGCTCAATTTTCACAAGTCCTGAGATTATTTGTATTTTAGTTTCGTATACGTGATTCTAGACATCATTTTTTTCAATTGTTTTTTTCTGGAAAAGCCTTTCGTTCCGATCGACTTGACTAGATATATGATATATCTTTTCTTTTTACTAAATAATCAAAATATCTTAGACAAACACCCTCTAAAATTGCTACATTTTACGAATAAACTGTCTGATGTTTAATATTATAAAAAATAACCTTTCTATTAATTACTCAGTGTGGTGGATTTGTTCGAAATTAAAAAACCGTCGTTCACTTTTTTATTGCTTATTAAAAAAACCTTCTTTATTTATTAATTAGCCATTGATTTCATACAAAAATGAGCTCTCCTGTTGTATATAAAACCGGCAACGCATCTCCAATTCTCCATACACCACCTATTTTCACATATTTCTCTCTTCTCTTCTCTCACTTCCTTCTTGAAAATGGAGATATCAGTTACATTCATCGTCTTCTCCTTTGTTTTTTTGCGGTCATTTTAGCTTCTGCGTGGTCTTTTCTGGATTGGATTTGGTTGAAGCCGAAGAAGCTGGAGATGTTGCTGAGACAACAAGGTTTCTCCGGCAACTCATACAAACTTCTTCACGGTGACACAAAGGAGATGTTCACGATGACAAAACAAGCAGAAAGCGAACCCATCAACCCCCTCTCCCACGATATTGCGCCGCGAATCATTCCATTCCACCATCATATCATTATGAACTACGGTATGCTTATTTCAATTCTTGAAACTTCAATTAATCGATTAAGGTTTACTAGTTGATGGAGATTTTAATAAGTTAATTTTAGGTAAAAAAAAAAATTGTCATTTTATTTGTAATAGTTTGTGGTTCAAAACAGAGAAAGTTCTGTATCGGTAGTGAGCGAAATACTTTTCTATAGTAGTGAAACGGTGCCACCTTCTTATCTTTTCTTATTTCTTGTATTAATTTTATCTAGTATTACAACAGAACAAATAACAACCCAAATATTTGGGCTCGTAGTGCTCGGCCTTAATCCATTGGTTTATGTATTCCTTTTGGGCCTGTAAGCCTTATATACCTAACAAATCTTTAAACCAGCCTCATTTAATTTTTTCCCCAAAAGCTACTATTTATTTTTACAAAATTTGTATAATGAGTTGATTTTACATTTTCACTCTTCTAATTATGTAATACATCACTTTACATACAAGATTTTGTATACACACTATGTAATAGCAGTATTTTTCATTTATTATGGGTCAATTATATCAACTTAACCTTTTGACTTGTAAAAATATTAATATGTAATATGTTATATGTAAACGTTCTTTTTCATTTAGCTAGTAATAGTTCTACTAATCTATGCTCAATATATAACTTACCCAAAAAGCTATTGTTTAATGACAACAATAAGTACTTATGGTGTCTAATAAATGCAGGAAAGAATTCATTCATATGGTTAGGTCCAGCACCAAGCATAAATATCACGGACCCCAAATTGATAAGAGAAATTATGTTAAGGTATGAAATATTTCAAAAACCCAAGAGGAACCCACTTAATAGGTGGTTTTCAGTGGGATGCTGGTGTATGAGGGTGAACAATGGTTCAGAGTCAGAAAGATAGCCAATCCAGCTTTCCATCTCGATAAGTTGAAGGTTTTTTCATCTTTCTATACTTTAAAAGAACATGCAATTTATACATAATTGCCCATTGAAAGATACACAATTAGTGAATCAAATTTCTATGCACTCATTTATTGATATAATTAACTACTATTTCTTTTTCTTTATAGGATATTAACTTCAAATTTATCTTCTTTTTCTTATTCTTTATTGGATATGTTACCTAAAATGTATTTGAGTTGCAATGACATGGTGAGAAAATGGAAGAGATCAATCTCAAACAATTTCATGTGTGATAGATGTGTGGCCTGACATTAAGGCTTTAACTTCAGATGTGATTTCTCGAATGGCATTTGGGAGTAGTTATGAAGATGGAAGAAAAATATTTGAACTCATACCCAACAAATTTATCTGTTGAATCAAGTTTTCTACACCTACCATATCTCGGGATGGAGGTAATTTGAATTAATTTTTATCATTTAAAAACATTTACTCAGCACATTTTTTCTTGTTTTTCAAACTGTAGAAACAAATTTAAAAAATCATTTTGCAAAAACATTTTTGAAATTAGTATTGGATGAGTAGGAAGAACTTACACTTAGGGGATTAATTTGTTTATTTTCAGGTTTTTGCCCACTAAGGCAAATAGAAAACTGAAAAGTAGTCACAAAGAAATTCAAGAATTGATAAAAGGCATCATACAGAAAAGAGAGGAGGCCCTAAAACTTGGAGAAGCAAGTAATGATCATCTATTGACTATTGGGTTTATTAGTAGAATCAAATCGCAGAAAAATTCAAGAGCATGGGAACAAGGAAAGCGGAATGAGTATTGAAGAGGTGATTGAAGAGTACAAACTTTTTTATCTTGCTGGCCAAGAGACTACTGCAGCTTTGATTGTATGGACCATGATTTTGTTATGTATGCATCCAAATTGGCAAGAACGAGGTTTTTCGAGTTTTGGGGAACAACGAACCACGATTTGATGAGCTAAACCACTTGAAAGAAGTAAGTAAACATATTCCTTCTTTAATAGTTCAGTCTATTTTGAATTTCATCGGAAACCTATTTTCATTTTTAAAATTTTTTTACTGCACATTCCCTTAAAGGGATTATGGGAGACCATGGTGTTTTCTTAAACAAAGGGGATCAACATTGTATAATAAAATCTCGGTAAATATACCCATTTAAAAATCTGACAAATCTTTCTTAATATTAGATGCTTAACTCCCTAAAAAATCCACATTGCAGGTGAACAAAATTCTCCATGAGGCACTGAGATTATATCCACCAGCAGCTTTGTTTACCAGAGAATTTATTAAGGAGTCCAAACTGGTAGATATTATTATACCACCTGGAGTTTTTATTTCAATGCCAATAATTCTAGTTCATCAGGATGAAGAATATTGGGGAAATGCAATGGAGTTCAATCCGGAGAGATTTTCCCAAGGAGTTTCGAAGGCCTCAAAGAATGATCAAGTCTCATTCTTCCCTTTTGCTTGGGGTCCTAGATATGCGTCGGACAAAACTTTGCATTGGTGGAATCAAAACTAGTTTTAGCAATGATTCTGCAAAATTTCTCTTTTCAGCTTTCTCCAACTTATGTACATGCTCCAGCTCGTGTATAACCATACAACCAGTCAACCACAACATGGTGCCCATATGATTTTACACAAAATTTAGTATTTCAATTAATACGTAGGGTGTGTTTGTTTTTCCCACTTACGTCTTAAATCTAATCGGAATTAGAGTTTTGATTTTTTTTTTTTTTTCTTCAAATTGTCATTTATTTTTAGAACTTTTCACTGAACATAAAAAGTAAAACTTTATAACTTCATTCTAAAATCTGAATGTTTTTTATGCATAAGTTTAGTTACCTTAAATGCCCCTATATGATAACAAATAAAAATTTAAATAAAATGTTAAAATCAGACTTCTCATTTATTTCATTTAAATTATCTTTAAAGTACTTTATCTTATTAAATAAATGCAATTTTCAATGGTCGGAACACGATGATAGCCATTGGATTCCGATCACCTGAAAATATTTTGGCGAGCTTTGGTAACAAAGTTGATATCAAAATGATTGTATTTTCACCCTCTATATGTCCTTACAATTGTTTTTTTATCAATAGATGCGTCATTTGGTCAGGATCTATATTGATGAGTGATTTTAACACCAACTAATCGACACGTGCGTAACGTTGATTGGTCAAGAGACACGTGATTATAGATAGAATGTAGAATACATGCAATGAGAGCTTTTTAAAGTGGTTCAGATGCTAAGGTAGCAAGTCCTACATCCACTGATTTGTATTAGTATTGTAGGTCAGGTCGCAACAGCGGACTCACTTACAAATGATTAGGGAAAAATAAATACAAAGTTTGCAAGAGAGAGAGAGAGAGAGTTAGTTCAGAGTGCAAAAATAGCCTAATCCCCTTAATGAAGGGGTCTTCCTCTTCTTATAGCGAGATGAATGCAAGTAATCATCATTAAATCCATGGATTGGTGTGAATGTCAGGACTAAATCCGACTTTATGTCACATTACCCTCCTTTCAAGCTGATTTCATGCGATTTGGAGCAGGGAGTGGACACGTGAGAGCTCCAAAGCGTCTTGCAGGTCTGACGTGCGTTTACCGTTCTGACGGGAGCAGGTCATACTTTATCACGTGATTTCTCACATCAGCCCTTGATTTCCCAAGCATAACAGGATCTAATAGAGAAATTTTAGATGCCACACTTTCTCCTTCAGATCCCAACCAACCCTAGTGTTATTTCAATTGAAATTTATATAGGTTGATAGATCGTTCAAAAAGGTTCTTTTTTATATCAATTCTACTTCTTTTATGCATTAAAAAAAAAAAAAAAAAAATTCTAGTCACTAGCCAATGGTGGATTCTGGCAATATTTTATAAACTAGATTAATCACTTTAACGTCACTAATTATATATACTTTAATTTTTTCTATTTTTTACGAACCGTTCATCTTTATAAGTTTTAATTTTATGATCGTAACGTAAATGGAAAACTAAAAAATTATTATAGTGAATGCTAAAGTTGTGATCAAAACTGACAAGAACATGCAAAGAAGAGATTTTGTAATTAACTCAATGCTAAGGTAAATTGAGTGTGATTGATGTGATACTGATAATCAGATAACTCTCCTATGGTGCCAGCCAGCTCCTTTGCTTTTTTTTTAAACAGCCTGGCATGACACGCACGCAATGACGCACACATGAATTTCAGTTTGTTTTAATTTAATGTTTTTAGTAAATCATAAAACATTATCATGACACGCACGCAACGACATAATTTAGTTTTATGTTTATAAAATAATTCACCGTACTTATCTAATAAATTTAATTTAGTACTTGTAAAAAAAATTATAAACATAATTTAATAAACATTTATTCGACAACTAATACCTTTTTAATTCCTCGATCTAGTAGTTTTACCAAAAGGTCCAAAACTATGCAATTCATTTAATTATCTCTAAATAAGTATCTAAGAAAAATAAAAGTCGTCATGTCCATAAGAAAAATAAATTAATAAATATGTTATATTGATAAACTTGATTGGGATGAATAAATTAATGGAGATGTTATATAGATTTTTAAATTATCTTTACGTTTTAATATTATATTATTATTATTATTTGAATTATTTTTTTAACCTCCTATATTTGAGATTTTGTTAAAACACTTTAACTATAATAAAAGTTTAAATTATAACAAAAACACCTCCATCCACCCAAATCACTACAAGTTTACATAAATTGTTTTCAAAATAAGAGTATTATTGTCCAAAATTTTTATTGCTTAAGGGTAAAATTGTAAAGGCAATGGTTCATGTAACTTGTATTAAAAAACCAAGGGTATTACTATCTAAATTTTTTATTAAATAAAGGTAAAATTATAATAAAATTAAGATTATTAAATAATATTAAAATACCTGATAAAATTGTGGTATGTATATTACCACTTATATAATTAATAATTATTATTTTTGTTATTAAAAGATAAATTATAATTTTTTACTATTTGATAACTAAATATAATAACATCAATAATATAAGATAATATAATCTTAGTAATAAAAAATGACGTCTGACTAAACACACCACAATTGTAATCTGTACATACGAAAAGGTTTCTTAAGTAATCACAAAATATTTAATATAAAAATAAAATTGCTGCGTTTTTCTAATAAACTGTCTGATGTTTAATATTATAAAAAAGAATCTTTCTACTAACGACTCAGTGCAGTGGATTTGTTCGAAATTAATCCGTTTCACTTTTTTATTGCTTATTAAAAAAAACCTTGTTTATTTTTTAATTAGCCATTAATTTCGAACAAAAATGAACTCTCCTGTTGAATATAAAACCGGGAACGCGTCTCCACACACCATCTATTTTCACACATTTCTCTCTTCTCTTCTCTCGCTTCCTTCTTGAAAATGGAGATATCAGTTACATCCATCGTATTCTCCTTTGTTTTTGCGGCCCTTTTAGCTTCTGTATGGTCTTTTCTGGATTGGATTTGGTTGAAGCCGAAGAAGCTGGAGATGTTGCTGAGACAACAAGGTTTCTCTGGCAACTCATACAAACTTCTTCACGGTGACACAAAAGAGATGTTCATGGTGTCAAAACAAGCAAAAATCAGACCCATCAACCCCATCTCCCACGATATTGCGCAGCGAATCATTCCATTCCACCATCGTATCATCACGAACTACGGTATGCTTTCTCCTTTCATTTGAAACTTTATAATTGATTAATGGCCATGATGTGCTGTAGCATAGTCTTCAATCTCTTACTTTTGTCTTTAGCTAGATATGGTTGTGCATATCGGAAAATATGGAATTGGATTAATTAATTATCATATTTACTTTTGTCTCTCTGTGAGCCAATATCTCTACCAGTAGGGCGGTGCCATCTTCTTATCTTATTTTTGTCTACTATTACAACGGAACAAATGCATCGCTATCTTAAAACATCTTTATTTGACCAAGGTTTCGAAAATTATAATAAAAATTTGAAATTATATCAATAATAACAATAACAATAATAATTTATTATTATATTAATTAAAAAATAGTAGAACCACTCAGTGTTTTCCGTTGTTATGGGCTACTAAAAAAATATAGAATAAATCAACAAGTTAATTACCCATCGACAATTTCAAACCTTGGCATTCTAAGTCAAACTATTCTGGGAGGTGATGATGCGTGCTAATGCAAACGCACAACATTTTCTATCAGTTACTTTTGACTTTAAGTTAAAGATAATGAGATTTGAAGTTTCTTAATTAACAAAATAATAATAAAACTTCGATAATTTATTATTTGATTATAGGATGTTTATAGCTAATCTACTACTTAATCATTCTATATTTAGTACATTAATAATTTTGCTTGTTTAATTATAACTAATACTTAGGCCTTACGGTGAATGCAGGAAAGAATTCGTTCATATGGTTAGGTCCAACACCAAGCATAAACATCACGGACCCCAAATTGATAAGAGAAATAATGTTAAGGTATGAAATATTTCAAAAACCCAAGAGGAGCCCACTTGGCAAGTTGGTATTCAACGGCATGCTGATGTATGAGGGTGAACAATGGTTCAGAGTCAGAAAGACAGCCAACCCAGCTTTCCATCTAGACAAGTTGAAGGTTTTTCTTCTTTCTATCCTCCAATACTCATGAAATTATCTTACCAAACAGAATGATATAATTATGTGGTGCCCATTCAAAGATATACAATCTTTGATTTCTAATGAAAGTAATGCTTTTATTATTTCATTTCACCTACATCTTGAGTCATGATTTAAAGATTGATTGGACCGTATCCTGATAATATGACTGTCAAAAAAAAAAAAAAAAAAAAAAAAACCGTTTCGGTTTTGATTATAATATTTTATAAACTAGATTGATCACTTTAACGTCACTAATTATATATGCTTTAATTTTTTCAATTTTTTACGAACCGTTTATTAATTTTAATTTTATGATAGTAATGTAAATGGAAAACTAAAAAATTATTATAGTGAATGCTAAAGTTGATCAAAACTGACAAGAACATGCAAAAGCAGAGATTTTGTAATTAACTCGATGCTAAAGTAAATTGAGTGTGATTGATGTGGTGCTGATAATCAGATAACTCTCCTATGGTGCCAGCTCCTTTGCATTTTTTTTTAAACAACCTGGCATGACACGCACGCAATGACGCACACATGAATTTCAGTTTGTTTTAATTTCATGTTTTTAGTAAATTATAAAACATTATCATGACACGCACGCAACGACATAATTTAGTTTTATGTTTATAAAATAATTCACCGTACTTATCTAATAAATTTAATTTAGTACTTGTAAAAAAAATTATAAACATAATTTAATAAACATTTATTCGACAACTAATACCTTTTTAATTCCTCGATCTAGTAGTTTTACCAAAAGGTCCAAAACTATGCAATTCATTTAATTATCTCTAAATAAGTATCTAAGAAAAATAAAAGTCGTCATGTCCATAAGAAAAATAAATTAATAAATATGTTATATTGATAAACTTGATTGGGATGAATAAATTAATGGAGATGTTATATAGATTTTTAAATTATCTTTACGTTTTAATATTATATTATTATTATTATTTGAATTATTTTTTTAACCTCCTATATTTGAGATTTTGTTAAAACACTTTAACTATAATAAAAGTTTAAATTATAACAAAAACACCTCCATCCACCCAAATCACTACAAGTTTACATAAATTGTTTTCAAAATAAGAGTATTATTGTCCAAAATTTTTATTGCTTAAGGGTAAAATTGTAAAGGCAATGGTTCATGTAACTTGTATTAAAAAACCAAGGGTATTACTATCTAAATTTTTTATTAAATAAAGGTAAAATTATAATAAAATTAAGATTATTAAATAATATTAAAATACCTGATAAAATTGTGGTATGTATATTACCACTTATATAATTAATAATTATTATTTTTGTTATTAAAAGATAAATTATAATTTTTTACTATTTGATAACTAAATATAATAACATCAATAATATAAGATAATATAATCTTAGTAATAAAAAATGACGTCTGACTAAACACACCACAATTGTAATCTGTACATACGAAAAGGTTTCTTAAGTAATCACAAAATATTTAATATAAAAATAAAATTGCTGCGTTTTTCTAATAAACTGTCTGATGTTTAATATTATAAAAAAGAATCTTTCTACTAACGACTCAGTGCAGTGGATTTGTTCGAAATTAATCCGTTTCACCTTTTTATTGCTCATTAAAAAAAACCTTGTTTATTTTTTAATTAGCCATTAATTTCGAGCAAAAATGAACTCTCCTGTTGAATATAAAACCGGGAACGCATCTCCACATACCATCTATTTTCACACATTTCTCTCTTCTCTTCTCTCGCTTCCTTCTTGAAAATGGAGATATCAGTTACATCCATCGTATTCTCCTTTGTNCTATACAACCACAACATGGTGCTCACATGATCTTACGCAAGATTTAGTATTATATATAGTCTGTTGGGGAGAGAGTTGTTGGTTAACTCACTTCAGTGTATGGTTACCCATTTTAAGTATAGCGGAAATATTACTAAGTTGTTTAAGACATTTCTAATTTAACCACATCAAACACAAGTGCAGAAAATAAATAATACAGACATATACATGGTTCGGCTAAATCCATTTTTAGCCTACATCCATGGGACCTTGTTCAGATTCAAGCAATCCACTAAATAAAAAACACATTACAAGATATAGTTCAAAGTTGATCAAAGATATAGCAAAAAGAACTCGCTATTCAACTTTACACTTAGCACCACACTCTGAATCCTTAACGTGTAGTAACTCCTTAGATCATCTTTAACACACCCTGAACAACTTGTGAACCACCAAGCTTCAAACACCGACGCCACGCACCAGCATCAACAAAAGAACCATGTTCGAAGAGCCTCAAGTCTATGTTTGATGTGGTGAGGTTTTGACACAAAATGGAAATGAACCTATGAACCTTAAGAGAAAGTATACTCTAAGAAAATCCAGAGTATAATGAAAATAAAAAGGTTAGATTCAAAGACGCAAGATGAGATGATATACAGTGTACAGTTTCTTGCTCAACACATTAGTGTCACATCAGCCAACAAGGAATTGACCCATGTTTGTCCAAATAAGGAAATTATTCCTTCTTTCGGTTTGGACCACAAAGCAAATCGGGAAAAGAAACTTTATTCCCTAGGACCACTTAAGGGTACTATGACACGTGTAAAAAGGTCATAAAAAGTAAGAGTCAAAGATGAAAAATACTTTTTTCATTTTATCAGACATGCAGCTCATACTGGGTTGCAAATATCTAAAGCGAGAGTGCAAGTACAAACTATTGTGCACACACACTCGAAACGAAACAAGCCAAGATGCAAGTCTGGCAACCAGTGTGCACGCAGAAAGATGTGCACACACACAACAAAAGAAACAAGCCAAATCATAAGATTGGCAACCAGTGTGCACACATAATCGTTATGCACACATAACTCATAAGTTTGACAAATATGAATATTTCACATTCTCCCCCTTTGTCAAACTTATGAACAAAGAACATAAAAGAGATCAAGTGCAAACCTGTTTTAATCAACCCCCTTTGTTATCAAATTTTTTTTAATTTAAACTATGAACGGGTGTCCTTATAGGTGGACTCTCATCCAATAAGTAACGACGCCCGTCCATTTCAAATGAATGATCATCCAATAAAAATGGACGGCCGTCCATATTTGATGGACAGCCGTTCATTCGCGAAATATTTCTTAACGTGCTATGTGGTTCGTCTGACTTAGGTGACACATCGTTCAGTTTAACATTTCGATACAAAGCGTCGGTGTCTGTAGCATTATTGATAAGAAAATACATCAAATAATCAAACTAATAACCTTATTTCATTGATAGCTAATCAAATTCTACTTACAATTTCGTAGTAAAATAGTTAGAAGATTTACTTACAGTTCAGAAGAACGAATCAAAATAACAACTCATTTGTCAATATCAATCGGACATCCTTCATTTATTACATGCCAATTCATGAATTTTTGACCTGTAAACAACAATAAAAACAAAAACAAATAAAAAATCATCAATTAACAAAATCATGAAGAACATATGTATTATTGACACAAACTAACATGACCTATAAACAATTAACAAAAGACCAGACGTATTGTTGACACCGACTAATATATATTGTGATAATACACAACTAAACATACGCCCCTTTTATAACCCTCTATTTAGATCTTTATTCGCCAACACAATTAAATATGAATTGAATACGAAGAAAGGTTTACAATATCAATACAATGCACCTATATAATTATTAATAAACATGTATGTTTTTACTATCAATGCAATGTACCTATCTAATACAATCTTTTTGTCTATTTATTTAGACTTTAGAATACAAATATAGCAATTAACATTGTCTACATCATCACCAATAAAATTCAACTACATGGTAATCACAAATCTAATGCGTCATTATGGTTAGACCTTTAGAATGTCAAAGGAATACACCTATAATCAGTATTATTATTAATTATTAATACAATCAATGCAATGCACTTATGTAATCCAATCTTTATGTTTAATTATTTAGGCTTTGGAACACCAATGCAGTAATTAATATTGTCCACATCATTACCAATAAAATTCAACTAAATGGCAATCACAAATCTAAGGTGTCATTATGGTTAGACCTTTAGAATGCTAATCCAATGCACGTACTATTATTATTATTATTAATTATTAATACATATTCTATTTTTTAAATTAGTTAATAACTATAGATGAAGCAATAAATACTAATATAACGTGTCAAAATAGAGCAATTTGATTGGTTTAACAATCTAATGTATCAAAATAAAAAAATTATAAAGCTTAAAAAATATGACACATGGTGAACAATCTCTCTCTCTCTCTCTCTCTCTCTCTCTCTCTCTCTCTCTCTCTCTCTCTCTCTCTCTCTCTATATATATATATATATATATATATATATATATAGCTTCTCCTCTTTGACTAAGGCTTATTAAATAACAGCATTGATAAGTTTGTTGATTTATGGTGAAAAACTAGGTGAACCCAATGACCAAAAACAAACAGGCATGCGTGGTTTCTAAAAACTAGGCATTAAATGAGGGGTGTTGGAACTTGGAACTAGTACTGAGTCTTCCCATTTCAAATTGACTTTGTCCTACCGTAGGGTTTCCTTAATCACACTTTCCCATTTAAAGAGTTTCAAAATACTATGGCTGCGTTTGGTTCAAAATTTGGGGGTTTTGAGAAAAGTTTTTTGAAAAAAGTTGAAAAAAAGTTGAATTGGGCGGGTATTACGAGGTAAAATTTATAAATTAATAAAATCTCCTTTATGTTTGTTTTTTTACAAAATACCCCCTATAATAAAATATTAAAAGTTAACAAAAATACCCCTAACCCACCCTCAAACACCCCCAGCCGGCGACCACCACCGGAGGTGGCCGGAGTCGCCGTATGGGCGCATGACCGGTTGGATCTTGCCGGTCATGCGTCGCTATGGCCTTTTCCGGCCAGATCCACGGTGGATCTGGCCGGAAAAGGCCAGATCTACGGTCAGATCTGGCCGTCAACGGCCAGATCTGGCCGTATTTGCTCTCAACGACGGCCAACAAACGGTCGTCGTTGATGGTCAACGACGACCGTTTGTTGGCCGTCGTGACCGAGTGTTACGGCCAAAGATCTGGCCGTCAACGGCCAGATCTTTGGCCTTAGATCTGGCCTTTTCCGGCCAGATCCACCGTGGATCTGGCCGGAAAAGGCTAGATCGACGCACTGCTGGCCAGATTCAGCCGGTAGTGCGCCATTCTACCAGATTCCGGCCATTTTCCGGTGGTGGTGGCCGGAATCTGGTAAATATGGATTATTGGGGTGTTTTTGTAATTTAAAAAAATATTTAGGGGTATTTAATTAAATTATCAAATTTAAGGGGTTTAAAAAAAGTTGAATAATTTTGGGAGTAGTATTCCCAAAAATATGAATTTTTTGGAGTTTTACCGTTTAACTTTTTTGGGAATACTAAAAGTAGTATTCCCAAATGTAAAACCAACGCAGCCTATTTTTTCATTCAATTTTTATATTATGTTGATTCTTAAAATATATTTTACTTACTCAGTAAGTATTCGACGAGTTATCAAGAGTTAAGGTAAGAAGATTTTTCTAAAGTAGAGACCGATGGATCAAACGGTGCTGACCTATTGAATATTTACTGTCAGAATCAGCTAGAAATCACCTAAGAAAAAAAAACCTTAGATTCATGATAGCCTGCAATCGACGAGAAATCAAGTGCCAAAATGAGAGGGTTTTACAGAGAAGAGACTGAAGTTTTAAATGATGGTGACGGAGAGAATTTTTACTATCAAAATCGGCTTTGAGTATTAACGAAATATAAACTTTTGGTAGGAAAATGGTATTTTGAAACTTTTGGGGTGGAAAGGTCATTAAGGCAAACCTTGGGTGTGAAAAAGTGAGTTTACTCTAGAAAAAACTAGGCATAAATGGAGGGTGTTGGAACTTGGAACTATAACTGAGCCTTCGCATTTCAGATATATTGTATAACTCTATAAATAAGTTTGGTTTGGAATTAAATTGCAGTTTTATACAACCACATTATTAACTCGAAATATCATTTGGATTAGTGGATATTTGCTGTCTTCATGTTAGCTTTAATACTGTCTTCAATATCTTAATGTTAAACTTTTCAACTTCCAGAATGGCATTAAAGTCCAAGCCGATAGCATTTAAAGTATAACAGTCAGTATCTTTTCTTGATTACTGTAATAAAATAAAGTGCATCACTGCATCAGAAACAGAGTTTGAGAAGCAGAAAGTCTAAAGCTGTAATAGCAGTCATCTGTTAGTGCCAATTTCATTGCCTGTTCAGATTTCTTCAAGGTTATCTTACCCTCCTCCCTTGAAGTCAAGAAACTGGTAATTCATAACTTTTATTCCTTGCTGTGTTGAGATGTTTGGTTAAAATAAGAAAAACTAGACCTTTTTATGTCCTTAAAACATGTACGACAGTACGAGCTGGTCTTGATTAAATTAATCTATTGTTCTATTCTGCATGGAAGATCGGTCCTCTGCATGAAAGCTCCAAGTTTATTTATTTTGATGATTTTCTAGCCAATCATTTGGGTAATAAGAAAGTTTAGTATACATGTAATTTAGGCATAATTTTTTCTGATCACATATTATATGATATCTCGGATTCTATTAGTTTCTGTCATTCCTCCAGAGAATGTTGTTTAATATGGCAAAGGCTCCATTTGAGATGCTGAGCAAGTTTCTGTGACTCCAGTACTTAAAAAGTTTTTTCAGATGCCTTAAAATATTTAATGATTTAATACCCTTATGCATATTTTTCAGTTGCATGCTTGATATTAGTTGCTAGACTCCTTGTGTGGGTGTCTCTTCCATATTAAGTTTATTGGAAGTCAAAAAATTTAGTACTCTTGTGCACATTCAGCTGCATGCTTGATACTCTCTTTTAAAATTTACTCCTACTTCCAATAACATGGCAATAATACATAGTGTATTATTCGTACTTAGGGGTGAAAGTCTTGATTTCTCAGGCTTGAACTCAAACTCGGTATTGTAGGGATTGAGTCTAGTTCTATTTACCAGATACTCGACTCGATTTAATCCCTAATCGTACTCCATATGTCAGAATGAGCTTTGATTCAAAACATTGGAAGTCAAAAAACAGTGCAAGAGTTGGTGCCTGGTAGTTGGAAATGAGAGTTGCATTATCACTCATTGGAAGTCCAAACATCTCCCAAAAAAAGTCCAACCTCTGAATGGTATAATAATTAATCAACCAGAAACGAAGTATATGCAACTTTTTCATGCCTAAACTTATGTGTTAACAACCACCATAGCTTCATCTCAGGTAACTTAAACAATGGCTTGTGCTTGAAGGAAAGTAGAACCCGTTACATCGAATTCTTTGATGGAGAAATCGCCACATTTCTTCAAGGTTATCCTTCCCTCTACCCTGGCAGAGAAGAAGCTGGTAATTCACAACTTCTTTTTTTATTCTTTGCTGCACTGAGATTATTGTCAATGTCCATCAGTCATTGAGCCTTTTTGTATGATCACAGGGGATTCTAGAAATGTTTGTAAAGAAGTTTGGGAATGAACTTGCTGATATTGCAACGCTGGAAGTTCCCAATGGTCAGGTTTGGCTGGTGAGACTGACAAAAGATGGGAGGAAAATTTGGTTTCAGGATGGTTGGGACGACTTTATTCAATATCATTCAATCTCTGTTGGATACTTCTTGGTTTTCAAATATGTGAAGAATTCAGCATTCCAGGTTCTTATTTTCGATTCGACTGCTTGCGAAATTCACTATCCATATAATGCAATGGAAGCTAACCCAGAATGCAATGCTGCCAACTCAAAATTGAAGCCTGAAAACAAGTGTAAAATGGTTAAAAGGGCAGAAATAAATGAATCAGATTATGAGAATGAACATAAATTTTTAGCTTTACTTGAAGAAATGGGAATCTACATTACTATTAAATGTAGTTTTCTCTCTAAAGAAGACAGACAGAGAGCAATCCACTTCGCCAGATTGTTGAAGCCAAGAAATCCTTCTTTCATGGTTATTTTGCGATCTCATAAGATGAACGAACCCCGTGTGGTAAGTTATTAGATAAAATGTTGCCTTAATCTTCTCATATCCACATTCAATAATGTTTTGCTTACAGTTAAGTCTTACAACCAGACAAAAATTATATAAAATTTATGTAAAATAACCACTCTGACCTTTGTTTTTTGCCTGGTTATATGACTTAGTTTACGCATAGCGTTGCTCGTCAACATTATCATTAATGTCTCATTTGTTATTATTTTTGGCTTCTGCAGATTGTGCCTATGAAATTTGTGGACAAGTATTTAGGTAGAAACGTCAGATGGATTAAACTACAGGCTTCTGATGGAAGAGTTATGTGTGACGTCCAAATCAGGCAGGTGATTTGCGGAAGTTTTCTTTTAACGAAGGGATGGTGTAGAGTTTTAAAAGAGGAGAACTTGAAGCAAGGAGATATCTGTGTCTTTGAGCTCATCAAGATGAAAGTCTTCATTCTGAAGCTTTCAGTATATCATGCAGCTGCAAAGTTAATATGAAAATGAAGATGAAGATGTTTTGGTTAGCCAATGTTTAAGGAATTTAGAGCTCAAATATGTTCATAATCTTTTAAAAGAGTGTATTAAACAGCAACATTGAGCCCTTCCCAATTTTGAATATATTCTCTGACTCCATAAATGAGTTTGGTTTTTTAGTTAAAGTTCAGATCAAAGGATCCACATATAACCTGATAGAATTCCAAGTATAATATTGGGTTTCTTTTGAAACTTTCAGTATTATCTGCATTGTAATCTAACTGATAAGAGGTTTAGACACTCATTCACAGCCTGTTGCTTTCAGCTAATGTATATAAAGCTACAAAAAATCAGTGCCACAAAAGACAGAAGACCAATAAATTTTTTGCCCTTTTTGTGAATGGATGATTGTTTCTTATTTATTTTGTTGTAAATCAATACTAATTCCTCAACCTGCCAAATCAATCTCAGATCATAACAGAAAACGCAAGAACAAAGAAAATCAGACAACACAAGATCTACCATGGTTCGCTTGTTCAATATAGAACAAGTTACATCCACGTTGAACTCCAGAATATGGAGCTCGCTACACTAGGATTAATCACTTCAAAGATTACAGATTACAGACCAATCTCCTTCACTGGCAACCAAACATTCACACACTCATTCACTTCTCGTTATCCTGCAAATCCTAACACTAGAGTACTCTATACCCTTTAAGGAACACCCTGCCCTCAAAATAAGACTCTAGAACGATTTACATAGAGAAGAACCAAAATGAATCACAAACCCTAACTCAGGTTACAAAACGCATTTACAGAGAAAAGAGAGAAAACCCTAATACACGAACCGTTTCCAAAATGCGTGAAAAGGTTCCCCTTTTATACTGTTGACTTGTGATTGAATTGGACCGTCGGATTCTCTTTAACTTTAATGGCTGTGATTGATTTGGACTACTAGGCAAAACGACAGCATTTTTTTCCTGGCCTAAACGACGTCGCAGGCTTCACTTATTTAACATATTTGTTAAAGCTTCTGTAATTATCTGCATTTTCTCATAAGTAGATATACTCTTGATACAACCTAGTATATATCATAATCCCAAGAAATTGAGTTACAAATTTCTGTAATACGTAAAGGCTTATTTTAATTAAGGGTGTTAAAAAAAAAGCAGAAACCAAACCGAATCGGTTTTTCGGCGGTTTCAGTTGAAAGAAATACAAAAATCAATTTTTCAATTCGGTTACCAATTTACTAGAATATGGGAGCTGATTAATCAAAACCGGTTTTGTAAACTGGTTTATTATCAAAATATCAAATTAAAATATTAAAAATCGGTTTATTATAAAATATCAAAAACCTGTCTTGGTATCTTCTGGAGTAAACGACTTTTTCCCACCCAAGGTTGGGGTAAATGACCTTTTCCTACCAAAAAGGTTTCAAAATATCACTTTTTCACCTAAACTTTATGTTATGTTAATACCCAAAATACATTTTACTTTCTCAGTCGACGTTCAACGAGTTATTAGGAGCTAAGGTAAGAGGATTTTTGTAGGGTGGATCAAATTGTGATAATTAATTGAATATTCATTATCGAAATAAGCCGGAAATCAGCTAAAAACAAGAAATCCTAGCTTTGCGGTGGCAGGAAATTGACAAGAAATTAGGTGTCGGAATGAGAAGGGTTTTATAGAAATGAGACATGAGGTTCAAATGGTGGTTTAGGGTTTAGGGGTTATCACCATCGGAATTGACTTTGGGTAAAAACTGAATATTAACCATGAGTGGGAAAAGTCGTTTACTCTTTCTTTTGTAATATTTATTTTAAAGTGATCCAGTACTTAAAAGGTTCCAATTTTTTTGTAATAGAGGGCATTGCGGTAGAAAATGCAACAGATAGTTTGTCTCAAACAAATGATTAGAGTTATTTAATCTCCAACATTAATCTATTAGATGATATTGTTCACTGCTTTTAAAATCAAAAGATGATATTTGCTTTTAAAATCTATAACGTGAGTCTTCTCCGTTTGATAATAGCATCCTTAATGTTACCTACAAATTTTTTAATGCTTTCAGTTATTAAAAGATATGTTCAATTTTTACCCCTTTTTTTGGATCTACAATCTTAACTTGTGTTTTTCGCCCCAAAATATGAACCCTCAAAACCAAATACTATTTTGACTAGTAAACAAACAACCCTTAAGTACCAAAGCTTTAGTTGGCCAACAAACCAGCCCTTGTGACACACCATAAATATAATCAAACTCTAATGAGACCAAGTCTTGATGACGGCGGATACGGGCCTTGTCAAACCAACATCTTTAAGCAGGTTTTTCTGTGTTACTGGGAATCTGAGCCATCAATTTCTTCTCTGGTTTTTTTATCTGTGTGGGACATTTATGATGTTGATGTTGATGGGAATTTAATAATAAAATTGATAGCAAAACAGCAACAGTAAACCAGTGAAAGAACAGTAACAAAAACAGCCGAAAATAGCAAGAGAACGGCAGGAAAAACAGCAGAGCGATAGCAGTAAAACAGCAGGAAAACAGTAAGAGGACAGCAGGAAAACAGCAATAAGAATAGCAGAGAGACAGTAGTAAAACAGCAACAATATAGCAGTAAAACAGCAACGAATACAGCAGTAAAATAACAGCAAAACAGCTATGTCAGCGTACAAAAGTGCTGTCCTTAATATCAGAATTCTATCCTTATTGGAAGAATCTTTGTGGTGCAAAAATATTCAACAGTAAATTAACTTTCAGATTATAATACTCTAATAGAGATTTAGAACAATATAAGATAAAATAGAAGCGGTGAAAGAGAGTTGAAAATTATAAAAACATAGAGGTAAAATGAATTTTCTCAAGTAGAAAAAAAAATAGAAGCGGTGAAAGAGAGTTGAAAATTATAAAAATATAGAGGTAAAATGAATTTTCTCAAGTAGAAAAATTATCTTTGCATAAAGGAGAATAAAACACCTCTTTTTATACTTGCTTCTTACGTGTAACAGCCATTTTTTTTAATTATTAAGATTGAAACTGCCCAGTTTTTATAACAGCCATTTTTAATCAAAAAAATGAAATGGCCATGATTTAAATTGTAAAATAACCGTGACAATTACAATTGCTTCAAGTCATAACAGTCCAAAATTTTAATTACATTCAAATCATAATAGTCAAAACATTTAATTAAAAAATTGTTATTTTGAAATATCATAACAGCCCACAGTAGCCACTCTCTAGTCTCTACCAGGACTTCACACCCAATTAAATTAAACTTTTATCAATTCGATCAACATTAAAATAAATTTCCATTATTTAATGCCCCCATCTGCCACCATTAAAACCCTCTTATAAAACCTTTCCGTTTTCTCTCTAAACCTCCCTCAAGTTTTCAGGAATTCGATTGCGACTGTCAGTCTGTCACCATATAAAAACCCTTTTGCTTTTTCTCTTAAACAAATTCATTTCACTTCTCTTTCTTCATCTCCATCTTCACCTTCAAGGTAAGAACAAAGTTCAGCTTTCCAAATTTGTTTATAGGTTCTTATTGAAAGTGTTTAATACTTTTCAAAGCTTTTTTAAATGATCAAGAACTGAATTTTTCTCATTTAAAGCTCTTTATTATTTCTACTCCATATATCAATATGAGCTTTGATTCAAACATTGGAAGTCTAAACACAGTGAGAGTTGGTGCCTGGAAAGTTGGAAATGAGAGTTGCATTATCACTCATTGGAACTCTGAACATCTCCCAAAAATAGTGCAACTTCTGAAGGGTATATGAAACGATCAACTAGAAAACAAAGTTTATGCAGCACATATAAATTCTGAAGCCTGAACCTATATATCATTATCAACCACCACCAAAGCTTCATCTCTGGCAATTAAACAATGGCTTGCACTAGAAGGAAAGGCGAACCCGTTACATCAAATTCTTTTATGGAGAAATCGTCACATTTCTTCAAGGTTATCCTTCCCTCTTCCCTGGAAGAGAAGAAGCTGGTAAGCTGCAGGGATTATTGTCTATGTCGATCAGTTTGCCTATCTGTGTGCTTATAAATGGTTCAGTTGTGTATATTAAATAGATCAGTTGTTTTCCCTATTTGAGAGACTTTAATCAACACAAACTGAGTTTTCACTCCTCTAAATGTGTTTTTGTAGGTTTTAATCTCATCCGTAAATGGTATAAACGCCTCACTGTTGAAGAGAAAATCATTATAATTCCTAGTGTTCAATTTCATGAAACACAATTTTCACTTGCCACTGGTTTTCAGTCTTTTGCACATGGGACCTCTAGTAGTACACCTTTTCCTACATCATTATCTAGTTTTCCTTTTGTTTATAAATTGTGCAACTGATCCAAGCAGCAAAGTTCCTTCAACAGTGCCCTGCTCTTCACCTTGTTCTTTTATAGCAGTTAGTAAGCAAGTTCCACATTCCATTGCTCTTATTTCTAGTCAATCTCTTGTTGTGTTACAAACCTCTGATTCTAACTTTAATTCTTAGTCTTGTTCATCTTCTAAGTCACTCACTTCTTCCTCTAACTCACAATTGTTAACTACCTCTCAAACACAATCTTCTAAGTTTGTTTGACAATATCTTGCTAGTCCACTTATCGTGGACCTCACTTGTTTTCCACCTATACCTTACAAACCCAAGCCCTCAATCATTTCAACCCAGACACAAGCTCCTTTGTCTCGACAGAACATTGACTGTAGTCATGTAGTTGATTTGTCCTTATCTCAATTCTTTGCTTCCCATTCTCTTGTTTCAACCCAATTACCGTCCTTCCCAACAACTCATAACCTACCCTCTAACACATCAGTCACTCCAGCTACCTCTCCTTCACCTGCTAATGTCCATCATATGATAACCAGAGCCAAGTTTGCTAACCAAAATAGAATTGTTCTTGTAGCCTCGACACCTCCTTGTGTCCAACCCGAACTTACCTCAGTAAATGAAGCTCTTGCTTGTAATGAGTGGAGAAAGGCTATGCATGATGAATTCACTGCCCTCATGAAAAATGAAACATGGACCCTCATTCCCAAGACATCTAACATGAATATTGTTGGTAATAAATGGGTTTTCTAAACCAAGTATCATGTTGATGGTTCATTACACAAGTATAAGGCTAGGTTAGTAGCAAAAGGGTTTCAGCAAACCCTTGGTTTAGACTATTGAGACCTTCAGCCAAGTTGTCAAACCTTCTACCATTAGAATCATCTTTACTCTTGTTGTTTCCAAAGGTTGGGATATCCAACAAGTTGATGTGAACAATGTCTTCCTCAATGGCATCTTGAGTGAAATAGTTTACATGAGCCAGCCTATTGAGTTTGAGCATCCTCAACTTTCTTCTCATGTGTGTAAACTTGATAAGGCCTTGTATGGTCTCAAATAGGCATCAAGAGCTTGGTTTGACAAACTCAAGCAAGCCTTATTGAATAGAGGATTCCAAAATTTAGTTTCAGATTCAAGCCTCTTTAATCTTAAGGATACAACTCAAGTTCTTTATATTCTCATCTATGCAGATGATATCCTCATTACTGGATTAGACAATGCCTCTATTTTACAACTTTAGCAAATCTAAACAGTGAATTTTCATTAAAAATACTTGGATCTATTAGTAACTTTCTTGGTCTGGAAACCACTAGAAATGCAGAAGGTATTCACTTGAAGCAGACTAAGTATATTAGCGATTTGCTGTCTAAAACAAAGATCCAAGATACTCATGCTTGTCCAAATCTCATGGCTACTGGCATTGAACTTTTCTCCTCTTATAGTGAGTTGTTTAAAGACCCTAGTCTGTATAGGAGTATCATCGAGGCTGTACAATACTTGACTTTGATAAGACCAGATATAAGCTTCACAATGAATAAGCCTAGTCAATTTCTTNACTCTTAGAGCCTATCTCCTCATTGTCTTTTTTTGATGCTCGCAAATTAGGAAAGTTATTGAACTCATTCATAGTGATGTTTGGGGGCCAATTCCAGTTGCCTCTATTGAAGGGTTTAGGTATTACATACATTTCATTAATGATTATAGTTGATTTATCTGGACTTTTCCTTTACGAATAGAAGCTGAAGTCAATTCCACAATCGTTAGGTTTCATCATTTAGTTGAAAGACAATTTAAAAAAAAAACTCAACTATTTGCAATCTAATCAAGGAAGAGAATATAGAGGATTAGTTTCATATCACTTTAGGCACTCTTGTGCTTATGTACATCAACAAAATAGGAGGAGTGAGAGAAAATATAAACACATTGCTGAAACTGGTCTTACTTTACTTGCTTAACCATCCATGCCATTGCATTTTTGGTGGCTTGCCTTTGGAACTACTATTTTTTTTAATAAATAGAATGTCTTCTTCATTTTTGCAATTCATCTCACCTTACCAAGTTTTATTTGGGAAAATTCCTTTGTATGCTTCATTAAAGTCTTTGGTTGTGCTTGTTTTCCCTATTTGAAAGACTTTAATCAACAAAAACTGAGTTTTCACTCCTTTAAATGTGTTTTTGTTGGTTATAGTCTCATCCATAAATAGTATAAATGCTTCACTGTTGAAGAGAAAATCATTGTAACTCTTAGTGTTCAATTTCATGAAACATAATTTCCACTTGCCACTGGTTTTTAGTCTTCTGCACATAGGACCTCTAGTAATACACATTTTCTTACATAATTATCTAGTTTTCCTTTTGTTTCTATAAATTGTGCAACTGATCCAAGTATCAAAGTTCCTTCAGCAGTGCTCTACTCTTCACCTTGTTCTTCTACAGTAGTTGGTAAGCAAGTTTCACACTCCATTACTCCTATTTCTAGTCAATCTCTTGCTGTGTTACAAACCTCTTATTCTAACTTTAACTCTCAGTCTTGTTCATCTTCTAAGTCATCACTTCTTCCTCTAACTCACCCTTGTTAACTACCTCTCAAACACAATCTTCTAAGTCTGTTTGACAATATCCAACTAGTCCTCTTGTTGTGGACCTCACTTGTTTTCCACCTATACCCTACAAACCCAAGCCCTTAACCATTTCAACCCACACACAAGCTCTTCTGTCTCGGCAGAATACTAATTGTAGTCATGTAGTTGATTTGTCCTTATCTCAATTCCCTGCTTCCCATTCTCTTGGTTTAACCCAATTACCATCCTTCCCAACAACTCATAACCTACCCTTTAACACATCAATCACGCCAGCTACCTCTCCTTCACTTGCTAATGTCTATCATATGATAACTAGAGCCAAGTTTGCTAACCAAAATATAATTGTTCTTGTTGCCTCGACACCTCTTTGTGTCCAACCCGAACCTACCTCAGTAAATGAAGCTCTTGCTTATAATGAGTGGACAAAAGCTATGCATGATGAATTCACTGCCCTCATGAAAAATGAAACATGGACCCTTGTTCTTAGGACCTCTAACATGAATATTGTTGGTAACAAATAGGTTTTTTGAACCAAGTATCATGCTGATGGTTTATTACACAAGTGTAAGGCTAGGTTAGTAGCAAAAGGGTTTCAGCAAACCCCTGGTTTAGACTATTTTGAGACCTTCAACCAAGTTGTCAAACCTTCCACCATTAGAATCATCTTTACTCTTGCTATTTCCAAAGGTTGGGATATCCAACAAGTTGATGTCAACAATGCCTTCCTCAATGGCATCTTGAGTGAAACAGTTTACATGAGCCAGCCTGTTGGGTTTGAGCATCCTCGACTTTCTTCTCACATGTGTAAACTTGATAAGGCCTTGTATGGTCTCAAACAAGCACCAATAGCTTAGTTTGACAAACTCAAGCAAGCCTTATTGAATAGAGGATTTCAAAATTCAGTTTCAGATTTTGGCCTCTTTATTCTTAAGGACACAACTTCAGTTCTCTACATTATCATCTATGTAGATGATATTCTCATTACTAGATCAGACAATGCCTCTATTTTACAACTTGTAGTAAATCTAAACAATGAATTTTCATTAAAAACACTTGGATCTATTAATAACTTTCTTGGAGAGAGAGTTCCCAATAGTTTGCATCCTCAAGTTTTTCATTTGTATTGGATAATAAGACTCTAGATTCTATATTACTTCTAAATGCAAGTAAAATTTCTGATAATAAATGTAAATCAGGTACACTCTTGACTTCAATCCTAAATATATAGCATGGATAATACCTCTAGTTGTAATGATAATACCTCTAGTTGTAATTCTGTTCAATAAATAAAAATTCTTCTGCTCAGACTCATTGTACTTTAGTTGACAACTCTTCTGACATGTTATCAATAATCATCATGATTTTATGTGTTATCTTCTGCTTTCTAAATGCTATTTTAATCATCCCATGTTGTCTAATGCATTATCTGCTTTCAGCTAGTAGCACTATTGCTGATACATCCTTTTGGCATAATCGATTAGGCATCCTCATCTGGGCTCTTCATAAAATTTGTCTTAAATCCATGTCAAATTCTTAGGAAAGGGGATCACTAAGCTCTAATGATGTTACTAGAGGCCTCAATACATTTCACCATGTGCCTGCCCTAACAAACACTCTACCACCAACACCAACTCATCCTACATCAACTTACTCAGCTTATCCACCAACACCAACCTACCCTACACCAACTTATCCAGCCTATTCTTTTCCTATCAATCCTAATGACTCATATTTTCCTTCTGCACATCAAAGTTACTTTGGAGGACTTGCTGGTGCTTCTTTTTCACCCTACAGAACATCTGGATACAACACTTTTGGTAGAGGTCAGGGTAGAGGTACTGATAGAGGCAAACCAGTGTGTCAAGTATGTAGCAAGGTTGACCACACAATAAGACAATGTTATCATTGATATAATTCAACCTATAACGAGGCTCCACCTGCTCCATCTCAATTTGGTGCTCCTTCAACTCAGTTTGGTGCTTCTCATCCTCAATTCACACATTATGGAAACTTTGGTTCTCGCCCAACTTCTAGTTCTGCTGGTGGTACTTCTTTTGGAAACAATTTATCTCATGGAAGTAATGCTGTCTCTTTCTCCACTCAATAACAACCTTTATCACAATCTAGCTTCCTTGTCCCTAGCCAGCAAATACACTCACCTAATCCTAATCAAACTTACTTTGCATCCCATCAAAATCCTTCTCCAACTTCCAACTCTCTTGTACCTATGCCTATCTCCTCCACCACACCACCTGATCTAGCTTGGTACATGGACTCAAGAGCTGCAGATCATGTTATCTCTGACCACCATCACTTAGCAGCCAGTAGGAACTATGATGGGACTGAACAATTGCAAGTCGATAGTAGTGAGTCTCTAAACATCTCTCATATTGGTTTTTCCTTATTACCTAGTTCATTACATTCTAAATGTTTATACCTAAAATTTTCCTTTGAGTAGGGGTGGAAAAATCTAGTTAACCGAACTGGTTAACTGGAAGCTTGAACCGAACCAGTTTTCAGTTCAAAAAAATAATTGAACCGAAACCAGTCCGGTTTCGGTTAAAAACCAGTCCGGTTTCGGTTAAAAACCAGTTATGAACCGAACCAAAAATTTGGTTCAGTTAACTGGTTAATTAGGATTAATATTAGGCTGCATTTTTTTGGCCCAATTATGAATTATGGCCTGCAATTTTCGGCCCAATTCGGTTTTCTCTTTTTATTTGTTTTCTCTTTTTAACTGCTAATCAAGCAAACTAAACGACCTTGTTCTGCCCAAAAACAACAAGAATAGCTGTTTCTTTTTGCTAAATATTGTACTAATCAAGTAATTTTTCTATTGTTTAATCTTGTTTTGCAATTTCCTTTTTGTTCTGTTTGCTACACAAATTTGATATTAGCACTGAGAATTTCTATATCTACATATTCTATTGGGAGGTTTTGCATTTGAAGTAGAGAAAGACTAATGGTCCCAATACAGATATTTTCCATGCATCATTTATGTCTGGCCGTGGCAGATGAGATTAGTGGTGTTGTGTTTGCTGCACAAAATCTAATATACAAAATGTGTTGATGCTTCAATGTCAAAACCCAGCCATCACCATCACATATACAAATTAAAACCAAAATCTTCAATGTCAAAACCCATATCTGAAAGCCCAAATCCAAAACCCACCGACAACAGACGACGACGGTGACAACGACGACGTGAGAACACAGATCTGAAAACCCAGATCTAAAACCCATCGGAAACAGACGACGACGACAACTGCGACAACAACGACTGCAGCTGAGCGACGACGACATGAGAACACAGATCTGAAAATGGAGAGACAATGAGAGTCTGACAGAGAGTGAGAGACAAAGAATGAGACTGAGCGTGAGAGTGAGAGTAAGAGTGAGAGACAGAGAATGAGACTGAGTGTGAGAGTGAGAGTGAGAGATAGAGACTGAGAGAGAATGCAAGACTTACCGTGCGGCTGCAACTACTGCGTACGGCGGTGAGAAATCTGAGAATCAGAGGATGAGATTGAGTGTAGATCTGTTGACTGTTGTAGTGTTGTGTAAAGTTGTGTTAGTGTTAGACACAAGAGTGACGAGAGTAGAGTAAAAAACGTAAAAAGTAAAAACAAATAAATAATTTTCGGTTTAGCAAACCGGTTTCGGGTAACCAGATTTTATTTTGCCAAAAACTGAAAACCGAACCGGATTTTCAGTTTTTTTAATAACCAAACCGAAATTGAAAAAAACTGAATTTTCAGTCTGGTTTTGGTCCAGTTTAGTCTTCGGTTTTTTTTTTTCCACCCCTACCTTTGAGTGCCTTGAATAACCAAGAATCTTCTTAGTATCTCAAAATTTACAAAAGACAATAATGTGGTGGTAGAATTTAATTCTGATTGTTGTCTTATTAAGGACAAAGATACCAAAACAGTGCTTCCACAGGGAGGTCTTAAAGCTGGCTTGTATCAGTTGCACATTCCTTCTAATTTGCCATCTTTCCTGCACTTGTTCATAATTCACCTAGCTGCATTGAGCAGAGAGTTCCCAATAGTTTGCATCCTCAAGTTTTTCATTCTGTATTGGATAATAAGACTCTAGATTCTAGTATTACTTCTAAATGCAAGTTGAAAATTTCTGATAATAAATGTAAATCAGGTACACTCTTGACTTCAATCCATAAATATATAGCATGGATAATACCTCTAGTTGTAATGATAATACCTCTAGTTGTAATTCTGGTTCAATAAATAAAAATTCTTCTGCTCAGACTCATTGTACTTTAGTTGACAACTCTTCTGACACTGTTATCAATAATCATCATGATTTTATTGTGTTATCTTCTGCTTTCTTAAATGCTAATTTTAATCATCCCATGTTGTCTAATGCATTATCTGCCTTTCAAGCTAGTAGCACTATTGCTGATACATCCTTTTGGCATAATCGATTAGGCCATCCTCAGTCTGAGGCTCTTCATAAAATTTTGTCTTAAATCCATGTCAAATTCTTAGAGCCTATCTCCTCATTGTCTTTTTGTGATGCTCGGAAATTAGGAAAGTTACATAGGGTATAGTTTTTCTATCTCAAAATCTAGAGCCACTCAACCCCTTGAACTCATTCATAGTGATGTTTAGGGGCCAATTCCAGTTGCCTCTATTGAAGGGTTTAGGTATTACATACATTTCATTAACGATTATAGTTGATTTATCTGGACTTTTCCTTTACAAACAGAAGCTGAAGTCAATTCCACAATCGTTAGGTTTCATCATTTAGTTGAAAGACAATTTAAAAACAAACTCAACTATTTGCAATTTGATCAAGGAAGAGAATATAGAGGATTAGTTTCATATCTCTTTAGGCACTCTTGTGCTTATGTACTACATCAACAAAATAGAAGGAGTGAGAGAAAACATAAACACATTGCTGAAACTGGTCTTACTTTACTTGCTTAACCATCCATGCCATTGCAATTTTTGGTGGTGTGCCTTTGAAACTACTATTTTTTTTAATAAATAGAATGTCTTCTTCATTTTTGCAATTCATCTCACCTTAGCAAGTTTTATTTGGGAAAATTCCTTTGTATACTTCATTAAAGTCTTTAGTTGTGCTTGTTTTCCCTATTTGAAAGACTTCAATCAACAAAAACTGAGTTTTTACTGCTTTAAATGTGTTTTGTTTTGTTATAGTCTCATCCATAAATAGTATAAATGCCTCACTGTTGAAGAGAAAATCATTGTAACTCCTAGTGTTTAATTTCATGAAACATAATTTCCACTTGCCACTGGTTTTTAGTCTTCTGCACATAAGACCTCTAGTAATGCACATTTTCCTACATAATTATCTACTTTTCCTTTTGTTTCTATAAATTGTGCAACTGATCCAAGTAGCAAAGTTCCTTCAGTAGTGCTCTACTCTTCACCTTGTTCTTCTACAACAGTTGGTAAGCAAGTTCCACACTCCATTACTCCTATTTCTAGTCAATCTCTTGCTGTGTTACAAACCTCTTATTCTAACTTTAATTCTCAATCTTGTTCATCTTCTAAGTCACTTACTTCTTCCTCTAACTCACCCTTGTTAACTACCTCTCAAACACAGTCTTCTAAGTCTGTTTGACAATATCCAACTAGTCCTCTTGTCGTGGACCTCACTTGTTTTCCACCTATACCCTACAAACACAAGCCCTCAACCATTTCAAACCACACACAAGCTCTTCTGTCTCGGCAGAACACTAATTGTAGTCATGTAGTTGATTTGTCCTTATCTCAATTCCCTGCTTCCCGTTCTCTTGGTTTAACCCAATTACCATCCTTCCCAACAACTCATAACCTACCCTCTAACACATCAATCACTCCAGCTACCTCTCCTTCACCTGCTAATGTCTATCATATGATAACTAGAGCCAAGTTTGCTAACCAAAATAGAATTGTTCTTGTTGCCTCGACACCTCTTTGTGTCCAACCCGAACCTACATCAGTAAATGAAGCTCTTGCTTATAATGAGTGGAGAAAAGCTATGCATGATGAATTCACTACCCTCATGAAAAATAAAACATGGACCCTTGTTCTTAGGACCTCTAACATGAATATTGTTGGTAATAAATAGGTTTTTTGAACCAAGTATCATGCTGGTGGTTTATTACACAAGTGTAAGGCTAGGTTAGTAGCAAAAAGGTTTCAGCAAACCCCTGGTTTAGACTATTTTTAGACCTTCAGCCAAGTTGTCAAACCTTCTACCATTGGAATCATCTTTACTCTTGCTGTTTCCAAAGGTTGGGATATCCAACAAGTTGATGTGAACAATGCCTTCCTCAATGGCATCTTGAGTGAAACAGTTTACATGAGCCAGCCTGTTGGGTTTGAGCATCCTCGACTTTCTTCTCATGTGTGTAAACTTGATAAGGCCTTGTATGGTCTCAAACAAGCACCAAGAGCTTGTTTTGACAAACTCAAGCAAGCCTTATTGAATAGAGGATTTCAAAATTCAGTTTCAGATTCTGGCCTCTTTATTCTTAAGGACACAACTTAAGTTCTCTACATTATCATCTATGCAGATGATATCCTCATTACTAGATCAAACAATGCCTCTATTTTACAACTTGTAGTAAATCTAAACAATGAATTTTCAATAAAAACACTTGGATCTATTAATAACTTTCTTGGTTTGGAAGCCACTAGAAATGCAGAAGGTATTCACTTGAAGCAGACTAAGTATATTGGCGATTTGCTATCTAAAACAAAGATGCAAGATACTCATGTTTGTCCAAATCTCAAGGCTACTGGCACTGAACTTTTCTCCTCTTATAGTGAGTTTTTTAAAGACCCTAGTCTGTATAGAAGTATCATCGAGGCTCTACAATACTTGACTTTGACAAGACCAGATATAAGCTTCACAGTGAAAAAGCTTAGTCAATTTCTTCAAGCTCTAACTAAGCTTCAATGGCAGGCCTGCAAAAGGGTATTACAGTATATTAAAGGAACTCAGTTCCATGGGTTACAATTCAAACCAATAGATGCCTTCTATGTTGAATGCTATACCAATGCAGATTGGGGTGGTAATCTTGATGATTGGAGGTCTACAAGTAGCTATTTTATTTACTTGGGACCCAACCTCATTCAATAGAGTTCTCGCAAGCAAAAAGTTGTTGTTTTGTCTTCAACAGAGGATGAATACAGAGCCCTTGCATAGACATCGACTGAATTAGCTTGGTTAGACAGCCTCTTTTCTGAGTTAGGGATTACATTGACTGCCACTCATGTAATTTGGTGTGATAACCTTAGTGTAGGAGCTTCGGCAGCTAACCTTATATTTCATGCTGAAACCAAGCATATTCAAATTGACACTCATTACATCCGAGATCAAGTTCAAGCCAAGAGAGTCATAGTGCAATATGTTCCATCAAAATTACATATTGTTGATGTCTTAACAAAATCTTTATCAGTAGCTCAATTTTAAGAGTTGAAACAGAAACTTAATGTTGTTGAAATAAAGGTTTCTAATGGCAAAATTTAGCATCAGATCCTGATATGAGATGTGAGATGTTCAGAGCAAGCTTGTTCAAGTTTGTAGTTTATGTTGCATTACTGAGAAAGTCTAAACTAAATTGTGTTGTTGAAGTTTTGCAAGTCTACACTTCTTAGCTGAAGCCTTTGTGTGTGTGTGTGTGTGTGTGTGTGTGTTCAAAATTGAAGTCAAAGTGAAATTTGAGTTTGTGAGGTGCAAAAGATTCAAAATGAAGTCTGAATTTGTGAGATAATTTATGGTGTGCAAAAAAACAAAAAAAAAAACAAAAAAAAGTTTCTGCTTGCAATCTAAATTTGTGTGCAGTTGTGAGAAGTAGCCTGAATTTATGAAAAGTTTATGTCTACTGTCTGGATTTGTATCCAACCTGAATTTGTAAGAAGTTGATATTTGTGTGAAGTTTCAAAATGAAGTCTGAATTGAATTTGTAGCTTAGTAGCTGAAGTCTAAATGAGTAAATGAAGTTGAAAACAGAAGAATGAAGTACGAATGAAGTCTGAAATTTGATTTGTGTAGTTTAATAGCTGAAGTCTAAATGAGTAAATGAAGTTGAAAACAGAAAAATGAAGTCAAAATGAATTTTGGAATTTGATGCAGCAAGATATGAAGTGAAGCACAACTGTAGTTTGCTATAGTTTGTTGTTTGAGATTGTTTGAGTATACTGAATTTTTTTTTTTTTTTTTTTTTTTAAGAAGTGATAGTTAAGAAGAAAAATATCCCCTGCTATGCTTAACGGGAAATGTTGGAATGTTGATAAAAGTAAGGTCAATACCCCAGTTGCATTTGAGGGGAAATGTTGACCAAAGTTGAAAAGGTCAAAACTGTAACTTTACCTTTTTCTTGTAACAGTGTCATTTTGTCTCTCCCATTTCATATAAAGGAGAGTTAACTTCTTGTAATAGTAGTTAATCAATACACTAAATTTTTCTATTGAATTAGCTTGTCTTCATTTTCATTTTCTCTCAAATCTGACATCCATGTACACGTCAATAGCTCAAATGGTGTACTGGATATTTGTTTAGCTTTTCAAAAGTAATCCCAAGAAAGTAGGTAAAAATTGTAAGGTTTTGTTGTAACTTATGAAATATGTTTGCATTTTCTGTTGTCAAGCACAATTGTGATTTTCTTTATTGGTTACACATGTTATAACATCTTGATGTATGTGCACACATTGTATTGTTTATTTGATTGTAACTGAACAAAATATGTGCACACATGTATGCTTTTTGTGTAATCATCTGTTTAATCGAATTTCATAGTATAGATGGTGTTTTTCTAATATTATCTTACCCATCAAGTTTTATCTTGTTCATGCTTTTCGTGTGAGTTTTCTCTTTACAGGTGTCCATCTCTACTCTTGTGGTCTTGCAAGATTGGTTTTTGGTCCAACAAAAGATGAAAGATATTGTTTGCCACATGTCTTACAGAGATTGGTCAAGTAAGGATTATTTAAACCCATCTTCTTTTTCTTGCGTTTTTAACCTTGTTTGCCTTCATTTTTGCTCTGATTTTCTTTTTTCAGAGTATCTTTGCACAATTTCTTATTGACTATTGATTCTATTAACAATTATTTTATCTTTGATTGAGCAAGGAATATATAAACCCATCTTCTTCTTCCTTGCGTCTTTGAGACCTGAAATGTTAAAGCTCCATCGAAGCTCTAAATTCTTCAGAGATCATTTTCGTTCAACTTCTCCTCTTATTGATTGTTCTATCAATCATCTTTGTTTGGTTTTATGTGTAGGAAAGTGGTTCCTTGATTGAATGCTTGAAGTGAGTCAAGCCATGGAGTTGAAGGGAAGTTTCAACCATTAAAGTTTGAGAGGAGCTCAAGCTAACCAAATGGTGTCTTGGGTTGAAGCTTGCTGTAGCAAAACACTTAAGAGATGAAAGGGTGGATTTAAAGACTTGTAGAACAATGAGTGTTTTACTTTGTTGTACTTAACTTCAACTTTGGATTTGCTTGTAATTGTGTTTGTTATAATGGACTGGATTCAACTGGACGAGGTCCTATGGATGTAGGCTAAAAGGATTTTAGCTAGACCATGTAAATCTCAATGTGCTTTACTTTTATGCTCATGGTTGGTTGATTATTTTGTTGAGTTGATAAACATCAAGCAAAAAAGCTAATCACTCACTAATACGTATTCCACTATGCATTAAAAAGATTCCATAATCTCATTCAAAATTTTTCCCAAAATAGCTAAACATGGAAGTGTTTGTAGGTTAGTTGTCTAGTGCATTGTTGAGCAAGTTTTCTTTATATTCGTCTTCAACATTGCATTGTCTTTTGAGCCTGAATATACCTTTGATAGTTATTTGAATATTCCTTGAGGTTTTCTTTGTTTTTAATTAGGTTCCATTTTGCTTTGGTAAGCTTAAAAATACTTTGTTAACATTTTGTTTGTTTGAGAATTGTTGGAGCCTGTGTTTCCTTCATGATGTTTGACGGGATTTCGAGCTATTAGAGTTGAAGTGCGTCTTCTGTGTTAAACCTTGAGAGGAGTTCAAGGTTGCCCAAGTGATATCCTGATGAAGCTTGTTGTGATAGTTTAAAGTTCAACCAAATGGTGAAGTTTGAAGTGCTGTGAAAATAGAAAGTATTCTTACAACTGATGGTTAGCTTTGGCTTTGCAATTGAACTATAAATGTTTATCATAGTGGATTAGCTTTGTTTGAACTTGGTCCCATGGATGTAGGTAGTTGGCCGAACCATGTAAAATTGATTTGTGTGTTTTACATTATGTCATGGATGTTTAGTTTATGTTGGTGATGAATAAACACAAGCACAAATGAGCATGTTTAACCTATTATGCATAAGTTTAATGAACTTGGTAAAGTCATAAAACTTTCATTTGGTATTAGAGCGAGTTCTAAAGAGTCATTTCAGTAGATTCTTGCTTGTTGTTTGTGCTTAAGCCTTATTTTTAAGTCAATGTTTATTGTGATTTTTTTGGGGGTGATTTTTAGCAGTTTTGCTCCCTACAACGATTGTGACCACATTTGTGTTATGTGTCGTGTCATCTATTTAGTGTGTTTACACGTGACCACATCTGTGTTGTGTGTCGCATCATCTATTTAGCGTGTTTACACGTGACCACATCTGTATTATGTGTCGTGTCATTTGATTAGTGTGTTTGCCTGTAACCACATCTGTTTTGGTTGTCATGAATCTGCTATGCTTTTACCATGAACTTTTTTAGTGAATGTGAGTCTACAAATAAACCACCCCTGTTAGAGGGACCCAACTACCCTTTCTGGAAACCTATGAGAACCTTCCTAAAATCCATTGATGTGAGAGTATGGATGTCATGTGTGGTTAGTTGGAAAGCACCTGAAGTTGTTGAATAAAAGAGGTGACCAAACCAAAACCTATAGAAGAGTTTACCAAGGCTGAGTTAGATTATGCTAACTTTTACTCAAAAGCCATTCATGCCATTTTTAGTGTTGTTAGTGTAAATCAAATGAAAATCATTGCTAATTGTAAATTGCAAAAGATGCTTGGGAAAAACTCCGAGTAAAAAATGAAGAAACAGACACTGTGAAAAAGATTAGACTTAGGAGATTGGTAACTGACTATGAAAATCTGACCATGCATGAAGATGAAACAATCACGGATTTTCATGGCAGGTTGTGTGATGTGTCTAATGAGCGTTATGCTTTGGGTAAAGTCTATACTAACTCTAAGTTTGTTAGGAAAGTCTTATGTTCTTTGCCCAAAAGATTTATGTCAAAGGCGACCTCAATCAAAGAATGTCGAGACCTTGATGTCATGCAATTGGATGAGTTGATTAGATCCTTGCAAACATTCGAACTCAATCTGAAGAGATGGTACAAGAAATTAGGTAAAGGTCTAGCTTTAAAGCATGAGGTAAATTTTGAATCCCTTAATAATGTTGATGCAAGTGATGAGGATGATGATAAATGTGTCTTACTCACAAAAAAACTTTGCCAAATTTTTGAAAAAGAATATTAGAAAACCAAATGTGGCTAGAAAAGGCAAACAACCTTATGTGAAAAACTTTTCCGATCAGACTAGTCCTGCCGTTTCACAAAAGTTTTCAAAAGAACATGAAAAGAAGAACAAAGGCATTAAGTGTTATGAGTGTGAGGGCTATGGCCACATCAAGTCTAAGTGTGCCAACACTATGAAGAAAAAGGGTAAAGCAATGGCTACTACCCTAACTGAAAGTGATGACACTAAGAGTCTAAGACTGAGGAAAATGAGCCTGCTACGAGTGAGAATTTCTTAGCCTTTACGGTTAATTAAGAGGATAGTGAGAGTGTGACCTCTGGTGACTCTAGTGATGTCTATAAAGAGCAACAAGAAGCTTATGATAAGATGTATGAATCATGTTTAAAGGCATCAAGAAGGTAAAATCTTTGAACCCGAAAACTAATCCTTGGTAGAAGACAAGAAAATCATGTTTGATAAAGTGAAAATCCTGTCTTCTGATTTGTCCAACAAAGATTTTTTATTAAGTCAACCTTTGAAGGAACTAATTGAGGCTAAGGCCATTGTTGAGAGGTCTAATGCAAATTCTTACAAGCTTAACAAAGTTGTTGGTCAAAAGAAGATTTTTAGAGATAAATCAGGACTGGGGTACTCTTCTGGTGTGGGTACATCCACGTCTGGTGTGAGCACATTCGTCAAGGCCTCAGAATCTCTTTCTGTTGCTATTGTTGCTATCTATGATCAATCAATAAAGGTAAAAAAGTCCATTCTAGTTTTTCATTTCTGTGATAGGAAAGGTCACATCGGACCAAAATGTTTCAAGCTCATTTCCTATTTGAAAAAGTGTCTTGATAATCATGAAATGTTCACTCTAATGTCACCACATCCAAAAGATGCATTTAAAAACAAAAAGGTGTGGAGACCCAAGTCTAGTGTAATTTGTCTTGTTGCACATACATCATTACTTGCATTTCAAAATGATCAATTGTACTTTGATTGTGGGTGGTCTAGACACATGATAGGTAACAAATATATTTTGACTAATCTTGGATATCTTGATGTTGGTCATGTTACCTATGGAGATGGAAAGAAAGGTAAAATTTTTGGTAAATGCTCAATTGATATACCTAATTTTCCTTGCTAAATGATGTCATGTATGTTGAGGGATTGAAAGCTAATCTGATTAGTATTAGTCAAATTTGTGATAAGGACTTTATTTTGCAATTTTCAAAAAACAAGTGTCAAGTCTTGAATGGTGAAGGTACTTCCTTACTTGAAGAAAAAATGTATTATGATAATTGATATTTGTTGTCTAATAAAGTTTCTTGTTTTAGTACAAAGATAGATTGTGTTCAGTTTTGGCATAAGCAACTTAGGCACATGAACTTCAGAGACTAATAGAAACCCACTCCAATAAATCAACAATTTGGGCTGGGCCATGGGTCTTTCATGGGCTTGGGTAGAACTCTCCTTGGAAAACCGGCTTGCCAAGGGAGGGTGTCCAAGCCTTTATAACCCACATGCCCACCCTTTTCCCTTTTAATGTGGGATCCTAACATTCCCCCATGCTTCGAGACCCAACACCCTCGTTGGTCTTCTTTCCAAAGAGCGCCCGCCCTCATCGGCCTTTGCTGCCCTCCCTTTGGGTCTTACTTCACCTAAAAGCTTGTCAGGCCCTAGAAGTTGTCAACAACTCTCCTTCTCGACTCCTTGGTGGGCCACTGGGCCCTGTTGCGTGGGCTCCATGTCAACCTCTTTACCCCTTGGGTGACTTCGCAGATCCCCTTTCCTTGGGGCCCGAGTCCAAGGTCAGCCTGCCACATGTGCGTAAGATCATGCTCTAATACCAATTGATAGGACCCACTCCAATAACTCAACAATTTCGGTTGGGCCATGGGTCTTTCATGGGTTTGGGTAGAACTCTTCTTGGAAAACCGACTTGCCAAAGGAGGGTGCCCAAGCCTTTATATATGCCCACCCTTTTCCCTTTCAATGTGGGATCCTATCAAAGACCTTATGAAACTTTCCAAGAAGGATGATGTGAAAGGTCGGCCCAAACTTGATTTCCCTAAAGGTAAAGTTGTGGCCCATGCCAAAAAGATAAGCAGACCAAGAGTGCTCACAAACCTCTATCTCACTTAACTGCCTCTAATGTTTTAGAACTTCTTCATATGGATCTAATGGGTCCTATGCAAACTGAGAATATTGGAGGTAAGAGATATGCCTATGTGTGTGTTGATGACTATTCTAGATACACTTGGGTTGATTTCTTGATAGAAAAGTCTGATGCATTTGATGTTTTTCAAAGTCTTGTTAAAAGGTTGCAAGCTGAACAAAACTGCCTTGTGAAGAAACTGATGAGAATTAGAAGTGACCATGGGAAAGAGTTTGAGAATTCTCACTTTGCTAACTTTTGTGATATGCAAGCATTTGACATGAGTTTTCTGCTCCAAAAACACCTCAACAGAATAGTATAGTAGAGAGAAGGAACAGAGTCCTTCAAGAGATGGCAAGAGTGATGTTAAATGCAAAGAAATTTCCAAAGAGATTATGGGCTGAGCCTATCAACACTGCATGCCACATCTCAAATAGGGCGTTCTTAAGAAAAGGTACAACACAAACCCCTTATGAGTTGTGGAAGGGTGAGAAATCAAATCTCTTATACTTTCATGTCTTTCATTGCAAGTGTTATGTCCTAAATGTTAGGATAAGTGCACTAGAGCCAATAATATTAGGGACATTTGTAATAATATTATTGAATGTCAATAAAGGCATAACTTCTATATCATATCATTCATTTATATATTCGTATATATATTGATATATGTCCTTAGAAGGGTTAAACTGTGACAAGGGAATTAAGTGTTTTAAATCTTAATTGTGAGAATCCTATGATCACATATGGTGACCATTCTAGAATTGTCCATAGCCCAACATTAATCTGACCAAGGATAAAAATTATACAGTTGGTTATCACAGCATTGAACGACCCTATCTAAAGATAGTGACAGTTCTCACATGTCATGGTTGTTAGGTGACAACTTGGTGTGATGCATGGGTGGTTGTTAATGACAAGTTCACTAGACTGACTCACCAAAGGATTCCACACAAGATGGTAATGCTAGTTTCTATGGAATATATCCTCCAACGGATAATGGTGCATGTGATCCCTCGACTTAAGATCACTAGACCGTCGTGCGTAATTATTGGTGTAATTTGACACTAATCTAACATAATCTTATTTAGAGTTATCAGTACGGTAATCATTGGTTACTTCAGAAGTACACTATGGCTATGGTGGATCAACAATGAATTCATCACTCATGGTTACAAGAGAGATTATCTTGCTGAGATATTCAGTTAGGAACTACGACCGCAAAATCTATGGGCACAGTGGAATTGAGTCGATACTCAAATCTAATTTATATGGTCATTGATTCAACAATCAAATATAAACATATCAAGGTACATTTATTGAAGTTGACACTACTTCTATACTTCAAACCTTGATGAGATAAATGATGATGAAATGATTTAAATTGCACAATAACCATATTGTTGAAAGGTAGCCACTTCGCTGAATCTTTATTTGTTGGATAATCACGATACCCTGCTAGAAGCCAATCTCGATTAGTGTACAGAACACTAATTAGTTGATGCTTAATTATGCATCTGGTTGCTACTAACAAAATAAAGAGCCCACCGGTGAGATGAAGGTGTCATTCAAAAATGGGAAACTTAGGCTTAATGTGTTTCACGCCAGCTTAGGACCAGTGCATGGGGATGTTAATGAGTGTTTCATGGTTAAGTCCATCGACGTTCTAATGGAAAGTCATACTCCACAATCGTTGTGTGAGGACATTGTTTACACTGGTTTGAAGCCATCTATTGAGGATGTAGTAAGTTTGAGTACTTTATCTAAAATTCAGGAGGTTGCTATGTATTTAGATGGCCTGTCCACTTCAGTAGGTAGATGTTGGACCATTATGTCTAAGCATTTATCATCATAGTCTAGGATACCAAAGCTACAGTCAATTGAATCACTACCAGTATCAGAACCTTTTTCTGATTTGCAAGGGTTATGTAATGCACCATTAACATTTCAACCACTGTAGTCATTTAAGTGCACCAAGTTTGGCTAAAGACTTTAAACTTAGCACTTGGGGTAGGCAACTCACCTTTGTAAATACTTCTTTATTGCTTTAATGTTTTTGTCATCACAAGATTTGCCATATATGTGTCGTGGTTGAGTGCTCATGTGGTCTGGTCGTGCAATGGTTCTCAAAATGCTTAGCAACTCCTGTTGGTGACGACCTCGTCATTGTCCCTCAGGTTATTGCCATTTGAGATCATTTCATGTTAAGTTGGGGAGAATGTTTGTAGTTGTGAATCATTGAGGACAATGACATTTGAAGTTGGGGAGAAATGTTGATTGTTTGTGTGTTGAGTTGAAGAATGTGTGCTGATTGATTATGTGTTGAGTTATTGTCCTTAAATTTCTATGGCATGATTATGTTCTTGTAGGAAATATGTTGAATCTTACTCTTGTAAGTCCAAAAGTGGAAAAAGTGAACTAAAGTGAGCTATTTAAAAAAAAAAAAAAAAATCATGAATTTTTGCATTAGTCACCATTTTAGAAGCAATTGAGGTAATAGTTTGAAGGTTTTGTGAGGTTTGTGAAAATAGTCTGTTACAACATGGTTTTAAACATTAAATTACTATTTCTATTATGTGCTAGGTTTGTCCATAATTGTAGTTAGACGCCGTTTTGTGTGAATGTCATATATTTTAGTGTTTATGCAAATCACCCATATACTTTACATGCACATAGAGCAAATTTTCATTTATTATCTTTTATGAGTTAAAAATATGTTGATCTTTGTCTTTGGAAGTGCTTAATTGTTGCTAGATGATTTGGTTTTGATTTGAAGCCTAGTTGACTCGAGTAAGTAAGCTCGAGGGGTGTTCTACACCTAATCCCCTAAAGCTATCTAGCTTGGGAGTAATTGACCCAAAGCTCGCTACACAGGTTCTCTAGAAAGCTTAATAAGTCATTATATAGATCATGAGCTTTATAAAAAGTATAAGTCTTGACTTGTAGCCTAGTTGATTCGGGTGAGTAAGTTCGAGGAATATTCTATACTTAGTACCCTATAGCCATCTAGTTTGGGAGTCATTGACCTAAAGCCTACTACACGGACCTTTTAGAAAGCTTAAGAAGTTAAGACTATTAAAAGAAAGAAAAAGAAAAGAAATCAAGTGATGAATGAAAAAGAAAATATATGTCAAAATCTTGTGTGGAAAATAAGCATTATGTTGCATGTACATAAGTTAGGGAATCTTGCATGGCATTTTGGCATCATGATTTGAAGATGTGATGTGTGTTTGAGAAACTTGAATGGAGATAGGCAAATCTTGATAGAAACTTTATTTCTTTATTTAGGATTAGTTGTTTACTTGATATGTTCAAATTCTCCACTTCACCTTCTGATGAATGCCTTGATTGTTGAAGAATATGGTTGTGTATGGTTTTGTGAGAATGTTGAAAGAGTTTCTTTGACTTTACTCAAGGATGAGCAAAGAGTAAGTTGGGGAATGTGTTCATGAAAATGACTCTACTAAGATGATTAAAATACCCTTGTTGTGATTTAATTGAATTTATATTGAGACAATTGAAGAAATTATGAAATTATTAATGGAAAATCACATTTTAATTTTTCCTTACAATTTGTGAATATTTGGAATTATTTTTGAGATTTTTTGAGTCGATATTAGGTTGTGATTTATTGATTAGGTCTGAATTTGTAAATCATTTATTCTATTTAGGGGGTAAATTATCATATTTTTGTGGTTGATTTTGTCAGTTTTCATTCTTGTAAGGACTAAACTGAAATTTGCTAGATTTAGCATAAAAGAAGATGAATAGTTCCAGACCGAACCAGCCAGCCCACCACCATCATTCTGCCCACTCTCCACCATTTTCTAGTGAGCTCCAATGACAGTCCACCTCCCAAGAGTGCCCATTCACCTTCCCTCATCATCTCCTCCACGTTTCCACACTTTTTCGGCGACGCTTGGGCTTCTCTCATGTGACTCTTCATCTTCTGGCCACTTTCCTCCATTTTCTGGTGACATTTTATCTACTCAGAAGCTGATCCACTTTCCCCAAGGTTCGATCTACCATTTCCAAGCTTTGATTGCCATTAAACTTGCCAGAATCACATCACCTCCACCACGCCTTTTTAACTTCCCGGTGCCCGATCTATCTTCCCTCATGTTTGCTCGTCATTCCGCCATTGGTCACTATCGACACCCCATGAGTAGCTGAGCTCCCAATTGCCCATTATGGTCTAGGCGAGATCTAGATCAACACCATGATTCCTCTTCATGACATCTCTCGAACTAGTTGGATTGAATCCAGATATTAGACAACTGGTTAAGTGTTTTGTATTTAGTATATTTGTTTTCATTGGTTGATTGTGATACTTTAATATGATTTGGATACATAACTTGTTTGAATTGATATGTCTTTTGGGTTTATATGTTGATATTAAACTAATTGCACAATGTTCATTTATTTCGGCATGCTTAGATTCATTTTATATGGTTAGGTGAAGTCTTGATAATGTTGGTGGACTCTAGAACCTAGTAGAGAAGTGCTTGAGGCAAAATTCTAGGATTAGACATGGTTGAGGAGATGATTTAGACATTCTTGTTGGAACGTTTGAGCCTTTCTAGCCGACCCAGGAATGAAATTGTCCCTAGTCACCCGTTTGAGCCGTATGAATCAGTTTTGCTTTATTTTTCTTGGCAAACCGAAAATTGTCCAATCCTGTTACTCTAAACACTTTGTCGTACCCTTAGGAGAATTTGGCCTTAGTGCAAACACAAAGAACGGAAAAAGAGTTGTACGAATAAGCCAAAAGAATGGTTTGGGGGTTGGGAGAAGGGCAGAAAAAAAAAATTATAAAACAGGTAGTTCACCTCAATTTAATTGATCATGTATGTTCAAAAAAAAAAAATTTAATAAATTCATTTGCCGGGTTTAAAGGTATATCGGCTGGAAACTAGTAACCGCCTTAAAAACTGCCTAGCAGTACTTGGCGACCTCAGGTTTAACAATGCCATGAACACCTTAAACCCGCACATTTGTGGTATCAAAAATAAGAAGGATACAAGTTTGAAGGTGGTAAAAAGTGGACACGTTGATTGTTGGTTGAAAAAAAGTGGAGTTCGATTTGACTTGAGTGTTTGCATGAGGAAAACCGAGTTCTCTTACTTTGTTTTTCCTATCCTTTTCTTGGAACCCACTACTCGAGCCTAACGTTACAACCTCTTGATTCTCATCTTTGTTGAGTCCTCATTAGTGGAGAGTAGTTCGATATTTAGGCTTATGGAGTTTGCCACCATTTGATAAACTTTACATTTTTGCATAGAATAATCCGGGAAGTTGGGATGTGGATTGAAGTGGGGATCACCTACTCGGTGGACCGATTGAGGAAGACAATCGATAATGCTTATAATTTCTTGGAGTGCTGAACATTTCCTTATAATAATTTTTCAACAACTTTGAGATTTGTGAAATTCCTAGGCAATTCATTTTTAGAGTTGAGTCTTGTTGGTTTTGTTCATTTTTCAGTTTCGTTGTGTGTGTTTGTGTTTTTGTTCGTTGTTTGTTGTCTTTGTTCTGTTAGTTTTATACTGTATGCTCGGGGACGAGCATATCTTTAGTTTGGGGGTATTTGATAATCCGTGGATTATACAGTTTTCATTGGACTTTTTATTCGGATTTCAGGTACTTTCTGGTGTATTTTGACCTGAATTATTGCTTAATTCTTTACATTTCGTGTTTCAGGTTAGAATGGACATTTTTGAGCACATGAGGACAAATTTGGTTATTTTTGATTCAGAAGTTAGCGGATCTCAGAAGTTAAGTGAGTTCTGAAGCAGGATAAAGCACGATAAGGCTTGTTCCAAAGGGAGAGCACTGAGAATCGAAGAATCAAGCGAAGATGCAAGCAAAGTGGCAGTTTTGTAATTTCAAAACTTTTTAAGAAGCTTCGTCACGGCAAAGACTTGTCCTTCGCCGCGGCGAAGTACGCTAGACACGAACAAGTCTGCTTCTTTCTTTGCTGCGGCGAGATTTCTTCTTCGCCGCGGCAACAGTCGTAATTTCTAGTTTTGTAAAACACACAGTTTTACTTTGTGTGTGTTTTTCTCAGAAATTTGGGGCGAGGTATAAAAGAAACACTTAACCTTTTTGCCTAGGGTCGTCCAGGAAGTAGGGTTAGCAACTTTTACATTGGTTTTGATTAAGCTTGGAGAGATTTAGCGATTAGAAGGGTGAAGATTGGATTTGGAACCAAGGGATTCATCATTTGGGAAGATTTCTTGTCCTCTCTTACTTTTCATTATGTTGAACTTAACTATTATCGTTTTTCTTATTGTAGTGTTAATTTAGCTATGAACTAACCTAATTTGGGTTAGGGTTTTGATTGTAATTCGGATTTCTAATGGGTTAAGTTATTGATCTTGTTATGTTCATATGACTATGCTTTGATTATGTGTTTGCTCTGAGTTTTAAATGTTTTATGTGATAAACATGATGAGATTGAGAAATGATTCATGTTAGGCTTCTTGGGTAATCACCATTATAGTATTGGATGCTAGAGATAGATTCAAGAATTAATGAAATCATTGTAGGATTCTTTTGCTAAATGAGTTTGGAATTGTTACTTTCAAATTGTTGGGTGCGGAAGGTTAAAAAGGAAGAATAGGAAAACATAGCCTGAGAAGGTATGTTTAACACCTTAGTGAGTTCGGTTTCTCAGCTCCTTGGTGGGCCACTGGGCCCTGTTGCGTGGGCTCCATGTCAACCTCTTTACCCCTTGGGTGACTTCGCAGATCCCCTTTCCTTGGGGCCCGAGTCCAGGTCACCTGCCACATGTGTAATCATGTCTAATACCATTGATAGACCCACTCCAATAACTCAACAATTTCGTTGGCCATGGGTCTTTCATGGTTTGGTAGAACTCTTCTTGGAAAACCGACTTGCCAAAGGAGGGGGCCCAAGCCTTTTATATAGCCCACCCTTTTCCCTTTCAATGTGGGATCCTATCAAAGACCTTATGAAACTTTCCAAGAAGGATGATGTGAAAGGTCGGCCCAAACTTGATTTCCCTAAAGGTAAAGTTGTGGCCCATGCCAAAAAGATAAGCAGACCAAGAGTGCTCACAAACCCTATCTCACTTAACTCCTCTTAATGTTTTAGACTTCTTCATATGGATCTAATGGGTCCATGCAAACTGAGAATATTGGAGGTAAGAGATATGCCTATGTGTGTGTTGATGACTATTCTAGATACACTTGGGTGATTTCTTGATGAAAAGTCTGATGCATTTGATGTTTTTCAAAGTCTTGTTAAAGGTTGCAAGCTGAAAAAACTGCCTTGTGAAGAAACTGATGAGAATTAGAAGTGACCATGGGAAAGAGTTTGAGATTCTCACTTTGCTAACTTTTGTGATATGCAAGCATTTGACATGAGTTTTCTGCTCCAAAAACACCTCAACAGAATAGTTAGTAGAGAGAAGGAACAGAGTCCTTCAAGAGATGGCAAGAGTGATGTTAAATGCAAAGAAATTTCCAAAGAGATTATGGGCTGAGCCTATCAACACTGCATGCCACATCTCAAATAGGGCGTTTCTAAGAAAAGGTACAACACAAACCCCTTATGAGTTGTGGAAGGTGAGAAATCAATCTCTTATTACTTTCATGTCTTCATTGCAAGTGTTATGTCCTAAATGTTAGGATAGTGCACTAGAGCCAATATATTAGGGACATTTGTAATAATATTATTGAATGTCAATAAAGGCATAACTTCTATATCATATCATTCATTTATATATTCGTATATATATTGATATATGTCCTTAGAAGGGTTAAACTGTGACAAGGGAATTAAGTGTTTTAAATCTTAATTGTGAATCCTATGATCACATATGGTACCATTCTAGAATTGTCCATAGCCCAACTTAATCTGACCAAGGATAAAATTATACAGTTGGTTATCACAGCATTGACGACCCTATCTAAAGATAGTGACAGTTCCACATGTCATGGTTTTAGGTGACAACTTGGTGTGATCATGGTGTTGTTAATGACAAGTTCACTAGACTGACTCACCAAAGGATTCCACACAAGATGGTAATGCTAGTTTCTATGGAAATATCCTCCACGGATAATGGTGCATGTGATCCCTCGACTTAAGATCACTAGACCGTCGTGCGTAATTATTGGTGTAATTTGACACTAATCTAACATAATCTTATTTAGAGTTATCAGTACGGTAATCATTGGTTACTCAGAAGTACACTATGGCTATGGTGGATCAACAATGAATTCATCACTCATGGTTACAAGAGAGATTACTTGCTGAGATATTCAGTTAGGAACTACGACCGCAAAATCTATGGGCACAGTGGAATTGAGTCGATACTCAATCTAATTTATATGGTCATTGATTCAACAATCAAATATAACATATCAAGGTACATTTATTGAAGTTGACACTACTTCTATACTTCAAACCTTGATGAGATAAATGATGATGAATGATTTAAATTGCACAATAACCATATTGTTGAAAGGTAGCCACTTCGCTGAATCTTTATTGTTGGATAATCACATACCCTGCTAGAAGCCAATCTCGATTAGTTACAGAACACTAATTAGTTGATGCTTATTATGCATCTGTTGCTACTAACAAAATAAAGAGCCCACCGGTGAGATGAAGGTGTCATTCAAAATGGGAAACTTAGGCTTATGTGTTTCACGCCAGCTTAGACCAGTGCATGGGGTGTTAATGAGTGTTTCATGGTTAAGTCCATCGACGTTCTAATGGAAGTCATACTCCACAATCGTTGTGTGAGGACATTGTTTACACTGGTTTGAAGCCATCTATTGAGGATGTAGTAAGTTTGAGTCTTTATCTAAAATTCAGGAGGTTGCTATGTTTTGATGGCCTGTCCACTTCAGTAGAGTATTTTGATTATGTCTAAGCATTTATCATCGTAGTGTAGATACCAAGCTACAATCAATTGAATCACTACCAGTATCAGAACTTTTCTGATTTGCAAGGTTATGTAATGCACCACTACTTTCAACCACTGTAGTCATCTAAGTGCACCAAGTCTAGCTAAAGACTTTAAACTTAGCACTAGGGGGAGGCAACCCACCTTTGTAAATACTTCTTTATTGCTTTAATGTTTTTGTCATCACAAGATTTCCATATATGTGTCGTGGTTGATGCTCATGTGGTCTGGTCGTGCAATGGTTCTCAAAATGCTCAGCAACTCCTGTTGGTGACGACCTCGTCATTGTCCCTCAGGTTATTTCCATTTGAGATCATTTCATGTTAAGTTGGGGAGAATTTGTAGTTGTGAATCATTGAGGACAATGACATTTGAAGTTGGGAGAAATTTTATGTTTGTGTGTTGTTGAAGAATGTGTGCTGATTGATTAGGTGTTGAGTTATTGTCCTTAAATTTTTGTGGCGTGATTATTTTTCTTGTAGGAAATATGTTAATCTTACTCTTTTGTATCCAAAAGTGGAAAAAGTGAACCAAAGTGAGCTATTTAAAAAAAAAAAAAATTATGTTGAATTTATGCATTAATCACCATTTTAGAAGCAATTGAGGTAATAGTTTGAAGGTTTGTGAGGTTGTGAATAGTCTGCTGCAACACTGTTTTAACATTAAATTACTATTTCTATTATGTGCTAGGTTTGCCATAATTGTAGTTAGACGCCGTTTTGTGTGAATGTCATATATTTAGTGTTTGCAAATCTCCCCATACTTTACATGCCCATAGAGCAAATTTTCTTTATTATCTTTTATGAGTTAAAATATTGTTGATCTTTGTCTTTGGAAGTGCTTAATTGTTGCTGGATGATTGTTTTTGATTTGAAGCCTAGTGGACTCGAGTAAGTAAGCTCGAGGGGTGTTCTACACCTAATCCCCTAAAGCTATCTAGCTTGGGAGTATTGACCCAAAGCTCGCTACACGGGTTCTCTAGAAAGCTTAATAAGTCATTATATAATCATGAGCTTTATAAAAAGTATAAGTCTTGACTTGTAGCCTAGTTGATTCGGGTGAGTAAGTTCGAGGAATATTCTATACTTAGTACCCTATAGCCTCTAGTTTGGGAGTCATTGACCTAAGCCTACTACACGGACCTTTTAGAAAGCTTAGAAGTTAAGACTATTAAAAGAAGAAAAAGAAAGAAACAAGTGATGAATGAAAAAGAAAATTATGTCAAAATCTTGTGGAAAATAAGCATTATGTTGCATGTACATAAGTTAGGGAATCTTGCATGGCATTTTGGCATCATGATTTGAAGATGTGATGTGGTTTGAGAAACTTGAATGGAGATAGGCAAATCTTGATAGAAACTTTATTTCTTATTTGGATTAGTTGTTTACTTGATATGTTCAAATTCTCCACTTCACCTTCTGATGATGCCTTGATTGTTGAAGAATATGGTTGTGTATGGTTTTGTGAGAATGTTGAAAGAGTTTCTTTGACTTTACTCAAGGATGAGCAAAGAGTAAGTTGGGAATGTGTTCATGAAAATGACTCTACTAGATGTTAAAATACCCTTGTTGTGATTTAATTGAATTTATATTGAGACAATTGAAGAAATTTGAAATTATTATAGAAAATCACATTTTAATTTTTCCTTACAATTTGTGAATATTTGGAATTATTTTTGAGATTTTTTGAGTCGATATTAGGTTGTGATTATTGATTAGTTCTGAATTTGTAAACATTTATTCTATTTAGGGGGTAAATTATCATATTTTTGTGGTTTTTTTGTCAGTTTCATTCTTGTAAGGACTAAACTGAAATTTCGTAGATTTAGCATAAAAGAAGATGAATAGTTCCAGACCGAACCAGCCAGCCCACCACCATCATTCTGCCACTCTCCACCATTTCTAGTGAGCTCCAATGACAGTCCACCTCCCAAGAGTGCCCATTCACCTTCCCTCATCATCTCCTCCACGTTTCCACACTTTTTCGGCGACGCTTGGGCTTCTCCATGTGACTCTTCATCTTCTGGCCACTTTCCTCCATTTTCTGGTGACATTTTATCTACTCAGAAGCTGATCCACTTTCCCCAAGTCGATCTACCATTTCCAAGCTTTGATTGCCATTAAACTTGCCAGAATCACATCACCTCCACCACGCCTTTTTAACTTCCCGGTGCCCGATCTATCTTCCCTCATGTTTGCTGCTCGTCATTCCGCCATTGGTCACTATCGACACCCCATGAGTAGCTGAGCTCCCAATTGCCCGTTGTCATGAATCTGCTATGCTTTTACCATGAACTTTTTTAGTGAATGTGAGTCTACAAATAAACCACCCCTGTTAGAGGGACCCAACTACCCTTTCTGGAAACCTATGAGAGCCTACCTGAAATCCATTGATGTGAGAGTATGGATGTCATGTGTGGTTAGTTGGAAAGCACCTGAAGTTGTTGAATAAAAGAGGTGACCAAACCAAAACCTAAAGAAAAGTTTACCAAGGCTGAGTTAGATTCTGCTAACTTTTACTCAAAAGCCATTCATGCCATTTTTAGTGTTGTTAGTGTAAATCAAATGAAAATCATTGCTAATTGTGAAATTGCGAAAGATGTTTGGAAAAACTCCAAGTAAAAAATGAAGAAACAAACACTGTGAAAAAGACTAGACTTAGGAGATTGGTAACTGACTATGAAAATCTGACCATGCATGAAGAAGAAACAATCACGGATTTTCATGGCAGGTTGTGTGATGTGTCTAATGAGTGTTATGCTTTGGGTAAAGTCTATACTAACTCTAAGTTTGTTAGGAAAGTCTTATGTTCTTTGCCCAAAAGATTTATGTCAAAGGCGACCTCAATCGAAGAATGACGAGACCTTGATGTCATGCAATTGGATGAGTTGATTGGATCCTTGCAAACATTCGAACTCAATCTGAAGAGATGGTACAAGAAATCAGGTAAAGGTCTAGCTTTAAAACATGAGGTAAATTTTGAATCCCTTAATAATGTTGATGCAAGTGATGAGGATGATGATAAATGTGTCTTACTCACAAAAAAAACTTTGCCAAATTTTTGAAAAAGAATATTAGAAAACCAAATGTGGCTAGAAAAGGCAAACAACCTTATGTAAATAACTTTTTCGATCAGACTAGTCCCGCCGTTTCACAAAAATTTTCAAAAGAACATGAAAAGAAGAACAAAGGCATTAAGTGTTATGAGTGTGAGGGCTATGGCCACATCAAGTCTAAGTGTGCCAACACTATGAAGAAAAAGGGTAAAGCAACGGCTACTACCCTAACTGAAAGTGATGAAACTGAGACTAAGGAAAATGAGCCTGATGCGAGTGAGAATTTCTTAGCCCTTACGGTTAATTAAGAGGATAGTGAAAGTGTGACCTCTAGTGATGTTTATAAAGAGCAACAAGAAGCTTATGATAAGATGTATGAATCATGGTTAAAGGCAATCAAGAAGGTAAAATCTTTGAACCCGAAAACTCATCCTTGGTTGAAGACAAGAAAATCATGTTTGATAAAGTGAAAATCTTGTCTTCTGATTTGTCCAACAAAGATTTTTTATTAAGTCAAGCTTTGAAGGAACTAATTGAGGCTAAGGCCATTGTTGAGAGGTCTAATGCAAATTCTTAAAGCTTAGCAAAGTTGTTGGTCAAAAGAAGATTTTTGGAGATAAATCAGGACTAGGGTACTCTTCTAATGTGGGTACATCCACGTCTGGTGTGAGCACATTCGTCAAGGCCTCAGAATCTCTTTCTGTTGCTATCTATGATCAATCAATGAAGGTAAAAAAGTCCATTCTAGTTTGTCATTTCTTTGATAGGAAAGGTCACATCGGACCAAAATGTTTCAAGCTCATTTCCTATTTGAAAAAAGTGTCTTGATAATCATGAAATGTTCACTTTAATGTCACTACATCCAAAAGATGCATTTAATAACAAAAAGGTGTGGAGACCCAAGTCTAGGGTAATTTGTCTTGTTGCACATACATCATTACTTGCATTTCAAAATGATCAATTGTACTTTGATTGTGGGTGGTCTAGACACATGATAGGTAACAAAGATATTTTGACTAATCTTGGATATCTTGATATTGGTCATGTTACCTATGGAGATGGAAATAAAGGTAAAATTTTTGGTAAATGCTCAATTGATATACCCAATTTTCCTTGCTAAATGATGTCATGTATGTTAAGGGATTGAAAGCTAATCTGATTAGTATTAGTCAAATTTGTGATAAGGACTTTATTGTGCAAGTTTCAAAAAACAAGTGTCAAGTCTTGAATGGTGAAGGTACTTCCTTACTTGAAGAAAAAAGGTATTATGATAATTAATATTTGTTGTCTAATAAAGTTTCTTGTTTTAGTACAAAGATAGATTGTGTTTAGTTTTGGCATAAGAAGCTTGGGCACATGAACTTCAGAGACTAATAGGAACCCACTCCAATAATTCAACAATTTGGGTTGGGCCACGGGTCTTTCATAGCCTTGGGTAGAACTCTCCTTGGAAAACTAGCTTGCCAAGGGAGGGTTCCCAAGCCTTTATAACCCACATGCCCACCCTTTTCCCTTTTAATGTGGGATCCTAACATTCCCCCACGCTTCGAGACCCAACGCCCTCGTTGGTCTTCTTTCCAAAGAGCACCCGCCCTCATCGGCCTTTGCTGCCCTCCCTTTGGGTCTTACTTCACCTAGAAGCATGTCAGGCCCTAGAAGCCTGTCAACAACTCTCCTTCTCGACCCATTAGTGGGCCATTGGGCCCTGTTGCGTGGGCTCCACGTCGACCTCTTTACCCCTTGGGTGATTTCGCGGATCCCCTTTCCTTGGGGTAGCAGCCCGAGTCCAAGGTCAACCTGCCACGCGTGCGCAAGATCATGCTCTGATACCAATTGATAGGAACCCACTCCAATAACTCAACAATTTAGGTTGGGCTATGGGTCTTTCATGGGTTTGGGTAGAATTCTTCTTGGAAAACCGGCTTGCCAAGGGAGGGTGCCCAAGCCTTTATATATGCCCACCCTTTTCCCTTTCAATGTGGGATCCTAACAGAGACCTTGTGAAACTTTCCAAGAAGGATGATGTGATAGGTCGGCCCAAACTTGATTTCCCTAAAGGTAAAGTGTGTGCCCTATGCCAACAAGATAAGCAGACCAATAATGCTCACAAACCTCTATCTCACTTGACTACCTCTAATGTTTTAGAACTTCTTCATATGGATCTAATGGGTCCTATGCAAACTGAGAATATTAGAGGTAAGAGATATGCCTATGTGTGTGTTGATGACTATTCTAGATACACTTGGGTTGATTTCTTGACAAAAAAGTCCGATGCATTTGATGTTTTTCAAAGTCTTGTTAAAAGGTTGCAAGTTGAACAAAACTGCCTTGTGAAGAAACTGATGAGAATTAGAAGTGACCATGGGAAAGAGTTTAAGAATTCTCACTTTGCTAACTGTTGTGATATGCAAGCATTTGACATGAGTTTTCTGCTCCAAAAACACCTCAACAGAATGGTATAGTAGAGAGAAGGAACAAAGTCCTTCAAGAGATGGCAAGAGTGATGTTAAATGCAAAGAAATTTCCAAAGAGATTATGGGCTGAGCCTATCAACACTGCATGCCACATCTCAAATAGGGTGTTCTTAAGAAAAGGTACAACACAAACCCCTTATGAGTTGTGGAAGGGTAAGAAACCAAGTCTCTTATACTTTCATGTTTTTCGTTGCAAGTGTTATGTCCTAAATGTTAGGATAAGTGCACTAGAGCCAATAATATTAGGGACATTTGTAATAATATTATTGAATGTCAATAAAGGCATAAGTTCTATATCATATCATTCGTTTATATATTCGTATATATATTGATATATGTCCTTAGAAGGGTTAAACTGTGACAAGAGAATTAAGTGTTTTAAATCTTAATTATGAGAATCCTATGATCTCATATGGTGACCATTCTAGAACTGTCCGTAGCCTAGTATTAATCTAACCAAGGATACAAATTATACAGTTGGTTATCACAGCATTGAACGACCCTACCTAAAGGTAGTGATAGTTCTCACATGTCAAGGTTGTTAGGTGACAACTTGGTGTGATGCATGGGTGATTGTTAATGACAAGTTCACTAGACTGACTCACTAGAGGATTCCACACAAGATGATAATGCTAGTGTCTATGGAATATATCCTCCAACGGATAATGGTGCATGTGATCCCTCGACTTAAGATCACTAGACCACCGTGTGTAATTATTGGTGTAATTTGACACTAATCTAACATAATCTTATTTAGAGTTATCAGTACGGTAATCGTTGGTTACTTCGAGAAGTACACTATGGCTATGGTGGATCAACAATGAATTCATCACTCATGGTTACAAGAGAGATTATCTTGCTGAGATATTCAGTTAGGAACTACGACCGCAAAATCTATGGGCACAGTGGAATTGAGTCGATACTCGAATCTAATTTATATGGTCATTGATTCGACAATCAAATATAAACATATCAAGGTACATTTATTGAATTTGACACTACTTCTATACTTCAAACCTTGATGAGATAAATGATGATGAAATGATTTGAACTGCATAGTAACCATATTGTTGAAAGGTAGCCACTTCGCTGAATCTTTATTTGTTGGATAATCATGATACCTTGCTAGAAGCCAATCTCGATTAGTGTACAGAACACTAATTAGTTTATGCTTAATTATGCATCCGGTTGCTACCAACAAAATAAAGAGCCTACGGGTGAGATGGAGGTGTCATTCAGAAATAGGAAACTTAGGGTTAATGTGTTTCACGCTAGCTTAGGACCAGTGCATGAGGATGTTAATGAGTGTTTCATGGTTAAGTCCATCGACGTTCTAATGGAAACTCATACTCCACAATTGTTGCGTGAGGACATTGTTTACACTGGTTTGAAGCCATCTATTGAGGATGTAGTAAGTCTGAGTACTTTATCTAAAATTCAGGAGGTTGCTATGTATTTAGATGGCCTGTCCACTTCAGTAGGTAGATGTTGGACCATTATGTCTAAGCATTTATCATCGTAGTGTAGGATACCAAAGCTACAATCAATTGAATCACTACCAGTATCAGAACCTTTTTCTGATTTGCAAGGGTTATGTAATGCACCACTAACATTTCAACCACTGTAGTCATCTAAGTGCACCAAGTCTAGCTAAAGACTTTAAACTTAGCACTAGGGGGAGGCAACCCACCTTTGTAAATACTTCTTTATTGCTTTAATGTTTTTGTCATCACAAGATTTTCCATATATGTGTCGTGGTTGAGTGCTCATGTGGTCTGGTCGTGCAATGGTTCTCAAAATGCTCAGCAACTCCTGTTGGTGACGACCTCGTCATTGTCCCTCAGGTTATTTCCATTTGAGATCATTTCATGTTAAGTTGGGGAGAATATTTGTAGTTGTGAATCATTGAGGACAATGACATTTGAAGTTGGGGAGAAATGTTGATTGTTTGTGTGTTGAGTTGAAGAATGTGTGCTGATTGATTATGTGTTGAGTTATTGTCCTTAAATTTCTATGGCATGATTATGTTCTTGTAGGAAATATGTTGAATCTTACTCTTGTAAGTCCAAAAGTGGAAAAAGTGAACTAAAGTGAGCTATTTAAAAAAAAAAAAAAAAATCATGAATTTTTGCATTAGTCACCATTTTAGAAGCAATTGAGGTAATAGTTTGAAGGTTTTGTGAGGTTTGTGAAAATAGTCTGTTACAACATGGTTTTAAACATTAAATTACTATTTCTATTATGTGCTAGGTTTGTCCATAATTGTAGTTAGACGCCGTTTTGTGTGAATGTCATATATTTTAGTGTTTATGCAAATCACCCAAATACTTTACATGCACATAGAGCAAATTTTCATTTATTATCTTTTATGAGTTAAAAATATGTTGATCTTTGTCTTTGGAAGTGCTTAATTGTTGCTAGATGATTTGGTTTTGATTTGAAGCCTAGTTGACTCGAGTAAGTAAGCTCGAGGGGTGTTCTACACCTAATCCCCTAAAGCTATCTAGCTTGGGAGTAATTGACCCAAAGCTCGCTACACAGGTTCTCTAGAAAGCTTAATAAGTCATTATATAGATCATGAGCTTTATAAAAAGTATAAGTCTTGACTTGTAGCCTAGTTGATTCAGGTGAGTAAGTCCGAGAAATATTCTATACTTAGTACCCTATAGCCATCTAGTTTGGGAGTCATTGACCAAAAGCAAACTACACGGACCTTTTAGAAAGCTTAAGAAGTTAAGACTATTAAAAGAAAGAAAAAGAAAAGAAATCAAGTGATGAATGAAAAAGAAAATATATGTCAAAATCTTGTGTGGAAAATAAGCATTATGTTGCATGTACATAAGTTGGGGAGTCTTGCATGGCATTTTGGCATCATGATATGAACATGGGATGTGCATTTGAGAAACTTGAATGGAGGTAGCAAATCTTGATAGAAACTTTATTTCTTTATTTAGGATTGTGTTGTTTACTTGATATGTTCAAATTCTCCGCTTCACCTTCTGATGAATGCCTTAGTTGTTGAAGAATATGGTTGTGTATGGTTTTGTGAGAATGTTGAAAGAGTTTCTTTGACTTTACTCGAGGACAAACAAAGAGTAAGTTGGGAAGTGTGTTCATGAAAATTACTCTATTAAGATATTAAAATACCCTTGTTTTGATTTAATTGAATTTATATTGAGACAATTGAAGAAATTATGAAATTATTAATGCAAAATCACATTTTAATTTTTCCTTACAATTTGTGAATGTTTGGAATTATTTTTGGAATTTTTTGAGTCAATATTAGGTTGTGATTTATTGATTAGGTCTGAATTTGTAAATCATATATTCTATTTAGGGGGTAAATTATCATATTTTTTGGGTTGATTTTGTCAGTTTTCATTCATGCAAGGACTGAACTGAAATTTGCTAGATTTAGCATAAAAGAAGATGAATAGTTCCAGACCAAACCAGCCAGCCCACCACCATCATTCTGGCCACTCTCCACCATTTTCTAGTGAGCTCCAATGATAGTCCACCTCCCAAGAGTGCCCATTCACCTTCCCTCATCATCTCTTCCACGTTTCCACACTTTTTCGGCGACGCTTGGGCTTCTCTCATGTGACTCTTCATCTTTTGGCCACTTTCCTCCATTTTCTGGCGACAGTTTATCTACTCAGAAGCTGATCCACTTTCCCCAAGGTTCGATCTACCATTTCCAAGCTTTGATTGCCATTAAACTCGCCAGAATCACGTCACCTCCACCACGCCTCTTTAACTTCCTGGTGCCCGATCTATCTTCCCTCATGTTTGCTTGTCATTCCGCCATCGGTCACTATCGATACCCCATGAGTAGCTGAGCTCCCAATTGCCCATTACGGTCTAGGCGAGATCTAGACCAACACCATGATTCCTCTTCATGACACCTCTCGAACTATTTGGATTGAATCCAGATATTAGACAACTGGTTAAGTGTTTTGTATTTAGTATATTTGTTTTCGTTGGTTAATTGTGATACTTTAATATGATTTGGATACATAACTTGTTTGAATTGATATGTCTTTTGGGTTTATACGTTGATATTAAACTAATTGCATGATGAATGTTGGTTTGTGCTAAATGTGTATTAATGCTAGTAATTGCTTCGTTTCAGATTGAAATCTAGTATATTTACATTTGGTAGAATGGCTAACTGGAATTCATTTGTTGTGTGACTAGTTGATTGGATTATACAAGTTGATGGATTGTATTCGTTAGCATTTTACCAACTAGTGGTATTAATTTGTAAAGCTTTTGATTAATCGATGATAGTCTTTAGCTAATCGATCTCTGATTGAGTCATTAGGGAGAAATGATACATTATACTTAGATATAGTCTTTGACCAATCAATTTGTGAATAAATTAGTAGAGAAACATGATAGATTATATCTAGATTGCGGAAAGACCTTTTAATGATTTGTCTGGCCTTATAGGTTAGGTAGTCTAAGAGTTAGAGGAGAGGAATTGAGGGTGTCAGTCTTAGGTAGAACTAAATTTGCAAGGGCAACGCCTTTCTTACAAAGTTTTAATTAGCCTTTTTAATTACTTGTTATTAATTAGTTTCCCTAGTTTTTTATTAATCAAATCAGCATTTTTCCCTTTCGTTAACCCAAATTTGTATTAGCTAATTAGTCTTGCTCCCTGTGGATTTGACCCTTCTTACCGCTAACTACGGTACTTAGGTTTAATTTTGTGGCCATGACAACTGGTTCAACAAGCAGAGGATAATGATATTGGTAGTAGAACTTACTGTTCAATCTGCAATCTGATATCTCTTTTAATACTATTTGTTGATATTATTTGTTCAGTTTCTCCTATTGCATGCAAAATTCCAATGACATCTGCATATCATTGATTATAGTAGGAATGTTATGGTAGTTTTCATACATTTACAATATGGATAAGTAAAACTAACTATACTTGACAATAAAGTTGTGTCATTTAATCTATTTTGAAGATCATGAAGACCAACAAATTGAAATGAATACTTTTGGATGACAACTCTTGATTCTTTGATCTCTTCCACAGATGTGATCATGAGAAATTCCAATGACATCTGCATATCATTGATTATATTAGGAATGTTATGGCAGTTTTCATACATTTTCAATATGGATAAGTAAAACTAACTATACTTGACAATAAAGTTGTGTCATTTGATCTATTTTGAAGATCATGAAGACCAACAAATTGAAATGAATACTTTTGGATGACAACTCTTGATTCTTTGATCTCTTACACAGATGTGATCATGAGAAATTGGATACGATACGTGCCTTCAACAGGTCGGTAAGTAGCAGCACATGGTATGACTTTTACATTTCTGATCAAATATATAGAACCTCCATGAATTTGGTTCCTAAATTTTGGAACCCTGTTCTTAGGTATCATTGCATGAATCACATGGTTTTGTAAAAGCAATGGAAATTAGAAACGTTAGCAACCTTGTGTAATATAGAAATAAGAAAAGTTTAGATTATATTACAAATATATTTTATTCTTATTTATCAATTAAAATCACGTCGATGCTCATCAAATCCTTATTTATTATGAAATTATGGCATTCCCACACTCTACCTACTTCAACTATGATTATCTAATCATCTCATGATTGGTTAAGATCTTTAAGCAAAATATTCAACATTTTGATAACTTACCGGCAAAAAATATAATTAATAGCATGAAATTAACTTGAAAAATATATTTCCTATTAAACAGTTAGTCAAATCACACGATATGTACTACGTTTAATTGTCTATTCCATCAAACACTGTTTAGAGAACAATATTTAAAACACGTGTTGTCACAACTGCAAAGGTTCAACAATGAGATATGGTTTGGGAAGAAGATTAAAAGCTCCAAGGTCAGTTACAATTGTTGCTAAAATATGGTTCGACTAATGGCTTGCTACAATTCTGTAAGAGGATTGTAGATAAAATAATGGCTCCTAATGATTTGCCATCTGGATCAAGGGTCAATTACAACTGTTAATGTAAAATGGATTAGCGGATGACTTAATACAATTCTACAGTATAATTGTAAACAAAATAATGAGTCAGCATGGTTTGACGTGTGGATTTTCTTTACAAAAATATTAGAAAAAAATGGTTTGGCATGGTTCGGCTACTGACTTCTTACAATTCAACAACCAATATAATGGCTCACCAAATGGCTTCTCATAATTCTATAGTGGAATTGATGTTTTAGTGAAAGAATACAAGACATTACATTACATTTAGCAAAACCTATATTATTACTCAATAGTCAAAAGTGTTATTACCTTTAGTGGGAACTATATTGCAAGTTGCAACTATGAGGAGCAATTTCTTCTTTCCACCAATCGTATATACCTACATCAAATTACAATAAAAAATATTGTCAATAAAGTGATAGTAACAAAGATATCAAATATATACCAATTAAAGATTGAGTACCTCTCTTTATTTCTGTTAATCATGTACCAAAACATAAATATATCTATATACAGGCACGTAGCCACATAGAGACTTGTGGGTTCAGTTTAACCCACTCAACTTTTAAAAAGTATTAAAAAAATATTAATGTTTTATAGATTTTACAATTTCAACCCCAGTTAACTTCATGTTGACCCCACAAAATAAATTATTAATTAACACTTTTTTAAATTTTCTTTTCTCTTCGTTTCCTCTCATTTTCTCTCAAATTATATTTTTCATTTTGGTTAGATATTCAAGAAAGACTACTCTTTTGGATTTCAAGGTAAAATGATGCTCATTTTATTTTTATTTTATTTTTACTTAAAATTCTTTTCTTTTAGCTTTCTTAATTGATGAAAGATAATGAGCCATAAGTTTTTGTTGAGTTTAATAAATGAGTTTGAAATTGGAAGATTAAATTACTATATTTTGATGTGGGTTTTGATTTAATCTTGTTCATGTTGAGGTATGTGTTAATTAGTTGTTGTTTTAAGTTGGGTTTGATAAATTTTGGTTAGTTATTGAGTTAATTTTGAATGGTTTAAAGAATTGATGAAACCCTAAATTGTAGAGATTTGGGGATTATACAACGTTTTCAGAATATAAAAAATCATCAAGAATAGTTGTAGAATTGATAATTTGGTACGTATAACTTTTAAAATTACATTTTTATTCTTATTACTTCATTATATATTTTATTATAAATTTATCAACTTTGATATTTTGAACCCACTGACTTAGAATTCTGGCTACGTCCCTGTCTACATATATAGGAATCTCATTAATTTGAAGAATACAAAGTATAAATCCCTTCACATTCTCATAAATATCTCTAACCCTTCATATTAATTCCACATACACGGCAGCCACATGTCGGACAATCCTCCTGTAAGTGAACAACCCAGTTACGCAGCAAAAAACAAAAACATAAACGACATGGATCGTTCCTTAGAACCAAGATCCAGGTACAAAAATTACAGTTTATACAATATATATATATATTAAATCTATAGAAAAATCTTTTCAAGGTTTAAGGAATCATACGCACGTTTGGAGGCTCCTCCAAGTTGTCTCTGAATGTATTTTGCTACCGACCCAAGTGTAGGATCAAACCGACGTAGTCCACACGAAGACAATCGCAAGGAACTAAGGAGGGATTTGCTAGATCCCTTTTTAGCCTTAAGAAACAAGGAAGAAATGAAGAGTAATTGATTTTAGGCAAAAACCCAAATCTGGTGTGAGAGTGTTTTGGGGGCTGTGTGTTTTCTCCTTTTGGAATATTGAATGAATGAAAAACTCTTTTTATTTTACAACTAAAACTTTTCTTTTATAGTAATATTTTAATTGCCCTATTCCCATAGGGAAAAGGCTTGGGCTCCAACCCAAACACCCCATGTTTCCAAACACTCCCAATTAGATATTTATTTTAATTCATCATTATCTCAATTAAAATCATTTAATATATATATTAACATTTAACAATAACGATAATTTATTTAAATATATGCTAACACATATTTAAATATAATTTCACTTATTTAATTTTTCTAACAAATTAAATAAAAGGCTACGGCGTCAGCAAAATTTAATTGCACTATGAAATTATCAAAATACCCTTTCGCCTAAAAAGACGAAAACGCCCTTCTTACTTCCTGAGTCTTAAATTATCTTCTATGTGTGTGACCAATAGGCTCCTCATCATACCGATAGTGTATAGTATCCGATTAACACTAATTAATCGTCTCACTAATACACATACCAAGATTGGCCCCTAGCAGGCATCATAGCCACTCGATAGATTCGGATTCAGCAAAGTAGCTACCTATCAACGATATGGTTACCGTAAAATTCAATCCTTTCATCATACGTTATCTCGACGAGATGAAGGCATAGAAATAGTGTCAACCTTCGATTACTCTCGATATTATGTATTCAGTTTCTAGACCAAGGACTTGTATTATAAACTAGATAGAGCAACAACTCAATCCCACTGTGGCCACAGTTTTAGTGTCATTGCCATATACTGAATTGCACCGTGAGATAACTTCTCCCGTACCCGGGAGTGATGAATCCTCTGTCTATCCACCATAGTCTTAATACACTCCTTGATGTAGCCAATCACCACCGTATTGATAGCTCTGAATAGAATTGCGTTAGGTTAGTGTCAAACTGCACCAATCAGTGCACAAGGCGCTCCGGTGATCTCAAGTCTAAGGATCACATGTACTACCATTTGTTAGAGGATTTGTTCTATAGACACTAGGGTTACCATCCATTTGGAATCCTCTGGTGGGTCAGTCTAGTGAACTTGTTGCAGTGTATTTGCCTACAATAAGCACCCATGTGTTGCCCTAGGCTGTCACCAAACAATCTTGACAAGTGAGATCAATCACTGCCTTTTGATAGGGTCGTTCAACATTATGATAGCCTCACCGTATTATCTGTGCCCTTACTTCAGAATAATACTAGGGCTACAGACGTTTCTAGAATAGCCACCATATGTGCTCATAGGGTTCTCACTATCAAAATTTGAAACACTTGATGCCCTCGTCACGGTTCTACCATTCTAAAGACATATATCAATACATATTGCAATAATAATGATTTACGCGATATAGAATAAAATGTCTTTTATTGATTAATGAACATTATTACAAAGAGTTAATTCTACAATAATTGATTGGCTCTAGGGTATCTACTCTAACACCTCCAACATGTCAAGATGAAGCAATTCTAGAGCTTAAAAAATCCTACATGGCAATCAAATAGGCTGTCTTAGGAATATATAGATATATAAATATAGATTCTAAAATCTAAATGTTTTTAATACATACATAAGTTTAGTTATCTCAAATGCCCCTATATGATAATAAATATAAATTTAAATAAAATGTTAAAATCAGACTTCTCATTTATTTCATTTAAAATATTTTTAAACTATTTTATCTTATTAAATAAATACAATATCCGATGGTTGGAACCTGATGATGGCCATTGGATTCCGATCACCAAAAAATAATTTGGCGAGTTTTGGTATCAAAATGATTGTATTTTCACCCTCTATCTATCCGTACAGTTTATTTTATTTTTTATCAATAGGTGCATCATTTAGTTGGGATCTGATAGAGAAATTTCAGATGCCACACTTTCTCCTTTAGATCCCGTCCAATGCCACCTGTATTTCAATTAAAATTTATATAGGTTGATAGATTGTTCAAAGAGGATCATTTTGATATCAATTCTACTTCTTTTATGCATCAAAAAAATTTCTAGACATTGGCCGGTGGTAGATTCTGGCAATCTCATTTGGGTGATCGATTGACCAAAATTCTCTTCCATAATATTTTATTAAGGTATATTAGTAATTGTAAATTTTAAAAAATAAATTTAGACTTAATTTAAAAAAGCAAACAAACAATCACATCACATTTCTTAAATTTATTAAATGTTTAGTGCAACTTAATTCTATTAAGTGTTAAAAAAAAAAAAAAAAAAAATAGCCCCTTAGTTTTGATGTAATTTATAATATTTTATAAACTAGATTGATTATTTTAATGTCACTAATTTTATATATATATATATTTAATTTTTCTATTTCTTATGAATCGTTCATCTTTGCTAATTTTATGATGTTAATGTAAATAGAAAACTAAAAAATTATTATAATGAATGCTGAAATTGATTAAAACTGGCAAGAACATGCAAAAGAAGAGATTTTTAATTAACCTGTTTTTTTTAACCCAGTAAATTGAGTGTGATTGGTGTGATAATGATTATCAGATAACTCTCTTATGGTGCTAGTAAATTGATACGCACACATTAGTTTCATTTTATTTTAATCTAATGTTTTTAGTAAATCATAAAACATTAAATCTTGCATGATCATGACTAGGGCCGTAGCCGAGCCGAGTAGCTCGCGAGCTACTTGGGCTCGGCTTGGCTAAAAAAATTTGAGCCATACTCGAGCCGACCGGCTCGTATAATATACGAGCTGAGTACTGAGCCTAGTGGTACTCAGCTCGAAAATTCATGAGCCCCAAAAAGCACGTGAATTTTAAAACCCAAAATAACCTAACCCCTTATCACTCTAAAAACCAAAACAGCCGTAATACCCTCCAATCTTTGTTCACACTCCACAACCAAAACAGCCGTCATTCACACTCTCCATTCTCTAACTCTCCACAAAGTTCATTTTCCAACTAGAAATTGTGCTCTATTGCGCCACGACCATGTCCACGCCGTCGTAACCCAAACCTATAACACCCATTTGTTGTCTAAACCCATAAAGACTCCAAGTCCCAACCCAAACACTCTATCACAGCTTCGACTGTCATAACCCAATCCTATAACACCCATTTGTTGTCTAAACCCATAAAGACTCCAAGTCCAAACCCAAACACTCTATCACAGCTTTGACCGCCATAACTCAAACCTATAACACCCTTTTGTTGTCTAAACCCATAAAGACTCCAAGTCCAAACCCAAACACTCTATCACAACTTCATAGCGCCACGACCACAGCCTCACCGAACTTTGTTTCCTGGATAGAAACCCAAACACCCAGCCTCCATGAACTCTACATTCCACAAACTCATGAGTTTCTCTTTTGTTTATCATTGTTATTTTTGGTGTTCTGGGCATTCCTTTGCCCATTTATATTTCACTTTCTTACTCTATCTTTTAACTTCTCAAAACCCGACAACCATTAAAAAAAAAGACATAACCANGCATTAGAAATGAACTAATCTGTTATGTGTTATGTACATTTGTTTATTTGATTATATATACATTTGTGTATATATATATATATATATATATCTTTCAAGAACTTTTTTACTAAAATATGTGTTATGTATTTGATTAGATATGGCATCCACTTCTAGTCTTGAGCATATCGACAGTCAGTTATTTTGTCTCTCTTTTTATGCTTGGTTTCTACCTTTTAAGACTATCACAACTCATAGGATGGAGTGAGCTTATTTATTTGGTAAACTATTTTCTATGGCATTAGAAATGAACTAATCTGTTATGTGTTATGTACATTTGTTTATTTGATTATATATACATTTGTGTATATATATATATATATATATATCTTTCAAGAACTTTTTTACTAAAATATGTGTTATGTATTTGATTAGATATGGCATCCACTTCTAGTCTTGAGCATATCGACAGTCAGTTATTTTGTCTCTCTTTTTATGCTTGGTTTCTACCTTTTAAGACTATCACAACTCATAGGATGGAGTGAGCTTATTTATTTGGTAAACTATTTTCTATGGCATTAGAAATGAACTAATCTGTTATGTGTTATGTACATTTGTTTATTTGATTATATATACATTTGTGTATATATATATATATATATATATCTTTCAAGAAATTTTTTACTAAAATATGTGTTGTGTATTTGATTAGATATGGCATCCACTTCTAGTCTTGGCATACCGACCCCACTACCACTCTAGCAGAGGTCTCCTCTTTAGCATTGCAATGTACGAAAGACAAGTAGCATTCCAGATGGAAGTAGACCCACCACTGAAACAACCACATTGGACGTTAATGAAGAGGTTGATGTTAACCCATTTGCAAGAAAAAAAAAAGAGTCAAGACATAGGCAATTTGGAACGATTTTAAGGAAGTGACTCAACCTGAAAATACCAGGAAGGCTAAGTGCATCCATTGCAAGGCAAAAGTTGTGATAACCATTACCGGGAGCACTACTCACCTTTCAAGACATTTGAATAGTTGTACACGGCGAATTCTTTTCCAAGAGCAACAACAAAGGTTTTTCCAAGCGCAGGTAGTAGATACGGGTGCAAGTGGTGCAACTGATAATCTGATCCCTGTACTTACCAGTGGGAAATTTGAAATGGTGAAGATGAGGGAACTAGTTGCCAATTGGGTGCTTATGCATGAGCATCCATTTACTATTGTCGAGGAGGAGGGATTTAATGATATGTAGAGATATGCAATTCCTCAATGGGGAAAGGATAAACCACAACATGTGAAAGAATGATCACATTACTATGTATGAGAGGGAGAAAACAAAGTTGAAAACTTTGTTAAAGACCATTGACAAAATAAGCTTGACGACAGATTTATGGAAGTCAAGTAATCACAAGATAGAATACATGGCACTTTATAGATAGCAACTGGAACCTACAAAAATGTGTTCTTAACTTCGTGTGTATACCTCCTCCTCACATTGGTGCTCTAATTGTGAATTTGATTTATAAGTGTGTAAAGGAATGGCGTATAGAAAACAAGGTGTTCACAATCTTTGTCGATAATGCCTCAAGTAATGATACAATAATTAGGATCTTGAAAGACAATTTTTCAATAAACAAAAGCCTTGTATGTTGGGGGGAATTGTTCCACATTAGGTGTTGTGCACACATCTTGAATATTATGGTTCAAGATGGTTTGATTGAAATAAGGTATGTTGCTGTGGATGTTCGTGACAGTGTGGCATATATCAAACAAACAGAAAGTGGGGTTATCATGTTTTCATAAATTGTGTAGTGGCAGTTTTTACGTTTGCCTAATCGAAAGCTCATTCTTGACTGTAAAACAAGGTGGAATTCCACCTATGAGATGTTGACTATTGCAGTTAAGTTCAAAAATGTCTTTTAAATATATAGTGACAAAAACCCTCATTCTAATTATTGTCCAAATCCAGAGGATTGGGTGAGAGTTGAAAAAGTTTTGGAAGTTTTAGAAGTGTTCAACACAATTACTAATATCATCTTTGGGAGTGATTACCCGACTGCAAATCTATTTCTAAGTGAAGTTTTTCAGGTCAAGGTTATGCTAGAAGAAAAGGCAATGGATGAAAGTGATTTTATTCGAGATGTGGTGAAGAAAATGAAAAAGAAGTTTGACAAATATTGGGGGGAGTGTAATTTGTTGATGTGTGTAGCTTCTGTGCTAGATCCTAGGTGCAAAAAGGCGATGCTTGAGTATTGTTTCCGTAGAATGTATGAAGAGACTAAAACACAAGCAAATTTGTTAAAAGTTAAAGATGCCCTGCATGAAATTTATCAAGAATATGTGGATGAATCCCAATCCTTGAACAATGAACAAAGTGTTGAAAATAGAGTGGTTCCTTGGGTTAATGTACAAAACTCAAGTAGTTCGCCAGGTATTGCATTATTTATGCAATATTTGAAAGTAGTTCAAAGTATCCCACTAGAAAAATTTAAGTTAGTTAATTATCTAGAAAAGGGATGTTACATTTCTAACAATGGGGATGATCCAACTACATTTGATGCACTATAGTGGTGGAAAGTGAATACGTTGAAGTGCTACTGTTATCTAGGATGGCTTGTGATATACTAGCCATTCCTATCACCATGGTGGCTTCGGAGGCCAATTTTAATGCTGGCAGGAGAGTTATTGAAACTTGTTAAGCTTCATTGTCTCCAAAAACAGTACAAGTGCTACTTTATGGAGGTGATTGGTGTCGCAATCTAAGAGGACTTAAGAGAAAGAACAAAGTAAGTTTCAATTATTAAAGTTATATAAATATTTTGACAGTTTTATTTAATATTTATTTTAAGTTATAACTTAAACTAATTTTTATGATTTTTGTATTTTAGAAAGAGCATAAACATAAGGAGATTGATCTTCCCATCAAATGAATCCCACAGGTATATATTAGTCATTTTCATTGATTATTTACATGTTGAGGTGGTTTGAAATGTAGATTTTTTTTTCTTTTTCAGTTGAGGGAAGCTACTAATGGATGATTGATGGATGCTTCCAATTTTTGGTGATGAAGGATATGAGTTCTTCCTTCATATTAATTATGTTTTCGATGTAATGGATGATTCCAGATTTTCTCCTTATTGTATTTTGGTTGGATTAACTATGTAATGGATGTTTTGGATGCTTGATGGATAATCATTGTACTGATTTTCATTGACATTGTAAAGGAAAACTGGTTTTGATTGTTGTTTGTGGTCTTTTGTGTGCTTATTTTGTGTGTGGATGGTTGTTTGGGATGGTTTGTTAGGTTGCTAGTTTTCTATGCAGGTTTTTCTTTGTTGTGCAAGGCTGTTGTGGGTTATGGATGTGTAGAAGGGTGGCTATTGTATAGGGTTGTTGTAGGTTGGCTGTGTGGGAGGGTGAAAATCCAGAAGATGAGGCCGAGGAAGACGGTGCCAATATTGATCTTGATTCACAAAGGAAGGGTAAATGTGTAGTGTTAAAAACATTTACTCGTCATGTAAGACACAATTTTTTACATATGGTGTGTGTGTGTGTTTACTCTTGTAAGCAACTAGTTAATATGTCATTATCAAAAATTATTATTTAATCTTGAATGCAGACCATCTTCATTCCAGTAGTTGGGCTTGTTGACCCAGATAAGTTGAAACTCGGTGATTTAGTTAGGGTCAATAAAGATAGTTACTTGATCCTAGAAACACTGCCTGTTAGTGTATGCCCTAGGAACCAATCGTGTATGGCATTATATCTTGTAAATATTCTTTTAAGAATGGAAGAAAAAGTTCTGATTTCACATGTACGTATACTGCTTCATTGATACTATTTATAATGCATGTGAAATGTCCGGATGATACAGATCTTTAGAAGATCAAATCGTCGAAGCATTCCCTACGTAAGTAATGTTAATTGGGCAATAACATTGCATAGTAGGCATGCTGAATCTCTCCATTGAATATCATGTGATGGTATTAACGTGGGTGATTATAAGAGTTATGTCACTAGGGCTTTAGCGCGGACAAATAGTTAGTGAACTGTTTATCAAATATGACCGATTACGATAAATCATACAGACATTTAGAAGGTGGTCAATGATACATCATATGGTCGTACTAGTGTACCATTGATCCTTAGACCCGAGACATCATGGTTGGATCCGACATGAGATGCATATTGTTCATATGGTGTATAAACATGACACTAGTCATGTCTTCTATAAGAGGCCAATTTGGTCATTTGTTATTCATGTGCGAGGACAAGTGCTAGTCAAGACGGGATTCATCGACTCGAAATGGTTTGGTCCCGAGTTTCCAGACGAATGTCAATAAACATTAGAAAAGGGAAATCTTTGGCCAGAGTATGAAGACTATCATATGAAAAGGGTTTCATGATGACACGTTCCATTGTATTGATTGACGATTCGATTAAAAATTAAGTTAAGGGTTTTGACATACCATGAACCCATTCTTAATCAGGATTAGACAATAGAGGGATTTGACTATACGAAAAATACAATCGGAGAAAGTTTCATTGGAGTTTATCTTCATTGTGGCTTAGGGGTTATGGAGCATTGCTAGATGCCTACCATGATCGGTAGGAGTTTTGATCATAAAATGTCATGACGAAACATATCGGAATACGATATTGAGCCTACGGCTAGGTTACAGTGAACCTAAATAGTCACACCTAAAAAAAAACAAGTATGAGAAGAGAGGATAGTACATATCATTAAAGGTTAATGATGTTCGGACATAAACGTATGCATCCGAATTAATGTATTGGTGGGAAATAATTATCCATGGAAATCTAGCACTTACTAAGGTTAATAAGGTCATTTGGTCGTTATTGAATTGGATTCAATAATGGGTCAATATATATATTTAATGGATTTAATGGATTTGATTGAATATATATATATATATATATATATATGTATGGGATTTAGTAAAAGTTAAATGCTTTGGTTATAAAATAGTTTAAACCAAGGATTGACTTTTAAATTTAAATTGTTTTAAGGACAAACTAGCTATAATGAAATTTTATTAAGAAGTTAATAACAACTTCAAAATTACAAAATGGTCCAAGTATGTAAATATGTTTATAATCTCATTTTAACCTAATTTTTAGGAGGACAGATATCACCGAAAAGCCCAATTTTGTTTGGCTCTCTCTTTTCATCTTGTGCTGGATACAGTTAGAGGATTCTTCAAGTTATTGAAGATCTTTTATTTCCAATCAAAACTACAAAGGTTTGTAAAGCTTTAAATGTACTAACTCCACCCTATTTGTTTCACTGCCATCCGAATATGATTCCAGTGCGAAGGCAATGGAAGTTGATGAGAAACCAACTGAAGATTATAACGACATTGGACTTGGAGGACTGGAGAAGCAGGTTAGTTTCTAACATGTGCTTATTATGAACAATCAGTGGTGTTCGTTAACACCATATATCTTATGCCTTCTACTTTAATCTGGTTTGGGACAGATCCAAGAACTTGTTGAGGCCATTGTGCTGCCAATGACACACAAAGAGCGGTACCAATTTAAGTGTGTTCTGATGCTGTCTTATTACAGGCGAACCTTAAAGATTTCAATGAAGGTATCATTCAAGTCTAGGCAAAGAAGAAATCAAGCTTAAATTATCATGCATAGACGAAGTTCCGGGGCATTCAAGCAAAAGGAGAAGGGGGTTTTACTTAGGCAGCCAAGAAGAAAGCAAGCAAGCTTCTGAGTCTGGAGTTTGTTTATATCAAGAACCAAATGCTTTACTTCTACAAGGAATTTACCATGCTTGTAGAAGTAAAACTTCAATTCGATGTAAACGTCGCCATGCTTGGAAGTTTAGAAGTAAACAAACAATGAGATGCTGCAAATGCTGCTCAAGCATCTCAAATTTGATTGTGGGAATTTTTCATTTTGGTATCTGCATCTGACGTTTATATTAGATTTTGTTGTGAATTTATCTTGAGCAAGCTTTGGCATATCATATATAACCCAATTTCAAAACTGATTTCCTGGTTGGCATATGTCATGACGTTACAATTTGAACTCAAGCTCGCTAGGTATGCAAGCCGAGCTCGAGCCGATCTCGATCTTATCAAACTCGAACGAGCTCGATCTCGAGCCTGAATTTTCAATGCTTGCAAGGCTCAAGATCGAGATCAAGATCACTCCAAATTCATGAACCAATCTGTGAACATCAGGGGGTTCGGCTTGGCTCATATACACCCCTGTTCATGACACGCACACAACGACCACTGTCTTTAGTTTTATGTTTATAAAATAATTCACCGTTAAGTGGATGCTTTTTTAATAAATTTAACTTAATACTTAACTAACATGGAAAAAAATTATAAACGTAATTTAAAAAATATTTTTTCAACAACAAATACCTTTTTAATTACTCTATTTAGTAGTTTTATCAAAATGATGCAATTATTTAATTATTCTCTAAATAAGTATCTAAGAAAAATAAAGTGGTCATACCCATAAGAAAAATAAATTAGTAGGTATGTCATATTGATATGTTTGGTTGGGAGGAATAAATTGGTGGATATGTAATTGTCCTTCCCTTTTAATATTATTATTATTATTATTATTAACTCCCTTTGAGATTTTGTTAAAACACCCCAGACACAATATAAAATTTAAATTTTAACAAAAAACACCCCATCCACCGAAGCCACTGGAGGGTTCATGTAAATTGTTTTCAAAACAAGGGTATTATTGTCCAAAAATTTTATTGCTTAAGGGTAAAATTGTAAAGGCAGTGATTCATGTAAATTGTTTACAAAACAAGTGCATTACTATCTAATTATTTTATTAATTAGGAGTAAAATTGTAACAAAATTAAGATTACCAAGTAATCTTAAAATACCTAATAAAATTGTGGTATTCATATTACCACCTATATAACTAAGTGGATGTTTGGATCGGGATATGTTATATTAACGGAAAAATAAATCACTTTGAAGATTACTGAGAATGTTTAGAAAATGTGTTTGGTTGGTTCGAATAAATTTGTGAATAATATGTTTGGTTGGGAGGATAAATTGGTGGATATGTTATATAGATTACTAAATTGCCCTCATTTTTAAATATTAATACATTATTATTTTTTGCATAATTTCTTTTAACTCCCTACATTTGAAATTTTGCTGAAATACTCCAACCATATAAAACTTAATTTATAGCAAAATCACCTCCACCCACCCCAAGCCACTACCGATAGCCAACCACCACCGTCGATCGCTGCCGACAATCGACAAAATGGTGCATGACTGGCCGCATATGGCTGATCGTGCAACAAAAAAGTCATTTCCGACCATGGATCACAAATCCATGGCCGTTGCATGGCCAGATCTATAGCTATGAGATGATCGTTTCCGATTATGGACATGTGATCCATGGCTAGAAAAGGCCTTACCAACACAAGACTGGCCAGATCATACCGATCATGCGCCACTGCAACAACTGACGTTGACGGTTGACGAGGGTGAGTAACAGTCGGTGCTGGTCTTGGGTGGTTGGGGGTGTTTTGTCAATTTTTAAACTTTTTTGTGGCTAGGATGTTTTAGCCAATTTCTCAAATGTAGGGAAACTGGGCTAGTTGTTATTTGGTAGACATTTAATGACAATTGTGTCCAAAATAGTATTTAATTGAGAACAAAATAGGTATAAAAATCAGATTACTTGATAATGTTTTAATCCTAGGGGTGGGGGAGGGTATCGGATTACTCCTCACATTACCAATAATAAACACTATTTACAATAAAGATTCCCATAATATTTTATTACTTACAAACCAAACACTGGAATCTTGTAAAATAAATGAAGATTACTTATATTATCTTATATGCCTCCAATCCAAACTTACCCTAATAATTATTACTATTGGTATTGAAAAATTACTAAAATATTTTATACTGAACAATCAAACATAATAATGCCAATAATATAAAATGACATTACTAAAATAACAGAGGTTAACCTCCAACCGAACACACTCTAATTGTAATTTGGTCGTACCCGCGCTTCTTAAAGGTTTCCTAAGTTATAATAAAATATTTAATATAAATATAATTTTCTACATTTTACTAATAAACTGTCCTATGTTTAATATTATGAAAGAGAATCTTTCTACTAACTACCAAGTGTAGTGGATTTGTTCGAAATTAATCCGTTCACATTTTTATTGCTTATTAAAAAAAAAAAAAAAAAAAAACCTTGTTTATTTTTTAATTAGCCATTAATTTCAAACAAAAATGAACTCTCTTGTTGAATGTTGAGTATAAAACTGGCAACGCATCTCCATACGGCACCTATTTTCACATATCTCTCTTCTCTCCTCTCCCTTCCTTCTTGAAAATGGAGATATCGGTTACATCCATCGTATTCTCCTTTGTTTTTGCGGCCCTTTTAGCTTCTGTATGGTCTCTTCTGGATTGGATTTGGTTGAAGCCGAAGAAGCTGGAGATGTTGCTGAGACAACAAGGTTTCTCTGGCAACTCATACAAACTTCTTCACGGTGACACAAAAGAGATGTACATGGTGTCAAAACAAGCAAAAATTAGACCCATCAGCCCCGTCTCCCACGATATTGCGCAGCGAATCATTCCATTCCACCATCGTATCATCACGAACTACGGTATGCTATCTCCTTTCTTTTGAGACTTTATAATTAATTAATGGCCATGATGTGTTGTAGCATAGTCTTCGATCTCTTACTTTCGTCTTTAGCTAGATATGGTTGTGCTTATCGGAAAACATGGATAAGATAAGAACACTGTGTCTATTGGTGAGTCAATCTCTGTAGCAGTAAGGCGGTGCCATCTTCTTATCTTATTCTTGTCTACTATTAGAACAAATGCATCACTATCTTAAAACATCTTTATTTGACCAAGGTTTTGATAATAATAATTAAAAAATAATAGAAGCACACAGTGTTTTCCCGTTGTTATAACGTTATGGGCTACTAATAAATATAAAATAAATAACCAAGTTTTGAATCAAATTCTTATAAAGATTCTATTATCAAACTTAACAACAAGAAATGTTATATATTATTAATAATCATTTATAAATGATCATCTAATTGTCTAAAAGATGATATGTAATACTAATTTCTAAGTCAAACGCACAAGACATGAAGGAAAATTCTGGGAGTTGATGATGCATGTGCTGATGCAAACGCACAAGATAGTGACATTGTATAAAGTCATCTTCTATCAGTACTTTTAAGTTAAAGATAATGAGATTTGAAGTTTCTTAATTAACAAAATAATAATAAAACTTTGATAATTTATTATTTGATTATAGGATGTTTATAGCTAATCTACTACTTTATCCTTCTATATTTAGTACTAACTAAAAAATCAATAACTTTTCTTGTTTAATTATAACTAATACTTGGGCCTTACGGTGAATGCAGGAAAGAATTCGTTCATATGGTTAGGCCCAACACCAAGCATAAACATCACGGACCCCAAATTGATAAGAGAAATAATGTTAAGGTGTGACATATTTCAAAAACCCAAGAGGAGCCCACTTAGCAAATTGGTATTCAGCGGGATGGTGATGTATGAGGGTGAACAATGGTTCAGAGTCAGAAAGATAGCCAACCCAGCTTTCCATCTAGACAAGTTGAAGGTTTTTCTTCTTTCTATCCTCCAATACTCATGAAATAATCTTATCAAACATAATAATATAATTATGTGGGTCCCATTCAAAGATATGCAATCTCATGCTTTTATTATTTTATTTTACCCAAAGACTGATTTAATAATATATTTTAAGATTGTAGTTGTAACGTTACTTTCTTGCTTTAAGCTTGTGATATATCAGCCGATATGATTTATCATATACTGTTGTTACATTTAATATTAAACATATTATTTGGTAAAAAATTTGAAATACGACTGTAAATATTAAGAATTTCTCTTTAGTAGTGTGTATGTATGCTGTATGCATATGTTTTCGACTGAATCTAAAATTCATGCACTCTTATATTGAGATAACTCTCACATGGTCCTTCTATTTCTTTCTCTTTGTAGAATATGTTACCTAAAATGTATTTGAGTTGCAATGAGATGATAAGCAAGTGGAAGAGCACAATCGCAAATGAAGAATCTCGTGAGTTAGACATATGGCCTGACATTAAGACTTTAACAGCAGATGTGATTTCTCAGACAGCATTTGGTAGTAGTTTTAAAGACGGAAGAAAAATATTCGAACTCATAACGGAACAAATTAACCTTTTGATTCAAGTTTTCTACTTCTTCCACATCCCTGGATGGAGGTAATTAAACTAACATGGGGTCGTTTTATATTTACTTTGTTGAATTTTATGATAAATAAATTCCAAAAATGAAAAAAACGCTCAATGCAATTAGAAAGTATTTACATAAAATTGATAAAAAATCAAACAACTCAGTAGTATTTTTATTGTAAAAGCATCTTAAATTTTTTTCTCAATTCCTTTATAGAAGTTTATAAATGGTTTTAAATCTGTTTTCTAATAAATGTTACTCAGTACATTTCATGCTTGCACTTATGATATAAATTTGTCTCTTCTCAGGTTTTTGCCCACTCAAGCCAATAGAAAATTGAAAAGTAATAACATAGAAATTATAGAATTGATAAGAGGCATCATAAAGAAAAGAGAGGAGGCACTGAAAGTTGGAGAAGCAAGTAGTGATGATTTATTGGGTTTATTAGTGGAATCAAATCATAGAGAAATTCAAGAGCATGGGAATAAAGAAAGTGGAATGAGTATTGAAGAGGTGATTGAGGAATGCAAACTTTTTTATCTTGCTGGACAAGAGACTACTGCAAGTTTGATTGTATGGACGATGATTTTGTTGTGTATGCATCAAAATTGGCAAGAACGAGCAAGAGAAGAAGTTTTCCAAGTTTTCGGGAACAAAGAACCGCAATTTGATGAGTTAAACCGCTTGAAAGAAGTAAGTAAACATATCCCTTATAAAGTTATATTTTACTTGAGAATTTAATGTTTTAAGACTACTCCTTCACATTATTTAATTAATTCCCTGGAACATATGTGTTTCAGGTAAACAAAATTATCCACGAGGCACTGAGGTTATATCCACCAGGAGCTTTGTTTACCCGAGCAACTATGAAGGAGTTCAAATTGGGGGAAATGAAAATACCATCTGGAGTTTTAATTGCATTACCAATGATTCTAGTTCATCAGGATGAAGAATATTGGGGAGCGGATGCAAAGGACTTCAATCCTGATAGATTTTCCCAGGGTGTTTCAAAGGCATCAAAGAATGATCAAGTCCCATTCTTCCCATTTGGTTGGGGTCCTAGAATATGCATTGGACAAAACTTTGCATTACTAGAAGCAAAACTAGCTTTAACAATGATTGTGCAGAATTTCTCTTTTCAACTTTCTCCAACATATGTTCATGCCCCAGCTCGTGGTGTAACTATACAACCACAACATGGTGCTCACATGATCTTACGCAAGATTTAGTATTATATTTAGTATTATATATAGTCTGTTGGGGACAGAGTTGTTGGTTAACTGATCACTTTAGTGTATGGTTACCCATTTTAAGTGTAACAGAAATATTATCAAGTTGTTTAAGACATTTTCAATTTAACCACATCAAACACAAGTGCGGAAAATAAATAACACAGACATATATATAGTTCAGCTAAATCCACTTTTAGCCTACATCCATGGGATCTTGTCCAGATCAAAGCAATCCACTAAGTAAAAAACACATTACAAGATATAGTTCAAAGTTGATCAAAGATACAGTAAAAAGAACTCCCTATTCAACTTTACACTTAGCATCACACTCTAAAACCTGAACCTGTAGCAACTCCTTAGATCTTCTTCAACACACCCGAGAACAACTTGTGAACCACCAAGCTTCAAACATCGACGCCACGCACCAACATCAGCAAAAGAATCATGTTCGAAGAGCCTCAAGTCTATATTTGATATGGTGAGGTTTTGGCACAAAATGGAAATGAACATATGAACCTTAAGAGAAAGTATACTCTAAGAAAATTCAAAGTATAATAAAAATAAAAGATCAAAATGTTAGATTCAAAGACGTAAGATGAGATGATATACAGTGTACGTTTCTTGCTCAACACATTAGTGTCACATCAGCCAACAAGGAGTTGACCCATGTTTATCCAAATAAGGGAAGTATTCCTTCTTTTGGTTTGGACCACAAAGCAAATCGGGAAAAGAAAATTTATTCCCTAAGACCACTTATGGGTACTATGACACATGTAAAAATGTCCTAAAAAGTAAGAGACAAAGATAAATAATATTTTTTTCAGTTTATTAGACATGCAACTCATGTTGGGTTGCAAATATCTAAAGCGAGAGTGTAAGCACAAACTGTTGTCCACACACGATCGAAACGAAACAAGTCAATACGCAAGTCTGGCAACCAGTGTGCACGCAGAAAGATGTGCACATACACAACAAAGGAAACAAGCCAAATCATAAGATTGGCAACCAGTGTGCACACATAACTCATAAGTTTGACAAATATGAATATTCCACATTCTCCCCCTTTTTCAAACTTATGAACAAAGAACATAAAAGAGATCAAGAGCAAACCTATTTGAATCAACCAATCAAACCTGCCGATTTGCAAGAACAAACATACAAACAAAAATAACACAAATATGAACACAAGGTTAATTAATAAAACATCAAGATAAAACTAATTAAATAAGTTCTGCATAAACATAACACAAACAAAAAAAAACAAATATCAAATATCAAACTCCCCCATGGAGAGACAATAGTAAAGCAGTTCAAAGTTTTAAAAAAAAAAATTAACTTTCACTACTCCCCTATAATGCTTACTCCCCATCTTTGTTCATAAGTCTTGAAGATTTCTGAAAGGGTAGTGATATGAAAAGAGCTTTCCTCTTCACTCTCTTCTTGGTAGGAGCAGTAATGGTGACATGAGAATCCTCCACTTGAACGTTTGGAGCAATAGTAGAGGAGGCGTCAGCTGCTTCATCTTGGACTGGTAGGGTGTTCTCTTTGATAGGCGATGGAGGGACATTGTCAATGCTCATATGGGAAACATCCTTCTCTACAGAATGTTTTGCTTTGTCTTGAGCAGCTACATCTTCAAGTTCTTCTTCTTCTTCATGAGCAGCTTCTTTCCCTTCCTCATGAGCAACTTCTTTCCCTTCCTTATGAGCAGCTTCTTCCTCTTCTTCATAAGCAGCCTCTTCCTCTTCTTCATGAATAGCATGTTCTTCTTGAATGACAGTTGTAGGATCCTCAGCAAGCACGGCAAGAGCAGCAGGGGCAATAGGAACAACGGGAGCAATAGGAGGCACCTCATTCTGATCAACATGCTCAGTTAGAATAGAGGATCTTCAAATCAGCCTCCAATTTGTCCATTCGAGCATTGAAGGAAATATGAATTTCCTTCACATATTGGAGAACAGTCTCCATGGAAGTCTCCAAATCCTACATAGCAACAAAAAGCTTGGATTGCCAAGTGTTAGTCCTAGATTGTTCACCCAATAAGGTAGAAGACAATTCCCTGAAGGTTATCTAAAAGACCTCTTGGTGACACTCTTTATCTTTAATAAGGGTTCCACTTCATAAAATTTTAGCTTGTAAGTGGAAATGATTTTGTAAATCAAGGAAGGAAAGGGTAAATCTGGAGAGAGTGGGTGGATTATGCTGCCACCCTAACACTAGTGAAGATCATTGCAGCTAAATTGATTTTCTTCCCTTGTGCAATCCCATACAAGAGTTGTGCCCTTTCTGGTCTAACAGTGGAATTACGAATGGAATGAGACCAATTGGTTAATGAAATCTTAAACAATAGCCTATAAAAAGGTGTGAGTGCACCAGGTTGAAGAACTCCACTTCTAGGCCATTTTGCAATCGAACCACCAGTTATCACCTTGACAATTTGGTCTAAATCTAAACTAGTCAAAGCAAAATTCTTCTTACTCTTTTTCAGACCTAGAGCATTCCTAACAACATCTTCATGGAACAGAACCCAATGTCCTCTAACATGAACTCTATCATTATGCACATTAGAGTTTGGTTCAACATTGTCTAAGCCAAAGTTGGTGTAAAACTCTTGAACAAGAGTTTGAATGGGTGCAGTTAGATCCATGACAATACCTAGCCATTTTCTTTTCTTCATCATGGCATGAAATTCAGCAAAATCCTCTAACCTAACATTTATCTCGCTCACAATTGTCTTTTTGACAATGTGGCTCTTAAATCTAACCTCGACAAAACAAATGGAGAGATGTTACAAGATGAAGGTTCTTTCATGATTGCCTTTCCCTTCTTCTCCATCTCTGTTGGAGTCAAGGGCTTTGATGGAGCAACTTTTGCAGAAGCACCCTTGTGTGATTTGAGAGTGGTCATTGGAGTGTTGTTTGAGGCACTATAGGACGTCGAAGGGGATTTTTCTGGTGACTTTTCAAGTGAGGCCCCAGACTCCTCTGATGAGTGCACAAAGTCCTAGTTATCACTGGAAATAAGGGAAGAGACAGGTGAGGTTAAATAGTTGTTTTCTTCCTCAGAGGACTCCTCTAGTGTGGCAGAATTAGACTCTGATGGTGTTTTCTCTTTCATCGCCTTTTTCTTGCTGAATTTCTTCAAGTCTTGAAATCTTTTTTTGAGTGATTCCTCCATGGCATTTCTTTTTGGGTTCTCAATCACTTTCTTTTGTGAATCCATGTGAGAGAAACAAGAAAAAAATTTGAGAGAAAATCGTGAAGAACAAAGAACACAGGCGACGCAATAGGGTTTAAAATGTGAAAACTGACGTGAAAAGATTAGGGCTAGCATTTATGGCAGGAGATGATTCTGATGCCCTAAAGAGAGTAATACTAAAAATAGAACTCCATCCTAAGTGAATGCACATAGGCAATCATATGAGCATACAACATCCGAAAAGAACATTAGAAATTTTCAAAAAACTAGACTTTATTGAACAATTTATATATTTATATATATATAATTAAAATTATGAAATGCTTCACATGAATTTTTGAAGGTCAGGACAGTCAATTTGTGCAAATCATCCTAATAGATCAAATTTTCAATCTGAAAAGGGTACAAAATTAAGCTCATAAGGAAGTTGTCAACATAATGAAATCAAAACAACACTTCGTTAATCACACACAAGTGAGATAAAGTTCCAAGAGCTTGTCTAAGTGTGTGATAGTATCCTCAAGGGGGTTAAATGACACATTGGTCAATTAATATTTTACAAGAGAAATTTCCCCTACGCTCATGCCCTACTATATTTTTCATTTTTCTTTTTCAGCATAGGAAATAAAGATTTTTCTTTTCATTTTGATCAAAGGGCAAATAACTCTCATAAACGTAACTAAAATTAGCTTTCACACTTGCAAGAAGGTAGTCCTTTTAATGATAGATTTTCCAAGATATAAGGGTCTCTAAAAATTACAAAATTACTCAAAATAACTTTCACATTTCAGGCAAGGTAGCTCTTTCATAATGGTGACAAGAATGGATAATCAACTGATTATAAGATAAGGTCATGTTATAGAGAGAGTCTCAGTGGACATAACATACCAGAGTTAGCACACAGATAAGAGAAAATAAATGACAATTAGAGTGCTAGCACAGATCAAGGGACTTGTCTAACAAAAATAAAAGTAGCATATTCGTGCTTTATTCATCAACAAAAATGAAAAACTATTCAAGTTGAAGTAGTCCAATGGATTTCCTCAAGAAAACAAAAGTATCATAGTCAAGTGCTTTTGTAAATAAATCAGTCAATTGGGATTTTGTGTTCACATGATCAAGTGCAATGATGTTCTCCTCAACTAACTTTCTAATAAAATGATGTCTTATGTAAATGTGTTTGGTCCTAGAATGTTGGACTAGATTCCTAGAGATGTTAATGGCACTCGTATTATCACAAAAAATTGTCACATAATCTTGATCAACACCATAATCATTCAACATTTTCTTTAACCATAAAATTTGAGTGCAACAACTACCTACAGCAATGTACTCAGCCTTGATAATGGATAAGGAGATTGCATTTCACTTCTTGCTATACCATGTGACAAGGTTGTTTCCAAGATAAAAGCATCCACCCAAAGCACTCTTTCGATCATCCAAGCTTCCTGCCCAATCCACATCACTATATCCAATAAAGCAATTGTTAGAATCAAATGACTACCAAATACCAAAATCACATGTACCTTAAACATATTTCATGATTCTTTTCACTGCATTCAATTGCAACTTATAAGGGTTAGTTTGAAACCTAGCACAAACACCAACACTAAAACAAATATCAGATCGGCTTGCAGTCAAGTAAAGAAGACTTCCTATCATGCTTCGGTACATCTTATTGTCTACCCTTTTACCATGTTCATCTTTGGATAGTTTAAGGGTAGCAATCATAGGGGTTCTAGCATGCTTTGCATTCTCTAGACAAATTCTTTTCAACATGTTTCTAGCATACTTTGATTGAGAAACAAACATGTCATTTTCCATTTGTTTAATTCGAAGACCAAGAAACATATTCAGTTCCCCTACCATACTCATCTCAAACTCATTTTTTATCAGGCTAATAAATTCAAGGGCATGTGAATGAGATGTAGAACCAAACACAATATCATCAACGTAGATCTGTGCACACACGATTTCATTTTTAGCACTCTTGATAAAAAGGGTTTTATCAGCATTCTTTCATAGTTTTTCTTAAGAAGGAAAGTTGTCAACCTTTCATACCAGGCCCGTGGGGCTTGCTTCAACCCATAAAGAGCTTTCCACATGATTGGGTTTGAGGGGGTCTTAAAAACAAATCGATTGTTCAACATATCCTTCTTCAGTGAGCATCCCATTCAAGAAGACGCTTTTGACATCCATTTGGAACAATTTGATCTTAAGATAGCAGGCAATAATAAGTAACAAGCGGATTGACTCAAGTCAAGCAACAGAGGCAAAAGTCTCATCAAAATCGATTCCCTCAACTTGAGTATACCCTTGGGCTACAAGCCTAGCTTTGTTCCTAACAACATTACCAAACTCATCAATTTTATTTTTAAAAATCCATTTGGTACCATGTCTTTTTCAGAATGCATATTATAGATCTTGAAAGCACGGCTATTTAAAGAATATCCAATAAAAACTCCTTCATCAATCCTAGAATCAAACTTACCTAAGTTCTCTCTATCATTCAAAATATAGCATTTGCATCCAAACAGATGAAAGTAAGAGAGATCAAGTTTCTTACCTTTCCACAATTCATAGAGAGTTTGAATAATACCTTTTCAGAGGTAAACTCTGTTGGAAATATGACACACCGTGTTAATAGATTTTGCCTAAAGTCTTGTAGAAATTTTTTTTGGCATTAAGCATCACCCTAGCCATCTCTTGAAGCACTCTGTTTTTCCTCTCCACAACACCATTTTATTAAGGTGTTTTTGGTACTGAAAATTCATGGAATATGCCCTACAATTCACAATAATTAGCAAAATCAGCATTCTCAAATTCATTTTCCATAATCATTCCTTATTCTCACAATCTTTGTAGCTTTAAAACTCTTCTCAACAATTGACCTTTTAGCTCATTTTTTAAATGCATTGAAAGAATCAAATTTCTCACGTAAAAAGTCAACCCAAGCATATCTTGAAAAATCATCAACACAAGCAAACACATATCTCTTACCTCCCAAACTCTCGATTTGTATAGGACCCATTAGATTCATATGGAGCAATTCCAAAACACATGAGGCATTGAGATTTGATAAGGCTTTATAAGATATTTTGGTTTGCTTACTTTGTTGACATGGACCACACACATTACCTTTTGGAAGTTCAAGTTTGGTAGTCCTTTAATCACTTCCTTTTTTTAGAGTCTCAATAAGTCCTTGAAGTTCATGTGACCAAGTTTCTCTTGCCACAAGTTTGTGGACTCTGTTTTTGAACTGAAACATGACACACAGTTAGAAAGCAAGTAACAATTGTCATTTGACCTTTTTCCCTCAAGTAGAGAAACACCTTTACCATTCAAAATTTGACACTTGTCCTTTGAGCATTGAACCACAAAATCTGTCACAAATTTGACTAATACTAATCAAATTAGCTTTCAAACCATTAACAAGTAAGACATCTTTCAAAATAGGAAAATCAGGAAGCACAATTGACCATTTGCCACCATCACCATAAGTGACATGCCCACTATTAACCGATTCAAGTTCAATCAAGAGAGATTTATTACCTATCATATGCCTTGAACAACCATTTTCTAGATACCAAAGATCATTTTGAAATGCAAGCAATGAAATATGAGACATAAAACAGTTCACATCAGCCTTAGGTTTCCAAACTCTTTTGGAAGAAAAACCATTGTTAGCATTATGATTTACATTAGCAACAAAACTATGGTTTTTAAGAACTTTCTTCAAATAAGTAATAAACCTAAAGCATTGGGGTCTGATGTGACCTTTCCTGTTACAAAAATGTAGATATGAATGAATTTTGACACCTTCAGTAAGAGTTTCAATGGCCTTCACAAACATGCTTACACCAGCTTTTAATGTGTTAGCACCAGGACTGAAGCCGAAACCATACCGATCTCTGAAGGATTTTCCTTGACCAAGGTCTTCATCAAGCTTAAGAAAATCTATATTCAACTTATCAATGATGGCCTTAGCCTCAGTTAGTTCGGCAGTAAGAACAACAATCTTTTCGGACAAGGCTTTCTTTTGAATTAACAAAATAGCATTTTCTATACCAAGAGATTGCAACTTTTTCACAGCCTTTAACCATCGAATATACATTTTATCATATGCCTATTGTTGTTCAACATAAATAACAATGGTATCATCCAAGACCTCACTCTTACCATCTTCTTGGTTCACAGTGAAGGCTAGAACATTTTCATCATCACCTGAATAATCATCATCACTCTTATCATGTTCACTCTCACTCAAAGTGGCAACCATGGCCTTACATTTCTTCTTTTTCAGTGTGTTAGCACACTCAGATTGTATGTGCCAAAGGCCTCACATTCAAAACACTTGATACCTTTATTTTTCTTTTCTTTATCTTTTGAAAATTTCCTTGTAAAAGTACCAGGGGTTTGATGGTCATAAGTGCTTTTCACAAAAGGTTTTTGGCCATAACCACTATTATGAGGCTTTTTCATGTTTTTCTTAAGAAACTTAGCAAAATTCTTTGTAAGTAAAGCACAATTTTTATCATCGAATGAACTTAAATCACAATCATCAAAAGGATTAGAATCAACCTCATGTTTGAGAGCCAAATCTTTGCTCAGTTTTTGTTTTTCCCAATGTTTTAGATTCAGTTCATAGGTTTGAAGAGAGCGAATGAGTTCATCAATGTCCATAGCATCCACATCTTGGCATTCTTCAATGGTAGTCACCTTTGACATCTCTGGTAAAGAGCACATGTAACGTCCCACTTGAGGTACGTAGTTAAATTATTGTTGCATTGCTTGAATGTTTATTGATTTATTCTCAATTGAGCTTGTATATTGTTAATATTGGTTGGTTGGCCCTTAGTTGAATTTTGTTGAAGTTATTTTGAGAAAAATGTGAAGAAAATCCCTTAAACTTGCATTAAGGGTAAAATGGTCTTTTCACTCAAAATTAGTTGAAATTGTGGGGAGTGAAAAGAGATAGAATTTCATGGAGAATGCAATAAAAATGAGGGCATTATGGTAATTGACTAAGGGACATAGATGGAATTTTAGCAAAAGTACAAGGGCAAAATGGGAAAGTGTGGTTATAAATTAAAGTATTAAGGGTTTGAAACCCTTATTTTCGTTCATTCCACCCCCCACACTCCTCCTCCTTTTTTCTCTCAAATTTTCATTCACTTCTCCAAGGAATTTGAGGGCTTTTGAGTAGATTTTCATAGGATTTTGATTCAAGGCATCAAAAGGTAAGGATTCAAGCTCTTTATCTATGATTTATTTGTGTAAAGGCTGAGTTCTTATGAAGTTTATGATTAGGGTTAAGAGAAGATTGGAATCCAACAAGAGTAGAGAGCTTAGGAGAGACTACTCAAGCACAAGGTAAGTAAATCCAACCAAGTTGAGATTTGAGAAATCTTTTGAGTAGAGATTTAGTAGAGATTTATATATGCATGAGTATGTTATGCTTGCTGAGAAATTGAGTTGAGATGAGAATTTATTCTAGTGTTGTTGGATATACTTTAATTATGAGAAGTGTTTGATGTGTGAAGAGAGATTGAAATTGAGTTGAAGTTGGAGGAGTTTTGTATGAATATTTTTGGGAGTGTTTTCCTTGGCAGGAATTATGACTATATGAGGGCGTTTTCCTCCCATTTTGGATGGTTAAAGAGAAGAGTAGATTTATAGATAAGTAGAGCTTTGGTATGCACATGAGTTGTTTGATAAAATGCCTAAGTGAAAACATGTTACCAAACTGCCCTGTCATAGCCGTGACTTTCTAAGTGATTTTTGGGCATTTTACGGATTTAACTGGATTTATACCAAAACATAAAAGTTGTAGCCCTGTCTCTAAGCTTTAAAACGAGACCAAAACCGTAGCAATCCGAGGTGTATAACTCAAGTTATGGCTTCTTGAGTGTGACCTGCGCAGAATGACTGTTTTGATGCAATATGGTATTTGGCATTTCATAAGTGCATTAATGAGCATGAACCATCCATATGCATTAATTGTGCATTGAGAAGTAGCTTGAGAAAGAGTAGAGAATGTTGAGTATGAGCTACATTATGAGTAATAGCTTGAGATAGAGTGGAGAACTTTGTGAATAAAATACTCTAAGAGTATAGCTTGAGAAAGAGTAGGGAACTTTGTGAATGAACTACTCTAAAAGTAAAGAGAAAAACAAAAGAAGAGAATAGAGTAGGTTGTGCGATGGGGAACCCGTGAGTAATGAGTAAAATCACGAGAGTGGGTGCTTTGTGATCCCCAGCCGTATCTCCGGTAAGATGGGGCCGTGACCGTCACGAGAGTGGGTGCTTTGTGATCCCCAGCCGTGCCCCCGGTAAGAAGGGGCCGTGACATTCGAGAGATAGAGAGAAAGAATATACACTCACATGGCCAAGGGTTCCGAATCCATGCATAACCGAGTCCGATCGGTAAAGAAATGAGTAAAAGTCACGTAGAGTGGTAGCGCCCAGCCGTGCCTCCGGTCAGATGAGGCCGTGACATTCAAATGAGTAAGAATGAGAAAACAGAGCAAACATGAGAAAGAATAAAGAGAGACAATGAGTAGGGTTACGAAGAGTGGGATGAGTGCCTAGCCGTGCCTCCGGTAAGATGAGGTCGTGACCTACAACAGAAAGTTAACAGAAAAGAGTTATGAGAAAGAGAGACAGAAAGAGAATCAGTAGAAGTCACATAGAGCGGGACAAGTCTCGGCCGTGCCTCCGGTAAGATGGGGCTGTGACATTCAAAGAGCGAGTTAGTAGAAATGAATTATAAGAAATGAGAATGAGATAATAAAGAGAATGAGAAAGAATGAGAAAGCTTGAGAAAGCTTGAGAAAGAATGAGATAGAAAGAGAGAGAGTATGAGAAAGAATGAGAGAGTTTGAGTTAGTAAGAATAGAGAGTAGAAGAAAGAAACATGCAGTTCTTTTGCATTAATTGCATGTACATCTCATACATGCATGCACCATGAGTTCTTCCATGGTTAGTGAGAGTATAATGAGAACAAGAGAGAGAACCATGATTTTCCTTCATGGTGAATATGATGAGAATAAGAGAGAACCATGAGTTTCCTTCATGGTGAGTAAGAATAAGAAAAGGAGAAAAGAGAATGAGAATAGAGAGAAAGAAAGAATAAAAAAAGAGCAGAACAGAGTTAAAGGAGAATAAAAGTATTAGCAAGAAAGAGAAAAACAGTGAGAATTAGAAATAGAAGAACGGTAGAGTAAGGAAAGAACCAAAGAGTGAGTTGTGGGGACAGGTAGTAGAGGATTTACTTACTGAGCATTGTTGTGCTCACCCCACTGTTCTTCCTTGTTTTGCAGGAATTATGAGCAGCGGTCAGATGGACGTCGAGAAGCAGAGAGTATTGGCACTACTGTCCACCAGTTATGATATTTTGTATTAAGGAGAAAGTTTTTAATACATAGTATTTTGTATATGTAAAGAATTATATTTTATGAGTAAAGAAAAGTTTGAGCCCACTATCTTCCATACGCTATGTATATCTATAATTTGCATAGTATGCATTATATGAATAGTAGTAGAAAGCAGGTGTTACAGCACAGCACTTTCCTAACAAGTTTAGCATTATGATATGGTCTTCCTAAGGCAAAACACTCATAGAAATATTGCAAACTCTACCATAAAAGTCAGTTATAGTCTCATCTTCATCCATGTTCATATTTTCAAAATCAATGACAAGTCTTCTAAGCCTATTTCCTTTAACAGCACTAGTGCCCTCATTCTTGACTTGAAGCTTATCCCAAGCATCTTTAGCAAGCTCACAATTAGCTATGATTTTCATTTGGTTCACATTAACAACATTAAAAAGGGCATGAATGGCTTTAGAGTTATAGTTTGCAAGAGTTAACTCATCAGTAGTCCAACTAGCAACGAGTTTTGGTCTAGACACTTCATTTTCAACAATAACCGGGGTTGTTCAACCATTCACAACTGTGGACCAGACTCTTTCATCTATAGACTTAATAAAAGCACACATCCTAGGTCTTCATGTATAATAGTTAGTTCCTTCTAACAGAGGTGGTCTATGAGCAGATCCTCCTTCAATGAAGAAACTCATGATGAAAAACAAACAGAAAAATGCTAACACAGCAAACAGCAGTGCACACACAGAACACGCAGCAGATCTAAAATAAACACGCAACACGGATTAGATTTCTTCCAACTACCAGACCTTTTAGATGCGAACAAAATCAACCAAATTGGGTAAGGATCAACTGAAGCAACTTATCATGACACACTCTGATACCAGTTGTTAGGGAAAGAGTTGTTGGTTAACTCACTTTAGTGTATGGTTACCCATTTTAAGTACAATGGAAATATTACCAAGTAGTTTAAGACATTTCCAATTTAACCACATCAAACACAAGTGCAAAAAATAAATAACACAACCATATACATGGTTTAGCTAAATCTACTTTTAGCCTACATCCATGGGATCTTGTCCAGATCGAAGCAATCCACTAAGTTAAAAACACATTACAAGATATAGTTTAAAGTTGATCAAAGATACAGTAAAAAGGGAAGATAAGATAATATATGGTGTACAGTTTCTTGCTCAACACATTAGTGTCACATCAACCAACAAGGAGTTGACCCATGTTTGTCCAAATAAGGGAAGTATTCCTTCTTTTGGTTTGGACCACAAAGCAAATCGGGAAAAGAAACTTTATTCCTAGGACCACTTAAGGGTACTATGACACATGTAAAAAGGTCTTAAAAAGTAAGAAACAAAGATAAACAATATCTTTTTCACGTTATTAGACATGCAACTCGTGTTGGGTTGCAAATATTTGAAGCGAGAGTGTAAGCACAAACTGTTGGGCACACACACTCGAAACGAAACAAGACAAGACACAAGTCTGGCAACCAATGTGCACACAGATCTGATGTGCACACACACAACAAAGAAAACAAGCCAAATCATAAGATTGGCAACCAATGTGCACATAACCCATAAGTTTGACAAATATGAATATTCCACATAATTTAAACTATATTAGTCACTATGGATTTTAGAAATCAGCACCTAATAAATGAAGAAGAGAAAAAAAAAAATTAAAGAGGATCTTGTTGGTTGTTATCCTGTCATACTTATTATGTATTTGTAACTGTTTTGTGTAAAGACTGTTGCCATTGTGAATGTATATATCAATTGAAATTTTTAAGTTGCAAATCAATGAGATTACATCATCTGGTAAGTGTTGGATCAGACTATAGATGAGCTTATTCTAATTTCTAAACCATTTGTATGTTAATCCAATATCGTATTGCTTTACTTTGAAACCAAAGATTACTTGACTTGGAGAAATGATTTTTGGGTCTGGTAAAGTCTAATAAGAATAATATAGTTTTGATTTACAATCTCAATGGATTTGGGTCGGATCTATTTTTATCCATACCATGGCCAGCCCATCAACATCCCAACTCACAAATGTTACTTGAAAATTTTCCACTATGATTAAGCAGATGCTGTACAAGGTTGCTTTCCAATTTTTAACCAATTTAATTAACATATTAATTATAATCCTCAATAATTAATATCTCAATAAGTTGAAGATTTTTTTTAACTTTCTATACTTTACAAGTCGAAAGTTTTATCACTTTACCAAGTTGATTAAACTTGTGCGGAATGGGTTAAACATGTTCATTTGTTCTTATGGGTTGGATTATTATCATCAACATAAACTAAATATCCATGGCATAATTTAAAGCACACAAATCATTTTTAAATGGTTCAGCAACTTGCCTAGATCTATAGGACCAAGTCCAAACGAAGCCAATCCACTATGATAAACATTTATAGGACAATGACAAAGCCAAAGTTAAGCATTAGTTGTAAAACACTCCCTATTATGACAACACTTCAAACTTCACCCTTTGGTTGAACTTCGTACTACCACAACTAGCTTCTTACGCAAGATTTAGTATTATATATAATCCATAAACTAGATTAGTCAAAATGGATTTTAGAAATCAGCATCTAATAAATGAAGAAGAGAAAAAAAAATAATTAAAGAGGATCTTGTTTGATGTTTTCCTGTCATACTTATTATGTGTAAACAATATATATATATTGAAATTTTTAAGTTGCGAATCAATGAGATTACATCATCTAGTGTTGGATTAGACTATAGATGAGCTTATTCTGATTCCTAAACCATTTGTATGTTAATCCAATATCCTACTGCTTTTTTTTATTTTTATTGTTGGATTCATTGTTTTACTTTGAAACCAAAGATTACTTGACCCGGAGAAATGATTTTTGGGTCTGGTAAAGTCTAATAAGAAAAATGTTGAGTATTTTGAGTAGTATTTTTGAAAAAGTTGAGTTGGATTATTATTACGAGAATAAGATTAGAATTTGAAAATGTGTTTGGTAAATTTTTGAAAAACATTTTCTGAAAATATTTAGATTATTTTTAATCCCCTATATTTGTTAATTTAGCTAAACACCCCCTACAATAAAACATTGAAAATTAATATAAACACCTCCACCCACCCATTAAATGCCAGCAGTCGCCACCATCATTGGAGGGTGGCCGAAAGTCGCCAAAATGGCGTACGACCGACTAGATCTAGCCGGTCGTGGACTAATCTGGCCTTTTCTGGCCACGGCCAGAACGGCCATGGATCTAGCCGAAAAAGGCTAGATCTATGGCCAAAGATCTGGTCATTGACAGCCAAATCTGGCCACATGTAGTCGTTGACAACCAGATGTGACAAGATCTAGCCGTCAACGACCAGATCTTTGACCGTAGATCTGGCCTTTTCTGGCCAGATCCACCATGGCTCTGGTCGTAAAAGGCTAGATTGGCGTATGACCGCCACAACCAGCTGGTCGTGTGCCATTCCAATAGATTTCAGTCACCTTTCGACGGTGGTGATCAGCTGCCAAGAATATATGGGTAGGGGGTGTTTTTGTCAATTTATAAATTTTTATTGTTAGGGTGTTTAGTTAAATTAACAAACCTAAGGGATTAAAAAAATCTAAATATTTTGAGTTGAATAGAATATGATTGGATTGGATTTTGAGAATATTGAAACAAATATGTATTTTTGGTAGGAGTGGATGGGATAGGATAGGAAAAAAAAATGAAACAAACACACTAGCACAGCCGTAGTTTGTGATTTTCTATCTCAATGGATTTGGGTCGGGTCTATTTTTACCCATACCATAGCGGGCCCATCAACATCCCCACTCACAAATCTTACTAGAAACTTTTCCACCAGGATGACTTGACCATTAATAATTGGCTCCACAATTAACTAGTTTTCCGTTTTCCCTACAATAATTGACTATCCTGATAAACATAAAAGACGCTACTCAATAGGTATCCTCATTTCAATATCACTTTCTTAATCAGATTTTTCTCTCTTTAATTTCTATAAGCCTTTCCTGAAAATGGCGATTCCAGTGACATCTATTGCCTTCTCTGTTGCTTTTGCTGCCCTTTTAGCATGTCTATGGATGTTGTTGGACTGGGTTTGGTTGAAGCCAAAGAAGCTAGAGAAATTTCTTAGGCAACAAGGTTTCTCCGGCAACCCGTACAAACTTCTTCATGGAGACACAACAGAGATGCTCATGATGAGGAAACAAGCAAAAACACGACCCATCAGCCCCTTCTCACATGATATTGCATCGCGAGTCATTCCATTCCACCATCATATCTGCAGGAACTACGGTATGCCTTTTTCCTCACTTAGAAACTTATAATTCGTCAATGTTTTCTTGTAAATGAAGATGCTAACAAGTCATGAATTGATTTTTGCAAAAGTAAATTTATAGAATATTACTAGCTCCCAGCTAGCATGTTTAACTTATTGCCGGTTTGTGTTTGCTTTGCTAGTCTTTAGTATCTTCCTCTTCAGTCTTCACCAAGTTCATACTTAGGAACATCTATTTTTCTCTTTTTTTTTTTTTTTTTTTTTGGTAGTTTCCTGTAGACTTTTAATTATATCTATTATAAAGTATTATTATGTTGTAGAATGTGTTTGCTTCTTTGGCTAGATATGCTTGTCCTTATCGAATAAATAATTGGATTAAATAAAATTTTAAATAGTTAAAGGTTCAAAAAGATAAAGTTAGCCAACAATTTTTAATTTCTTAAGTAGTGGAATGGTACCACCTTATCTTTCTTATCTTCATTTGTCTGCCATTAACAGCATTAAGAATAAAGTCGTAAACACAAAAGCAAGATCATATAATTGACTAAAACATTTAAGGATAATACTTCATATATAAATTTTTTATTTTTTTTTTAATGATCGAGATTATTAGGTCAGCTTGCACACATCTTAATTAATATGTTAGGTCTATTGAACACCCTACAAGTTCAATATTTCAAGATAAACCACAAATGTGGTAGCTGACCCCAAAGTGGTTAGAACTCAGGTAGTCAATTAATGAATGGAACAAACATTTTTTACTGTCAGGCCAATCTCTTGAGGTTCATATACAAACTCTCATACAAATTGATATTTTAAAGATTACTGGATTATTTTAAATTAAAAATAAATTAAACAATGAAAAGAGATTACATGATAAATATGCAGAGTTGCCGCACAATTTGTAGAGAATAGTTTGTGTATGCAGCATTCCAAAGCTTTAAAACTTATGATCCAATTTTAAATTATATCATTACTGGGAATAGCAATAGTAATTAGTTAGGGTGATCTTAATAGTAAACAAATACAGTAACACAAGTTTTTTCCATCGTTGTGGGGCTCAATTTGTAAAAGTAAATAAGTAAACTTTTGATATGGTTTCCTTTTACATGGCACAATATCATAAGTAACCCTTAAAATAATATTAATAGTATTTGACTATACCAAGTAAAAATTATATGAAAAAAAAAATTCGGAGGTGCTGATTCTCACAACATATCGAGATAATATAAACTAGCATGAATACAAATTAATGACAATGACAAGATTCGAAGTTCCTTTAACAATAAACATAGGATAATGAAAATTCTGACCATTTTAATCCTACAATAGTTACATAGATACTATTTATTGTACGGTAAAGTCTTACAATTTAATGATTGTGAGAAAAAAAAATTACAAATAATTATACCTATATCAACACATCTATTCTGTATATAATGTAGTAATTATTGACACATTATTCATCTATATTTATTGAATATATATTGAGTTCATTTGTCATATGCACTCGTCCGTTCACTTTGTACACACTAGTTTGATAGAAGAGTTTATATATTTAGTATTATATTTTATTTAATGATAACACAGAGTGAATTATAATCAATGCAGGAAAGAATTCATTCATATGGTTGGGTCCAATACCAGATATAAACATTACAGACCCCAAATTGATAAGGGAAATTATGTTAAGGCATGAAATATTTCAAAAACCGAAGCTGAACTCACTTGGCAGGTCGGTATTTAGTGGGATGGGGATCTATGAGGGTGAACAATGGTTCAAAGTCAGAAAGATAGCCAATCCAGCTTTCCATCTCGATAAGTTGAAGGTTTTTCTTCTTTCTATCCTTTTAAATAATGGTTAATCAACCTATTAATTAGGGGGCCAAAAAAATTGCAATAGGACTTCAAATTTAAGAATTACTCTTTTGTTATGTGTCCTATACTGCACATGTTATCTACTCAATCTAATTTCCATGCACTCCACATTTTCCTTCTATTTCTTTTTCTTTATAGGGTATGGTAGCTAAGATGTATCTAAGTTGCAACGACATGATAAGAAAATGGAAGATTTCAATCTCAAACGAAGGGTCGTGTGAGTTAGATGTTTGGCCTGACATTAAGGCTTTAACATCAGATGTGATTTCTCGGACAACATTTGATAGTAGTTATGAAGATGGAAGAAAAATTTTTGAACTTATAAGCCAACAAATCAATCTTTTGAATCAAGTTTTCTACACCTTCCACATCCCAGGATGGAGGTAATCTTAGCTAATTTGGGTTGTTCTATATTGTTTTGTTGAAATTTTTCAAAACATGAATTCGAAAAGTAAGAACAAGAATTGAATCTTATACTTTCAAGATTAAAGAATGCATTTGTATATTATAAAAAAAAAAAAACAATTTAAAAAAACTTCTATCGAGATTTTTTTTTTTTTTCCCTTTTTTTCTCAAAAGAAAAAATTTATGTGTGGTTGCAAATTTAGAAGTACTTCTATAAAATTGAAAAAATATTAAATAACTCAATAGTGACTTTTGTTTTAAAAAAAAAATTAGAAGATGATAAAAGTATCTTAAATTTGTTTTCACAGTTCCTTTACAGAAGTTCATAAACGGCTTTTAAATCCATTTTCTAAAAACGGGTTTTTCAGCAAACTTATTTTTTTTTTTGGTCGTCCATATTTGAGATTGTCAGAGTAAGAAGACCCCGTTTCATTCATGCACTGATGAGATTAATTCTTTAATTTTCAGTTTTGTGCCCACTCAAGCAAATAGAGAATTGAAAAGCAATGACAAAGAAATTCGAGAAATGATAAAAGGCATCATAAAAAAAAGAGAGGGGGTCCTGAAAGTTGGAGAAGCAAGAAACGATGATTTACTGGGTTTATTAGTGGAATCAAATCGCAAAGAAATCCAAGAGCATGGGAACAAAGAAAGTGGAATGAATATGGAAGAGGTGATTGATGAATGCAAACTTTTTTATCTTGCTGGACAGGAGACTACCGCAACTTTGATTGTATGGACAATGATTTTGTTATGTATGCATCCAAAGTGGCAAGAACGTGCAAGAGAAGAGGTTTTCCAAGTTTTCGGGAGCAAAGAACCGCAATTTGATGAGTTAAACCGCTTGAAAGAAGTAACATATTCCATTCTTAAATTTCTATTCTACTTGAGAGAGTTTAATGTTAAGAATCTTCCTTAATTATTATTAGATGTTAATTCACTGGAAAACATGTGTTGCAGGTGAACAAAATTCTTCATGAGGTACTAAGATTATATCCACCACCTTTGTTACTCAGACAAACAATTAAGGAGGCCAAACTGGGGGAAATTACTATACCGCCTGGAGCTTTCATTTCATTACCAATACTTCTAGTTCATCATGATGAAGAATATTGGGGAGCCGACGCAAAGGAGTTCAATCCAGATAGATTTGCCCAAGGAGTTTCAAAGGCATCAAAGAACGATCAAGTTTCATTTTTCCCATTCAGTTGGGGTCCCAGAACATGCATCGGACAAAACTTTGCATTGATGGAAATGAAACTAGCCGTAGCAATGATTTTGCAAAATTTCTCTTTTCAGCTCTCTCCAACTTACGTTCATACCCCGGTTCTTGGTATAACTATACAACCACAGTACGGTGCTCACATGATTTTACAAAAGATTTAGTGTTATAAAGAATAAATAGTTTTGATGTCCATGTATATCGCCTTTTGGAGTTGCTAAGACAGTAAAGTTACGACATTTTGAGTAATGGTTGGATTACTTGTTGATGTGCTTGTATTGGTACATAAATCTTTTTAATTTGGTTTTGGATGTTATAATTATTTGAAAATTTATGTTAATGTTAATCTATACCTGACTATTTTTAAACTATAAAAAAAAATTATTTATAGATAATCATTCTCTAGTCAAGATATTAGTTTCATTATAATCATGTTTAATCACTGTTACATTCATCTTATTAAATTGATATGTTATTTTACAATTTGGTATTTATGCTTGGTCCTAACAAGTTAATATTATGATATCTTGATTAGAGAATTATTTTATTTATAGATTCAGTTTTAAATATTTATGCAATACAAATACTTAAATACTTAATCTATACCTGACAATTATTGGATCAGTTGCCTCCATTTAAAGAGTAAATTTATAATAAAATATAATAATACTCCCTTTGTTTTTTAATAAATGACGTTTTGAAGGTTTAAAATTTTCTTAAATTAACTGTCGTTCTCTTGTCTTGACATCTCCTCTCCCCTCATCTCCTCTACCCTCATATCCTCTCTCTTCTCTCTCTTCCGTCATTGCTTTTTCTCTTTGCATTTCCCACTTTCCTATTGGAAAAATGGCTCATTTAGCAAATACAGGGGGTAGAAGTGAAATGGAAAAAGGTTTAGGGACTTAATGAATAGGCAAAATGTTGTTTGTCCCACATTGCTTGGGAATGAAAAGTGGGAAACTTTAGGGCTATATAAGGATCTAAATCATTGTTATAAGCACTCAAGTTGTAATTCCATTATACTTTTGTTTAGGTTTCTTTCTTTAAGGACCTTTAGTTTGCAAGTTTTGTTGTATCTCCCTTTGTTTTGGGTATTGTTGTATTGCCCAAAAGTTTGTAATATTGTTGGAGGTAGTGGAGTTTTCTTTGCAGAGCCTGAGGACGTAGTTTTTAATACCGAACCTCGTTAATGGTATTCTTTATTTTTGCATTTAATTTTGACAATTATTATGCTTTACTCTTGTTATTATTATATTCAATAGCTAACGTTAGAGTTTATGTTTTCCGTTGCATAATAAGTGGTATCAGAGCCTAGGTTTGGACAGTGAGTAGCTATTGTATGGTTATATGCATGTCTAGGAAAATTCTGTCAAAAAGATGATAAAAATCTAAGGAGACTGGATTAAGTGGGACCATTTGTGACCCCTCCATTGTTTTCTGGGAATTTTTCTGGTGCGTATTTAATCATTTTAGCACTTACTACACCTTGGGCTATTGTTGATTTGTTGGTTAGCTATTGAATATAATAATTTGTGGAGCTTGGTTATTGGGAACTTTGTTTACCAAGCCAATTGAGTAAGGCATAAATGGCATCATTGTCCGAGGATTCATCGTCCGAGGCATCACCATCCCGACACCACCATCCGCACCAGTAAAGATGATAACGGTTTCAAATGCAAAAATTGAGTTGAAAAATTGATGGCAAATAATTTGGCTTGTGGCAGAGTGAGGTGATAGATAGCTTGTATCAAACAAGATCCGATATCGTTCTAAAAGGAGAAAGCAGAGATGTCTATGAGAAAGATGGGTGAGGTTGAATGTAAAAGCGTGTGGGATGATTCGCTCATGTCTTTGTAGAGAGTAGAAATATCCATTCATGAAAGAGACTTCTGCCAATAAGTTATGGAAGGTGCTAGAAAACAAATACATGAAGAGAAGTAATTAGATCGGCTCTTTTGAGAAAAGACTGTTTCATCTTCAGTTGAGACCTGGTACGAATATCAGTAGCCATATTGATACATTTAACAGATTAATTGCTGATTTGTTAAATTTGGATGAAAAATTCAAAGATGAGCATAAGGCTATATTGTTAATTGGATCTTCCAGATGAGTTGGACTACTTAGTATTACACTTCTTCATGGGAAAGAAAATTGTCCTTTGAAGAAGTTTGTTCTGCTTTGTCCAATCATGAAATTCGGAAGAAGGATCAGAAGGAGAATAGAGATGAGTCAGCATAAGCTCTTATAGCAAGAGGGCGGGTCAAAATCAGAGTCGTAAAAAGGAGAGAAGAGGAAGATTCTCGTTCAAAGGAAAACTCAATAGGATCAATGTGCCTTTTGTCGTGAGAATGGGCATTGGAGAAAGATTGTCCGAAGTTGCAAAAGAAAGAGGGCAAATCTACTTCCGATGCATAAGTTGTTGAGGTGAAGAGGATGAGTCAGATTTCTGTCTAGTTAGCCTACCATCCACCTCTGGATCAAATGAGTGGATTAGGATTAGGTAGTACCTATCATATGTGTCCTCACCAGGACTGGTTCTTTAATTTTGAAGAACATGTGAGTTGTTATATGGGCAATGATGATGCTTGTAAACAACTAGGATAGTTCAATTCGGTTGAAGAATCATGATGGCTTGACTAAACTCTGACAGATGTTGTATGTACCGAAGTTGAAAAAGAATCTCATCTCTTGGGAGCCTTGGAATCTAAAGGCTTTACGATGAATATGCGAGATGGAATTCTAAAAGTTTCTTCAGCGCTCTTGTGGTAATGAAAGGCACAAGGAGAAACAACTTGTATTACTATAATGGTGTACAGTTATTGGAACGACAGCAGCCGTCGTACAGGAGGATGCGATTCAGAAATGCTCAAACTGTGGCATGTGTGTGTGGAGACTACTCGGCAACAGGTGGAGTTTGAAACAACAGTTGAACCAGATAGTGTCCACAGACGAAAGTGATTCTGGGTGACTAATGTGGATATTATAGATGAAAATGAGATTTTACCTCAAGAATCTCATCGGCAACAGAATCGATTGCATACAATAGGTTAAGACGAGAAATTCGCAAGCCTGCTCGTTCACTAAGATTGTGGCTTATGCATTCCAACTGTAGGTGATGATATTCCTACTCTTATAAAGAAGTAGTTAGGAGTTCAAATTGTGAATCATGGAAACGACCATGAAGATGAAATGCGATCCCTACATAGAAGGTGATTGGGTGCAAATGGGTGTATGTAAGAAGAAGGGTTTCCAATAGAGAAGATGTCGGCACAAGGTTAAGTTGGTAGTAAAGGGATACGCTCAAATGGAAGGATTTGATTACAGTGAAGTGTTTTCTCCTTGTGGTAAAGTATTCTTCCATTAATTTTGCTAACCTTGTGTGGCACAGTTTGATTTTGAACTATTCAATTGGATGTGAAATCGTGTTTTCACATGATAGTTTGGAAGAGGAAATCTACATGACTCAGCTAGATGATTTAGGGTTGTGGAAGAAAAAATTGGGTTTGCAGATTGAAGAAATCGCTATATAGTTTTGAAGCAGTCACAAGACAGTGGTACAAGCGATTGTAATGTATGATGGGCACGGTACACAAGGCCTGATATTCAAGCGTTGATATGGTGAGCAGGCATATGCATGATCCTGGTAAAGGACATTTGCAAGTTGTGAAATGGTTTCTACAGTATATTTTAGTACTATAGATATTGGTTTAGTTTTTGGTGTGGGTATATTGAGAATGGGAAAATGACTCTCCGAAGATTGGAACAGAAGATAATCCTACAGAAATGTTGACTTCAGTAGTGACAAGGTCAGTTCATTTATTGTTTGAACTTGATCAACATCCTACGAGCTTGACTGTGCCTTTTGGCGCATTGAAGGTGTTGCAAATTGACAGAAGAATATAAAATTTGAAGGTTTGCTAATTCGCCAAGGTGGAGATTGTTGGAAAAATGGCTCATTTAGCAAAAGAATAATACTTGGGTACTAACAGATGGGTACTAATCTGTGTACTAACAAAGTATAGTAGGGTACATAGCCATAGACGGTACTATACTTTAGTTAGTCACAGATTAGTACCCATCCGTCGGATTGTGAAACCCATAGCATCACTCTTAGCAAAATCACAGGGGTAGAAGTGAAATAGAAAAAGGTTTAGGGACTTATATGTAATAGGCCAAATGTTAGTTTGTCCCACATTGCTTGGGAATGAAAGTGGGAAACTTTGGGGCCTATATATAAGGACCTAAATCATTGTTATTAGGCATCCCAAGTTGTAATTCCATTATACTTCTTGTGTTAGGGTTCTTTCTTTAAGGACCTTTAGTTTGCAAGTTTGTTTGTATCTCCCTTGTTTTGGGTATTTGTGTATGCCCAAAGTTGTAATATTGTTTGAGGTAGTGGCGTTTTCTTTGCAGTGTCCGAGGACATAGGTTTTAATACCGAACCTCGTTAATTCCTGGTATTCTTTATTTTGCATTTAATTTTGGCAATTTATTTATGCTTTATTACTTGTTATTATTATATTCAATAGCTATGTTAGAGTTTTGTTTCCGTTTGCAAAACATTTCCCATCAAAAAAAATTTTTTACATTAAAAAATTAGTTTAAAAAGTGTGCACCGACTTAAAATGACTTTTATTTCGGAAGGGAGGGAGTAAATGGTATTTTAGACAAAGGCAAATTCTCATTCTCATAAAAAATTTACTATTTCTTTTTCTAATAATCAGATTTGTTGTTTTCATCAAATTTTTTTTAAATGATCACAATTTGTTTTCATCAATTTTCCTTCCAATGATGAGTTCTGTTTTTTGAGATTAATCATTCATATTCAAGTTTACGTTCTTATCTCAATGCTTATCATGACGAAATAAAATTACCCTTTTTAATCTCATTAAAATAAAATATGAGGACTACTTATTAAAATGCTGGGGGTTAAAAATTATTTTCCAAATTATAAAGAAAATAGAGTAAACAACATGTTCCCACCTCCTAGTTAGTAAATACTAAATACACGTATTTACATACTTTTTAAATGGCTGCTGAATTATTCGCGAATTATTATTGCAAAAAAAAAAAAAAAACTGATTGAAACGACGTCATTTTAGTGTGGGAAGAAGAAATCGGTAGGTAAGAGAAGAGATTGGAAAAGGGGTTTTAGATTGGATTAATGATATTAAAATAATTTAAAATTTTATAAAAAACCCCCTAGGTTTGCTAATTTAACTAAACACCCCAATATATTAAAAAAAAAAAATGACAAAAACACCTCCACCGCCCTCAGTACCAAATTCCAGCTACCACTGCCGGAATCTAGTCGAAAAATTGCATTACGACACAGACTGATCGGATCTGTGTCGTAACGCATTGATATGGCTTTTTCTATCCAGATCTACCCCGAATCTAGCCAGAAAATGTCAGATATGGCCGTCGACAGCCGCAAAAGTCTATCTTTGGCCGTCGCTAACGGCCAAATCGGTGAATTACTGGCCTTTTTCGATCGCAATATAGGCCGTTATAACAGATTCCGGCTACCACCGACGATGGTTGCCAGAATCTAGCAAGTATGGGTTTAGGGGGTGTTTTTGTTACTTTTTTAACTTTTTTGGGGGGTATTTAATGAAATTAATAAACTTAAGGGGTCTAAAAGTCATTAAAAAATACAATAATATTTCTAAAATAATGTACCAAAACAATATTTGGGGAATATGATTGAGAATATAGATAATAATATGGAACCAAATGCACCCCTTATTTCTTACTGTTACAGTTAAAGGGAATATTTTCATGAAAATATGTTTTTATTAGATATTAATCTGAAATTGAATTTGAATTACAGCATTTGTGATGCCTTACTTGATATAACTTCATTTTTTAAAGTTATAATACATTAATATATTATTTAATATTATTAATTATAATTGCATTATACTTAAATTTATTGGATTTTATGATTTCTTTATTTAACTTTCTTACACAGCCTAGTAATGGATTGGTCTTAACTCTTATTAAATCAAAATAAATAAATAAATAATAAACAACTAAAGTCATATATTATAAGTATAAAATAATAGTTAGACTATTGTAACACTAATCTTTTATATAGATTTGTGAGACAAAATTTTAGTTATTGATTTAATATAATTTAATGGATTAATGGGAAGTTAAAATTGACTACATTTAATATCAAACTTATCAAGTTTTAAATTAGTAAAGAATCATGGCTAAATATTATGTTTGAGTCTGGAGACTATAATTTGAATATTAGTTATATATTGTATATTTGTGTTATTGGTTAATTGAATACTTTGCATTTGAAATGCTATATTGATTTTAACCAGGCAATCCATAAAAGTATTAAAACCAAGATTGATATTGTCGTATTTTTTAAAAAGTATTATTGACAATGCACCGTATTAAACATGTATATACACGTACTCTATTTTTTCCATATCCGAATTTTATGGCCGAATTTCTATAAACGTATTTTTCACCATTTGCCATATTATGCCCGTAAAATTTTTGTACCCTTTTTTCGTCATACCTGTATTTACTAACTAAGTCTCACCCAAGGTTTAGCGAAATGATTAGTTAATACCATTGGTTTCATTTATTTCATATTGTAACCCTTAAACTAACAGCTTGGTTGAATTCTCGTTTAGATGCAGAGCGTATTATTACCAAACCACCCTCTAATCTTCCTTCTTCTTCACCCGATCAGCCAAAACACCTCACGATCTGCAGATAATATAAATCTTCTTTTTCTTCTGCCAATCAGCCAAATTCCCTCCCATCTTCTTCTGCTTTTTCTCAACAACTATTTTATGGATGTGTCAGCTTGGGATAAAGTTGTTTTTCTCAACAACTATTTTTTAATACTTTTTTTCTTTTAAAATCCACTATAAACATCACCCTTTTCAACACTACAATCATCACCAAAACACCTCACAATCTACGGACAATATAAATCCCCTCACCCATTTCCATTTTCTTCTTCCACATAACTCTGCAATTTCTCATCATCTTTAATATGGCTCAAGATTTTCAAAAATCAGATATTATCTCCTCTAGATTGAATACGCGCTTTTCTTCCTCGCCGGATTTTGGCGATTTTCCGCTACCAAAACAAAAATTGACACCACCCCAAGACTCACCTTCAATCCCTTAAAAAAAACCCCAACCTTCTGGCCCCAGATTGTTCACCTTTCGCCAGCCAAAGATTTTTTTGACCGATCGCGAATTGTGATTTTCAGTGATTTGGGAATAAGGTTTTTGGAAGTTGATTGCCGGAAGTTTTGTGTGTTTGGTGTAGTTTGGTGCGAAGTGTTGTGGTCTTAATTGATTGAGGTGTATTTGCGGCTTTCTCCACTTCCCCAACCACTTCACTGGTACTCTTATCCGACGAAACACAGGTACTCGACGATTTTCCGCAATTAGTGCGCGTGCGAGCGAGCGAACCCAGTGCTCACGAGAGCCAGAGCACGAGCAACCAGTGTGGATCCAGCTGAATCGATCTGACCAGCGGTCTCGGTTGGATCTCTGGCCAACGATGGTAGAGGTGGAGGCGTAGAGGAGGGTGGAAGAAATATAAGAAGTCGGAGGTATTTTAAGAGAAATTAGAGGCCCGGTTCCCTCAAGTATGTATTAAGAAAATGGCCTTGAAACTGTTCATCAAATTTTTATAATTTAGAGAAGATGACGTGGCATAGTTAGGGATTAATTAAACACGTAAAATAGGTTAAAATGAAAAGATTAAAACATATGTGGGCCGAATCAGAAATAATGAAAGTTTTCAAAATTTGAAATTCGCAAAACACGCCCCACTAACTATTCACCTCGCTTAATCGAAATTCATCAGTTGAAAACGCGATTTCTTGAACGAAGGGAGACGCGATTTTTTCCGATCGAACACCAATTGATTTACACCCTAAATCAATTTCTTGAACCCTAAACCGAAACAGTCGCGATTTTTGGCGATATAGTCGTGATTTTCGATCGATTTGTTGAACCCTAAAATTGATTTCCTTAACCGTAAACGAAAACTGTGCCATTTCCAACGATACAGTCAGATTTCCGTCGAAACTGCAAACTTTGACACCAAATTCAATCCAAAACCATGAGTGACATGAAATGAGGAGGGAAGCCCAACGCCACTTCGAATCTAGATTCCGGTGGCGCAAGCAGTTCAATGGCTGCTCCGGTGGATCATCTAACCATTGAAGGTGGTCCACACGTAGAGGAGACGCCGGCGGCACAAGAACGAGGGAAGAACCAGCAAAGGGTCTAAAGACGAGGGTCAGGCGAGAATCAGGCCAGAAGGAGGATTCCGGAGAGAATTCAGGCCAGGAGGTAGATTCCGGCGAGAATCAGGCCAGGAGGAGTCGCCGGAGGATCCAGGCGACGAGGAGAAGGCCGGCGAAGATAGGGTACGTAGTTTGGGAATGTTGCTTGTAATTTCGCTTAAGCGATCATTTGTATCGCTTAAGCGATAAAAATGATCGCTTAAGCGATCTGAGATCTGGGCAGATGATTCTGCCCAGACCAAAGATCGCTTAAGAGATCATGAGTGTTTACTCTTGGTCGCTTAAGTGATCTTAGGTCTGGGCAGAATCACAGATTAAGAGATTCTCAGTTAACTTTTGGTCGCTTAAGCGATTTAAAATCGCTTAAGCGATCTTGCATGAGACAGTAAAGATCTCTTAAGCGATCCGAGATCTCTCAAGCGACTACAGTGGTTTTGGTTTATTGTTGATGACATTTTATTTATATCGATTGTGCAGATTGTGCGGACGGAAACTGTAGAGAGTACGAGTTGGAGCCTATAAGTGAGAAGGTACCCTACTTCCTTGCAAGGGTGGCGTGAGGTGAGCTGGGAGGTTTTTGACAGAATAAGGGCCATTTTAGCTAGAATGAGGCACGGTGAAAGAGATTTTGGTGGCACTTGTTTCGGTCAGTTTTTAAGAATCGGAAAAAAGTGGAAAAAGTCATTTTGGGGGCAGGGAGTGCATACATGTTGATGCACTCAGTAAAATGCAACAAAAAAAATGAAATGTGGTTCGTGGTGGAGGGAAAGCCACTACGGTTTGGTATGATGGAGTATGCGTTGGTGACGGGCTTAGGATGCGGGAAAGTGACAACTGGCGGAGGCAGACGCAGTAAGGACGAGTGCGGGAGCCATAACTTTTGTAAAAAGGTTTGAAAGGGGCAAAGTCTATTACAAGAAAAGTTTTAGAGAAGAGGTATATACAGTTCGGTTTAGTGATGCAGAGAAGATAAAAGTGTGCTTGATATTGTTTTTACATTCTATCTTATTGGCTGGTGACTCAACAAAAGCGTTGAGAGATTGGTGCTGTTTGTAAGCGACTTGGAGTTCTTAATTCTTATCCGTGGAGGACTATCATTTAAGCGAACCATCAAGAGCCTGAAAAAACCAGACATGGCGTTAAAGCATGCCGAATGGGGCGGAAGGCTAAAACCAAGCACGTATAATTTTGTTGGCTTCCCATGGGCAATGCAGGTAAATATTAATAGCTCTATGTTATATTTTTTTATAATATGTGTGTTTGAATAATGACATGGACTGTTTTTTTACAAAGTAGGCTTGGATGTACGAGGCCATCCCTGTCTTCGCTAAGGCGGGGGGGGAGGAGCAACAATGTGAATGTGCAACAGCAATTTCCTAGGATGTTGCGGTGGCATGCGAGAGCTGTAACCATTGGGATTATGGCCAATATGAGATTGAGATTCAAGCAGCTGGGGTAAGATTGAAGGATTAAGCTTTTGAATATGCAGTTGCTTTTTTATTTGCTTCAATCTGATTGATTTTTATTCTTATTGCAGGAGTCGTCGTCCTTTTTTGACCGCTATTGGGGATGAAGCGGAAGAGGACTATGTCACATCTTTCTAAGCAATGGAGGATGAAAAGGATGAACAGATAGACGCCTGATGCGGGACCTAAAAGGGGTCACGCATGTGATGGCAGTTGCAGGGCCATTGCTTGACAATGTCGGTTGATGCTGAGGATAATGAAGCTCGGGGGACCGAGGATGAGAGGAGGAGGAGAAGAGGGAGGAAGAGGTTCGTATGCCTCAGCAAACCGTACAACAAGTACCGCTTTGCCGAGAATCGGCGTAGGGAGAATGAGGTTGTTAACCTCTAAATGGCCTGTTTGAGAGTTTTACAACAGCGTTTATGCAAAGCTTGAGAAGATGGAAGAAACAATGAAAAGGGTGGAGAAGAAAGTGGTAAGGTGGGAGGGAAAGTAGGTACAATGGAGGGCGAAGTTGGTACAATGGGAGGAAGTTGGTGGAGAATTAAAGGCGGGTTGAAGTGCAAACTGGCTTGAAAAGAGAGAGCCGAAAGAGCAAGTTGTGAAATCGCCTTACATGGTAGTGACACAGGTAAAGAAGAAGAAAATGAAGAAACAAATGGAGGAACACCAGAAATGGGGAGGTTGAGGAGGTTGGTGTGGAAGCGGGGCGGTGATAATGGAGGGGGGGAGTTGGGAGGCGAAGGAAGCGGGGTGTAAAAATGGAGGAAGGGGGAGGAAGTGGGAAGGGAAATTGGACTCAAATGTCGATTGTATAGGCCAATAGAGGAAAGGAAAAAACTCTTTTGCTATTACATGGATCGGGAATTGATGGCCTATAAGTGTAAGACAAGGGATTATCCCGGGAATGGTTTCAGAAGTTGTTAACGATAGGGACGTGGCTTGAGGACTGTGAGGTATTTTCACTTAATTTTCCTTATTTTTGCTGTGGTTTCCATACTTATTGTTGTTTTATTGATGTAGCACATCGATTAGATATTGGCACTGATGAGGCTACGACAGACTAGTGATGGTGATCTGTTGTATCCCGACTGTGTTATCACCGAGTGGCGTTTGGGCAAACGCTTGTTTCGGCATATCGTGTTAATTAAAAATGTCGTTGTAGTGGTGTAGCAAAAGGACCGAGCGAAAACGATTGGCCGCACAACAGTCGGATTGCATCCCTGATGATTTCCGGTTTGATGATAGGATTATGCAGTACGTAAGGGGGGATCGGCCCAAATATGGCCACGGTTGGGCCTTTGTTAAAAGAGTGTACTGCATCATCCGTCAAACAGATGCACTGGAAGCAGTCGTTGCGCATCTAGAGGAGGGTGTCTGAAGATCTTGACTGCAACCCAACATTTATCGAGACAAGCAGTTGGAGGTCGAGTTGGAGCCACTGTCCAGGTTGTTCCGCGGCTGTGCATGAAAGCGGGATGTTTGGGCAGTTGGGTGATCAGGTACTAACGGAAAGTGGCGAATTCAGCGTTCTACCTGCCCAATAAATGAGTCAAGGTAAATTTGTTTAAAACTAACTTACATAATACAATTGTTATAAGTTTATTATAATGCTAATGTCTTCTTCTATTGTAGCGCTGAATGTGGGGCAATGCCCTGAAATTTATTCAGTTCGACATGACCAACAGCCCGATGGACAGTTGAATGACGAAACAATGAGAGACTGTCGGGAGCGCTGGCCTGTCGAATGCTTCCATGGGCAGATGGATCCGTTTTGAGTGACCAGAACCCAATCAAAGGGTATGAAAGTTGGACGCTGAATTGTGTAGTTTATGTGATGTGATGTCATACTTGGGTTTTTTGAGTTGAGTTTATGTGATACCTGTTTAATTATCAATAAGGGTGTATATACATGTTCATTTTCAATGGTGTTTTGAGTGACTTTATGTCGAGAACTGCTTATTTAATTTGTTCTCATTGGCTTGCTATTTTAATTCATGCCTTTCTCATATTATGGTGTTTTACACTGCAGGTCACTAGATGGAATGGTCAATCCCACAGAAAGTCAACCGAGGCACATATTAGCCGCCCTTGTAGATATCATCTTGATATGTTGGATTAGTGCAAAGCCAGAAAGCATCGGGAAGAATGATGTCGTGGGCATCTTTTCAAGCATGGAGTGCCTGATACCATTCACTGTGGATTCTAAACTCTTTGGCATCAAAAACTAAATTAAAGGCAGTGTATCAGAAATTGTAAATAATACTATGTATGGTGTGATCATTGTAAAGAATTGGATCTGATATTTGGGATATATTTTTGTTTGTCCATATAAGATAATTCATCAGCAGTTTCAATTTACTATGTATGGTGTGTCCATATAAGATATTTTTGTTTGTCCACATACTCTCTAAAACGACCAAGACTTTTCCAGAAATGATCGCTTAAGCGATCTTAAATCGCTTAAGCGACCAAGGTCTGGGCAGAGGTCATTTTAGAAAGAATCGCTTAAGCGATACGAAAGGTGCTTAAGCGACATAGTTGGGCAGATGTCATTCTGCCTCAGAAAAGATCGCTTAAGCGACATAATCGCTTAAGCGATCATGTGTCTTTTAGTAATAATCGCTTAAGCGATACGAAAGGTCGCTTAAGCGATCATAGTTGGGCAGATGTCATTCTGCCTCGGAAAAGATCGCTTAAGCGATCATAAATCGTTAAGCGATCATGTGTCTTTAGTAATAATCGCTTAAGCGATACGAAAGGTCGCTTAAGCGATCATAGTCTGGGCAGATGTATTCTGCCTCGGAAAAGATCGCTTAAGCGATTCGTTCAGAGCACTGTTCCATTATTACATTTATATAAAAACATATAGTTCCTTTACACGTCAGTATGAAACCAATAGGGTTTACGATTCATTCAGAGCAACTGTTCCGTTATTACATTATATAAAACATATAGTTCCTTTACACGTCAGTATGAAACCTATAGGGTTTACGATTCGTTCAGAGCACCTGTTCCGTTATTACATTTATATAAAACATATAGTTCTTTACACGTCAGTATGAAACCAATAGGGTTTACGATTCATTCAGAGCAACTGTTCCGTTATACATTTATATAAAACATATAGTTCCTTTACACGTAGTATGAAACAATAGGGTTTACGATTCATCAGAGTAACTGTTCCGTTATTACATTTATATAAAACATATAGTTCCTTTACACGTCAGTATGAAACCTATAGGGTTTACGATTCGTTCAGAGCACTGTTCCGTTATTACATTTATATAAAACATATAGTTCTTTACACGTCAGTATGAAACCTATAGGGTTTACGATTCGTTCAGAGCACCTGTTCCGTTATTACATTTATATCAAACATATAGTTCCTTTACACGTCAGTATGAAACCTATAGGGTTTACGATTTTGTTCAGAGCACCTGTTCCGTTATTACATTATATCAAACATATAGTTCCTTTACACTGCAGTATGAAACCTTAGGGTTTACGATTCGTTCAGAGCACTGTTCCGTTATTACATTTATATAAAACATATAGTTCCTTTCACAGTCAGTATGAAACCTATAGGGTTTACGATTCGTTCAGAGCACCGTTCCGTTATACATTTATATCAAACATATAGTTCCTTTACACGTCAGATGAAACCTATAGGGTTTACGATTCGTCAGAGCACTGTTCCGTTATTACATTATATAAAACATATAGTCCTTTACACGTCAGTATGAAACCTATAGGGTTTCGATTCGTTCAGAGCAATTGTTCTGTTATTACATTTATATAAACATATAGTTCCTTTACACGTCAGTATGAAACCTATAGGGTTTACGATTCGTTCAGTATATTTTTATTTATTTGCTTAATTATTTAGGAAATTAGCATATTTTTAATTAATATTCGACCCATTAAGTGAATTAATTTCATTAATACCAAGAAAAAGTTCAAAAATTAACAAAAACACCCCCCCCACCCAACTTCCCAGATTCTGGCTACCTCCGACAGCAACGAACGACTGGAAATGGCCGGTAATGGCTAGTTGTGACCTTTTCGGCCATATCCACCATTGATGTGGCTAGAAAAGGCCACATCTTCGTCATGGACTTTCAATGAAATGTCCGACTTTGACGGTCAACGACGGCCAAATGTTGGCTGTCCAGACGGCAAGCTCTGGAATTTTCCGTTCGTCTCGGCCAATTCTGGCGGATCGTGGGGCTTTCTGGCCACATCCGTGGTTGATCTGGCCGGAAAGGCCATATAGAGGCCCTATCGGCCAGATCCGACCACTGTGCATCGAAACGCCTTTCCCGGTCAGATTCCGGCTCCGTTGGCAAGAATCTATCACGGGGTAGGTGGGGGTGTATCTGTAAATTTTAAAAACCGTTGCAGAAGAATCGTTAAGCGATACAATGGATCGCTAAGCGATCATGTGATGGCAGAAGCAAATCTGCCCAGGTCCATGATCGCTTAAGGAATATGCCTTTTTCCCATGGTCGATTAAGCGACGTGGATCGCTTAAGCGATCATGCACCTGGGCAGAATCAATCAATCCAGGTGCACGATCGCTTAAGCGATCTCTGTATCGCTTAAGCGATCCTTCTGCGAAAACACTTTGTCGCTTAAGCGATACATTAGTCGCTTAAGCGATGTGGGCAATATATACATTTGCATCTTTTCTCCTGAATTTTGACAAACTAAAATACCAACACGTATTAATTCCATACTTTTCCTCAATTTGACAGCCTAATTCCAAACTAAAATCACCAACAAATATTAGACCATGTATAAGAATAAACAATATAAAGGATAATTTATTAAAGGTAACAATAAAATTTAAAACATCAATAATTTCATCCTTCTTCGAATCGACCCTAATACTTCTGGAACTGCTTCTCTTGTGACAGGTTGCTTGCAAATTGAGCACTTATCATCTTCCGGGGAACCTCAAAGGCTGATGGAATACGCTTAACCTTTTTCTCCCCTTGGTGTCTTCTTCAATGGCGGTTGGAGGATAATGTCAGCCACCTCTGGCGCACTACCCACTGCTCTTCTGGAGGCACTGGATATATCGTTTCTGAATATGCTAGCATGTAGTGATCTGTCATATGAAAGGGGAGCAAAGTTCATGTAAATTCTTGAACCAAAATCCGGCTTCCGTTGGTGTTTCAGTGCTGCTAGTGCATGAGGAAAGGTAAATGTTGAATGTCAAGCACTTTACAGCTGCAAGTTTTTGTAACAAGGTTAACTAGGGCATCCAGACCATAGCCGCGCACAGTAAACTCTTGAGCATTAAGGATAGGCAAACAGTGTATTTGACAGTTCCATATGTTCTCGCAATATTTTTTTAGCTGACGAAAAAAGGGTTGTAGTAAATTATCTGACTCCATACGACGCTCATGGAACCACCGCGACAGTGTCCTTTGGATTGCATCAAAAAGTGCAACTATTGGAAACTCTCTTTCTATTAACAACTTTGAATTTAGGACTCAGCTATGTTCGTGGTCATGACATCAAACCTTCTTCCAGGAAATAAGCTCTACTCCATCTCTCGAAACCAACATCATGCTCAAGTACTTAGCAACTCTAACATCCTTGATTCGGATTTGCTGGAAGTGCTCCTCGAACATCAACCCGATAAGCTTTTGCTGCCATGTAGTATGTCTGAAGGAGGCCAGCACACTTAACTTTTGTTTTATGTTCTCACCAAGGTGCCTCATACAGAATCTGTGATGTGCTTGACGGTAAATAATGGCAATCCCCTTTTATAGAGTTGTGCCTATCGGATATTATGCACAACTCGTCACTGTCAGGCACTATCGTACGTAACTGCTGAAAAAACCAAGTCCACGACTCGTCATTCTCAGATCAACCACAACCATGCAACAAGGATTGTGTGATTCTCGCTGTCCTGTGCAGTGGCCCACCACAAGTACCTCCATACTTTCCCGTCAGAAAGCAACCATCAACAGCCAACACCTTTCTCATGTTTAAAAAACCCTTATAGCAGCACCATAAGCAACAAAAAATATTTAAACATCATATTCTGTCCCACTTCAAAGCCGTCTTGCTACCTTGGTTTGTCAACTCAAGCATATAACGGTACGCTTCTAATACTGCGTACCCGTGCTCCGGCGTGCCCCTCACAAAATCTTGTGCATGTTGTCTACCTTTCCAGCATTTCCAGTAACTAACGCACATCCCAACTCTGTGCGCACAAGTCTCTGATGTCTTTAGGAGATGGACCTTTCCCTTCGACGAACCGACTTTTGACAAATTGTCCAATACTCAGCGACGCTTGTCGATGCTCACCTGAAATATGTCCCAAACCACATAGTGCTCACGGGTATATGTGCTAAGAATAAACTTTCCGACTCCGCCAACCTTCTACAAAAACCGCCAGTTGCACTTTCGGTCACGACATGAACCGTCACAGCCAATGAATTTGACTTTTTGGTGATGAACTCAAAAACCTTTCACAGCAACAAGTTTTAGCTTCCTCAACCATTCCTCTGTTGTCAAATAATACCCTATGCGCAAGTCCGATCATCCGTAAAGAATGAGCGATCCACTACTACCTCAATTGCCCCCTTTGAACCTGCATAAACGACCATAGTGTTCTCTTCCTCACAATCTACGCCTTCTGATAATCTGTATTTAAAGGAATCTCTACATCTGTGGGAACTCTACGGGGTCCTCCTCCTCAACATTTTCTTGTCCCCCCATCACCAATCTCTTCTATAGTGTCCTCCTCCACCCAATTCACCGTCTACTCTTGATTTTTCAGCTAACAAATCAATGGCCTTGTAGTTCAAATTACAACCAGGCAAATCTCCGCCTACATCCTCGTTATCCCCTTCCTTGGAACCAACTTCCAACGGTTTTTCTACATAAGAAACCCTTAAATCGGCCTCGAACCACTATCGGCCATACAATCATAAATAAGTTCACACTTTCATCCAACTTTAATACAGCAGGAGGTACCTTATAATTTTCAGGAGCTCTGCTTAAAACATACTTCACAACTATTATCACTACGCGAGCAACTCAAATTACCTCTTCTAATATTTCATCAATCAACTCATCAAAACAACCTCTGGTGCTCACAGCAATTGGTATAACTTCTTTGCTCTTCCCAATCCACTTCCACCTACTTTCTTCCTCCACCCACTCACCAAAATATTCAACACCCAAAACAACTTTCCCATGTATAATAATAGCAACTACCTGTAATGCGAAAAACAATATTCTTAAATGTTGTACTAAGGGTTCAAATAGTTTAAAAAGAATCTGCACATTCGCATATTTGGTCTGATGTATCGCTTGAACGATCATGGTTATTTATCTGGATCGCTTAAGCGATACACTTGATTGCTTAAGCGATCCAGTATAAATAACCATGATCGTAAGCGATCTGTTACCATACAACAGACTTTAACCAGATCGCTTAAGCGATCTTATGCCACATACCTGATCGCTTAAGCGATCTATCTGCTGCATTACCAGACCTACCAGATCGCTTAAGCGATCCATCATGCCCAGAACACATTTTCAGTCACTCCACCTACAATCGATTCATCATACCCAGAATAAATACCAGAACAAATTTTCAACAAATTTCACTCCTTTAACCTACATTACATCAAGCACAACCCAACAACCTAAACAACTAAATCAAAATCATAACCCAAACCCCATCCATTATTAAATCTTTGTAAATCTAATATAAAATGTAAAAAGGAGATACACATACTTAGGCGAAATGTCAGGAGGAGGAGGGAGGAGGGGGATCTTTGCCGGAGAAGATGTTATGGTGGAGGAAGAAGAAAGTGTTAATGGCGGAGGAAAAGAAGATATAGAGGAATGAGGAAGAAGAAGATGTACAGGAAAGAGGAAGAAGAAGAAGATGTAGAGGAAGAAGAAGATGTTGACGAAGCCAAGAAGAAGAGAAGAGATGCAGGTAGAGATGCGTTAATGGCGGGAGGAAGAAGAAGGTTTTTGGGTTTATTTGCAACAATTTCGGGTTTGTGGAAATATAGATAATTTTGAAAAGATTACATTAATCCTAATTAAGCACTAATTACCCTTAATCAATAATATGGCTATTTAGTTAACATTTCAAAACTTGATAGCCTTTTAATTAAATGTAAACTTCAAATGTCTTTTTAATAAACTCCCCCGTTATTTTGATGCTTTAATTTCAAATTATGGTGAAGGACTTTTTTACCCTTCAACTGTCAGAACATAAGCACCTTATTATTTTAGTGGGTGGAAATCTAGAATAAAGGTAATCAGAAGTGTCAACTTGGATTTGGCTAATCATGGGATAGGGACATGTCGTTTGCTCAAAGAAAGAGTAAACGACTTTTTCCCATCCAAGGTTTGGTCTAATGACACTTTTTCACCCAATAAGTTTTAAAATACAACTTTATTATCCATCCATTGTTAACTTTAACTAAATAAGGATATAACAATAAATTTAGAAATAGTTAAAGGGTAATTATGTCATTTTACCCTATATATATATATATAAACCTAAATCAAACCCTTTCTTCCCCACCCCTCCAGGCCAAAACCTTTCCCACCCAAATCATACTAGGTCGCAACTTCTCCACTACAGCCAATCCTATTGCCAGTGGTTTAAGCCACTTTCCCGACGTCTGATTGCAGCCATCACCAATTGCGTTGACCACGTCTTTTCCTGTTTCAGTCAGGATTCTCGCAATCGCAAAGGTGCATTTGCAGTCAACCACTTCCGATCATCATAGTTGCAACTGTCGACACTGTTGTCCTCTCTTCGCGGTCACTCAATCGTCTAACTATCGTTTCAAGGTCTCATCTTCATAACATTTCGCTACCTTTCATGCCACCGTAGCCTCTGTCTTCGTGACTGCAATTTGGGGTGCATGGTGGAGATGGGTTACAAGTTGAGCGACGATGGTTGAGAAGTAAGAGAAAGCTCTTGAATGCTAATAAGGAACAAAAAATGAGCAAAATCGCTGCTGGAAGGTGAAGAGGCTCGACAAAGGCGATGATAAATTCCAACCAGTTTGACATCGACGGAGCTTGGAGGAAGATGGATCTAAGTGTGGGGAAGGTAGATCGGCCACTAGGGAAGTGAAAGAGTCGTTGGAGGTTTCCAGAAAGTGGCCCAATGACGGCCTGAAGATGAAACATCATCGGTAAATGCGCGAATCGTAGAGGTGAGTGCGGGATGATGATAATCGGTGTAAGGGGAAGCTAGAGAGTCGTCGAAAATGGGAGGCAAAGGGTCGCCAAAAAATGGAGCTGGGGTTTGGGGTGAGTGGTGCTACAGACCTGGAACTATTCATCTCCATTTATACGAAGTCTGGTAAATTTCAATTCAGTCCCTACATGAATGAAAACTAACAAAATCAACCCCATAAATATGACAATTTACCCCCTAGACAGAATAAATGAGATAAATTCAGACCTAATAAAGAAATCACACCCTCATATTGACTCACAACATCTCAAAAATCATTCCAAACATGCACAAATTATAAGGAAAAATTAAAATATGATTTTTCATTAATAATTCCAAAATTTCTTCAATTGTCTCAATATAAATTCAATTAAATCACAACAAGGGTATTTTAATCATCTTAATAGAGTCATTTTCATGACTCCAACACACTCCCCAACTTACTCTTTGCTCATCCTCGAGTAAAGTAAAAGAAACTTTTTCAACACTTTCACAAAACCATACACAACCAACAAAACCATACACAACCAAAACATTTACCAAAAGATAAATGAAGAATTTGAGCATAACAAGTAAACAGTACAATCCTAAATAATGAACTAAAGTTTTCGTCAACATTTGCCTATCTCCATTTAAGCTTCTCAAACACACATTCCATATTCATATCACAATGTCAAAATATCATGCAAAACTCCCCAACTTATGTACATGTAACATAATGCTCATTTTCCACACAAGACTTAAACATATAATTTCTTTTTCATTCATCACTTGATTTCTTTTCTTTTCTTTTTTTCTTTTCTTGCTTTAACTTCTTAGCTTTCTAGAAGGTTCATGTAGCGAGCTTTAGGTCAATGACTCCCAAACCAGATGGTTATAGGGCACTAAGTGTAGAGCACTCCTCGAACTTACTCACTCGAACCAACTAAGCTACAAGTCAAGACTTGTGTTTTTTTATAAGGTTCATGATCTATGTAATGACTTATTAAGTTTTCTAGAGGACCCATGTAATGAGCTTTAGGCTAATTGCTCCCAAGCTAGATAGCTTTAGGGGATTAGGTGTAGAACACCCCTTGGGCGTACTTACTCGAGTCAACTAGGCTACAAATCAAAACCAAATCATCAAGCAACATTTAAGCACTTCCAAAGACAAAGATTAACATTTTTAATACACGTAAGATAATAAATAAAAATTTGCTCCATGGGCATGTAAAGTGTGTGCGAGACTTGCATAAACACTAAAACACATGACATTCACACAAAACAGAGTCTAACCACAATTATGGACAAACCTAGCACGTAACAGAAACAATAGTTCAATGTTTAAAACCATATTGCAACAAACCATTTTCAAAAACCTCATAAAACCTTTCAAGTAGCACCTCAATTGCTTCTAAAATGGTGATTATGCATGAATTCATGAAAAAATTTAAAAATAGCTCACTTTAGTTCACTTTTACCACTTGGACAGAGTAGGAATCAACATATTTTCAACAAAAACATAATTATGCCACAAAAATTTAAGCACAATCCATTCAACATACAATCTCCACAAAAACATCATCAAGAACACTTCACAATAACATATATACTCCACAAAAACAAAATTAATCAACATTCCCCAACTTAAAATGTCATTGTCCTCAATGACCCACAACTACAAAATCCTCTCCAACTTAGCATCAAATGATCTCAAATGGCAATATGATCAATAACATTAAAATCGTCCAACATATTTGAGAAAAAAATCAAACAATAACAACATATAAGGTGAAGAGATACAACCTGAGGGACAATGACAAAGTTGTCACCATCGTGGTTTGCGAAGCATGTTAGGCGTAGCCTTTGACTAGTTAATGAGTTTCCAAACATGGCAATCCCTACAAAGACAAAAACATCAAAGCAATAAAAACATATATACAAAGGTGGGGTTGCCTCCCACAAGCGCTAAGTTTAAAGTCTTCAGCCAAACTTTAGTGCACTTAAATGGCTAATGTGGTTCTAACAAAGAACACTCCTCAATCACCTCTCCATCATTAATGTCATCGACATAAGGTTTAAGTCTTTGGTCATTCACCTTAAAAACTTGTCCCCTTTCTGGGTTTTGGATTTCAACAGCTCCATGAGGGAAAACATTAACAACAATAAAAGGGTCATCTCATCATAACCAAAGCTTACCTGGAAAGAGATGAAGCTTGGAGTTAAAGAGCCACACTTTTTGATTAGGAGAGAATGACTCCCTAACAAAGTGTTATATCATAAAAAGCCTCAGTCCTCTCTTTAGAGATGCGAGAGTTCTTATAAGCTTCGTCTCATAGCTCATTGAACTCTGAAAGTTAGAGTTTCCTATGGTCACCGACCATGGTCATATCAAAATTGAATTTCCTTGTGACCCAATATGCTCTATGTTCAAGTTCTATAAGTAAATGACATGCTTTCCCAAAAACTAACCGATAAGGGGACATGCCAATAGAGGAACGATAAGTAGTTCAATAGGTCCAAAGTGCATCATTCAGATGCATTGACCAATCCTTCTAATTGGGCCATACCATTTTCTCTGAGAGGGTCTTAATTTCCCTATTAGCACGTTCCACTTGTCCACTAGTTTGAGAGTGATAAGGTGTGGCAACTCGATAGGTGATTGAGTACTTTTCAATAGTAAGCCAAAGTGTCTATTGGTGAAATGCGAACCACCATCACTGATGATGGCACGCGGGTGACCAAAACGGCTAAATATGTGTGATTGAACAAAGTTGATGACCACCTTGTGATCATTGGTCCTAGTAGCAATGGCTTCTACCAATTTAGACACATAATCCACTGTAAGCAAGATATATTCAAAGTCAAATGATGAGAGAAATGGACCCATGAAATCAATACCCCACACATCTAACACTTCCATAACCAAAATAGGATTGAAGGGCATCATGTCTTGTCTACTAATATTCTCTACTTTCTGACATGAAGTACAAGCACGACGATAAAGAATGCATCATGAGTGGGCCAATAGAAACCACACTGGAGCACCTTTAAAGCAGTCATCTTGCCACTACACTAACCACCACAAGCATAAGAATGGAAAAATGCAAGTACACTACTAAACTCGTGGTCGGGAACACATCTCCTAACAATTTGGTCTACACACACCCTAAAAAGGTTTGAGTCTTCCCAAAAACAATCATTGATGGTTGCAAAGAAATGATCTTTCTGAGTTTTGGTTCACCCCAATGACAATTGTCCTACGGCCAAGTAATTGACTATATGGGCATACCAAAGTGCTTTGGATTGGGATATAGCAAAATAGTTACTCATCCAGGAAAGAGTCATTCAAACATTGATCAGGGACATACTCTATAAAGAGTCTAGACAAGTGGTCGGTGCATTATCACTACCTTTTTTATCTTTGATTTCTAGATCAAACTCTTGCAACAATAAAATCCATCGAACTAGTCTAGGCTTATTGTCTTTCTTGTCTAACAAATACTTAATGGTCTATAAAGACAACTATCCTAGACCCAAGCAGATAAGAACTCTGTTTTAAAACCTGGATCGGCCGGTCCTATCGGTTCAACTGGGACCTGACCTTAACTCCGGTCCGAGTTAACATAAAAACTAGAAAAGGCATAAAACCCACTTTAGACTAGTAATAGACCGGTGGAACAGTACAAAACCGCTAGTTCGATCGGTCTGGATCTTAAAAGGGTTTACTATTTAGGGTAATTTGATCCCTAATTCTGAACCAGATTTGCAGCACCATTTCATTCTCTATTTCATTACACCAGCAAGCATTCTCCATTTTATTTCAATATCATTTTCATCTCCAAAGACCGAATTGCATCTTCCATTTTCATCTTCTATTCTTTTTCACTTACTCTAAAATCTACCGTGTAAAGAGAAAGAAGTAAAGGGAGGGGAAGGAAGAAGAAAGACAAGAGGAGATGAAGAAGAATAGAGGAAGGAAGAAGATTAGAAGAAAGAGAAGAGGGGGCGAAGAGAAAGAGGAAGGAAGAAGAAAGAAGAAAGAGAAGAGAAAAAAAATTACCAGAGAAAGAGGGGAAAGGGATAGAAGAAAGAAGAAGGTGACGGGGAGAGAAAAAAAGGAGAAAGAAGAAATTGATGGGGAGAGAGAAAAAAGGAGAAAGGTGAAAGTGATGGGGAGAGAGAAAAGAAGGAGAAAGATGAAAGTGATGGGGAGAGAGAAAAATAATTAATAATAAAAGTTGCAGGTTATTTCATACATACAGGGACTCATGTGTCAATTTTAGGGGTGTATTTTAGGTTTTCAAACTTATAAGGACTGAAAAAATTATTCAAAGGTATGTCTATTGTATACTGGTCAACCCAAGAACCGGCCCTTTGACCAAGTTAAAGAGCAGTCCAGTTTTTAAAATAATGGATAAGACCAGAACTTATCAAGGGAAAACACTACTGCAAGCAACTCCTTCTTGGTAATGGAGTAATTGCATTGAGCATCGGAGAGGGTCTTGCTTGCGTAGTGGATCACAATAAACTTTTTATTCACCCGTTGGTCAAGGACTACACCAATGGCATAGTCCGACGCGTCATACATCACTTCAAAAGGTAGATTCCAAATAGAAGGTTGCATGATGGGTGCTATGGTTAATGTTTCTTTCAAAATGGTAAAGGAAATCATACAAGAATCATCAAAAACAAATGACACATCTTTAACAAGCAAATCATACAAAGGCTTAGAGATCTTGCTAAAATTCTGGATGAAACGTCTATAAAATCCTGCATGGCCTAGGAAAGATCTAATTTGTTTAGCCAATAAAGGTGGTTCCAGTTGAGAAATCAACTCCACCATTGCCTTATCCACTGCTATCCTCTTCTTGGAAACTACATAACCTAAGACAATTCCCTTTTGAACCATGAAATGGCTCTTCTCCCAACTAAGAACAAGATTTGTCTCTTTACATCGCTTCAACACTAATTTAAGCTTTTCGAGACAATCGTTAAAAGATGTACCAAACACAAAAAAAAATCATTCATGAAGACTTCAAGGAATTAACCCACCATGTCAGAAAATATCGATAACATGCACCTTTGAAACATTGTCGGTGCATTGCATAACCCGAAAGGCATGCGATGAAAGACGAACGTATAAAAAGGATATATGAACGTGGTCTTTTCCTAGTCTTCGAGGGCAACTGGTACTTGGTTATATCCAGAATAGTCATCCAAAAAACAATAGAAAGTCTGTCTTGCAAGTTTTTCTAGGATTTGGTCAATAAATGAGAGTGGGAAATGATCCTTCCTAGTGGCTAGGTTGAGCTTCCTATAATCAATGCAAACTCTCTATCCTGTGGGAGTATAGGTAGGAATTCACTCACCTCTTTCATTTTCAACAACAGTGAGACCACTCTTCTTAGGTATAACATTGGTCGGACTTACCTATTGGCTGACAGATATGGGGTATATGATACCTGCATCAAGCCATTTAATCACCTCTTTCTTCACCACCTTCTTCATGTTCGGGTTTAACCTTCTTTGATATTCATACACCAATTTAGCATTCTTTTCACAAAATATACGATGCATGCACAAAAAAGGGCTAATCCCTAGCACATCGGCTACCGACCAAATGATTGCTTCCTTATGTGTTGTCAAGACCGCCACTAATATCTCCTCTTGCTTACTATCTAAGTTGGCAGCAATGATCACGGGTAAGGCCTTGTTGGGTCTTAGGAAAACTTACTTGAGAGTATCAGGCAAGGCCTTCAACTCTAACACTGGTAGAGACTCAATTGATCTTGGTTGTGTCGTCTTAGACAAAAGTGGTAAGGGTTCGTACTTGATGGTCCAAGGTCTATGTTCTAAAGTGGGTGACCTATCTATATACACACTAACCTTTTGAATTTCAAACACAACACCCAAGTTGCATATCTCCTCAATAGACGGATTCATAAGAGTGTAATCGCATTATCACATAGCAATTGTGGAGCATAAGCCTCCACTAGACTGTTAATAGTATCAACCATAAAACACTCATTATCGTCCTCATGCATAGGCCCAAAAGCAGCATTAAACACATTAAGTCTCAGTTTCCTATTCCCAAAAGACACTTCCATCTCTCCTGATCTATAGTTAATACAAGCATTTATCGTTGCTAGAAAAGGTCTCCCTAAAATAATCGATGGCATACTTCCATTACTTGTATACTCCAAGTATAAGACAAGAAAATCCACTAGAAAATATAATTCCTCAACCTTAACTAACATGTCCTCAATTAGGCCCATAGGCATTTTGACTTATCGGTCAACTAACTGTAGGATGGCTTCAGTAGACTTGAGCTCACCTAAGTTAAACTGTTCATACACAAAAGTGGGTAATAAGTTCATGCTTACCCCTAAGTCTAAGAGTGTTCTATCAATCGTGACATTATCTATCACACAGGAAATAATAAGAGCTACAGAATCTTTTAACTTCAGGGGAAGGCAATTTGAGACAACCGCACTTACATTTTCTGGTAAATGTATAGTCTTGGGTTTGTGAGATTTCATTCGCCTCTTTTGCGTGCACAAGTCTTTAAGGAATTTGGCATAAGTAAGCACTTGCTTAATGGCATCTAAAAGTGGAATGTTAATATATACATGTTTAAACAACTCAACCATTTCCTCCATCCTAACGCTTTTCCTAGCAGTGTGAACATTTTAGGGCTCTAAGCATTAAGGAAAATGTGCTCTAGGTATGTACGATGCAGGGGATGGTTCATTCTCCCCATCTTTCTTCTTACCTAGTCTCTGAACACTTGACTTTACAAGTGGCTCACTCTCACTCCCTTTGGGTTGGTCCCCACCTAGACTTTCGTCATCTCTACCTTAGACTTCTACTTCCCTCTCAGGCCTAATTAGCTCTCAACAGCTCCAAAGAGTCATCACAGCCTTAGTTTGTTTGGAATAACTCTCTACTGAGAAGAACCACTAGGGTTACCTACGACTTGACTAGGCAATTGGCCTTGTTCTCTCCTACTGATTGCTTCGACTATTTGACCAATCTGGATCTCTAGCTTACTAATGGATTGGTAATGAGAATGTAGTAGTTAGGTATTCTGCTCTAAATCTTAGAACTTATCATTCATGTTGGCTTTTTGTTCTTGCATGGTTTGGAGCATTTGAGCCATTATTGATTCCAGTGAACTGGGCATTGGAGTGGGCTATTGAACGGAATATGGGATCCTAGGTTTGGTGGGTGGTTGGATTGAAGGTTGCTCCCTATAATTGCCTTGATAATTGGAATGATTGTTCTTGTATGGCATATTATTAGGGGCATTCTGGGGTGGTTATGGCTTCCATGAAAAATTAGGATAGTTACGCCACCAAGGATTGCACGTGTTCGTGTACGGATCGTTCTGTCTCTGAAAGCCTTGTGCAACCTACACTTGCTCCTCAAAAGGGTCGGGGGCGGGTTCCTCAATTGGATGGTCAAGAGTTGAGTGCATGGCAAAAACATCCTGGTTCACCCTATTCTAAGATGATTTTGTAAAGAGTTGCCCTTGTATAGATACAAACTTGTCAAACCGGTGGGCCAACACCTCTAGCTTTGAACTGATGTCATCTAACCGTGACACCTCATACACGCCACCCTTCTTGGATGGCTGCCCTGAGATAAGCATTCTAGACACAAAAATATGGTGTATTGAATTTTCACTTAAGGTCTCAAAGAATTGTCATAATTCATTCTCGTCCTTGTACATAAATGTTCCTCCACAAGAGGCGTCTACCATATTCCTATGCCTCTCGATTAGTCCGTCATAAAAACTATGAACTAAGGTGCCACCTAAGGACTGCGTGATCGGGACACAACCTAAGCATTTCCTTCAAACGTTCCCAACTCTCATAAAATTCCTCGCCATCTAGTTGAATGAAATTAGTGATGGCTCGTCTTATGCTGTTGGTTTCACCAATGGGATGATACTTTTTTATGAATCTTTGTTGCATTTGGGTCTAAGAGGTATTGGAGCCTGCTACCAAAGAATTGAGCCACTGTTTGGCTCCATCCTTAAGTGAGAATGGGAATAAAATTAAGCGCACAACATCCCCATTCACATTTTGCAGTCTAACTCAGGAGCAAACCTCTAAAAATTCATCTAAGTGTTTGTATGGCTCCTCATTTAAATTCCCATAATAAATTGGCAACAATTGGATAACACTAGTTTTGATCTCATAGTGTTGTGTCTAGATGTTGGGATACGAATACTTGAGGCTGAAGTGTAGGTGGTGGGTGCAAAATGTTGGCTAAGGGGCACATGCTTGGGTGCCTCTTGGTCAACCATCCTACATGCTTGTTTTCTATTCCTCTTACAAGTGCGCTCAATTTCAAGATTCAAAGGTAATAACTCTTCGTTATAAGACCTTCTAGTTTGCATTCATCAATAAAACACACAAGAGGCTCAACAAACAACCGTAACAACAATTTCAAAGAAAAATAACTAAATGCAAATCCTAAGGAGCAAATTCAATAAGCACACAAAACATAACTAAAACAAATCTAAAATTTAATGAAACTTTACCCAAAAAAAAAAAAAATCACACAAACAAATATGCTTAATCAAAACCAAAGCTATCAATGAAACCTAAAAGAAACTAATACTAAGAACCAAAAATTTAATCCTAAGACTAAAAACAAATTATGCAAATTAAAAGGAAAACTAACAATTAACCAACCAAAACTATAAGCATGCAATAAATTCACTCAACCAATTAGTCCAACATACAATTAAAGAACTACACTTAACAATCAACTCAAACAAAAAGAAAGCAAAACTAGTAACTAAATCCTATGATTTAAAACACAATATGCAAAATAAGGCAAAAGTTATCACTAATAAACTACCACACAACTATAACTATTAATCAAAAGAACAAAAAAAATAAAGTTAAGAGAATTTCACAATCGGTTTGCACTAAATCTTTCATGCTTACGACACACTGCAGCGTTTTCCCAATTGCGATCTTCCTACAAAACAAAAACAAACACAAATGAACTATTCCAACAAAAATTAAATGCAAGAGCAATAAAACAAAATCACATAAAATGATAACCCAACCAAAAGGAAAATAACCAAAATAAAATAAAAATATACTAAACTAAAATGAACACAAGAAGTAAACACTCATCTACACAAAATACTCAAAGGCATTTAACACACAAGCAAGTAAAAATAACAAAGACAAGCAACTAAAATAAACTAAACTAAACAACTTACCCAAACAAATAATCACTACAAAGAAGACAATACCAACACAAACAACAAACTAACATAAACCTAAAGTATAAATGTGAATATAACTCTATTACAATCGATTTGAAGTAATTTAAAGCAATACTCAACATTTAATTATCTTAAACCAACATTTATCACGCAATAGATTTTATATCAACAATTAATCTCAATGGACAACACCAACAATCACAAATCATGTATCAAACTATGTTAAAGTATCGTAATCAAACATGAAACAAAAACAAATATAATTTGATACACAATACTAAGCCAAATTTCCAACAATCAGGTTCATCCAACTAGTTGAGAGTTGTTGAGAAGAGCCATGGGTGTCGATCTCGATCTCACCTACACTGTAACAGACAACCGGGAGCTCAACCGCTCATGGTGGTGTCGACGAAGGCTGAAAAGCCAGAAATGGGGCTAGTCATGGTGAAGAGAACATAACTGACAACAAGATAATGCAAAGAAGGAGCAAAAATGACCAACAAATACGTCAGAATATGAACAATCGCAACTCGACAAAATAGGTTAGTTTTCCAACAAATGGTGGCGGAAATGGGATTCAAGGGTACCGGAGGATATATCAGGTCATGGAGATGATAGATCGACTGGTTGGAAGGTGAAAAGTTGCTAGGAAATGAGCAAAATCGCGGCTGGAAGGTGAAGAGGCATGGCAGCAACGACGGTGGATTTTGACCAGTTTGACATCGACAGAGCTTGGAGGAAGGTGGATTTGAGTGTGGGGAAGGTAGATCAGCCACCAAGGAAGGAAAGAGTTATCGAAGGTCGTCGGAAAGTGACCCAACAATAGCTTAAAGACGAAACGTCACCAGTAAACACGCAAATCACGGCAGTGAGTGCGGGATGATGATGATCGATGCAAGGGGAAGCTGGGGAGTCGCCGAAAATGAGAGGCAAAAGGTCACCAAAAAATGGACCTGGGGTTTGGGGTGAGCGGCGCTATAGATCTGGAACTATTCATCTCCTTTTATGCAAAGACTGACAAATTTTATTTAGTCCCTGTATGAATGAAAACTGACAAAATCAACCCCTAAAAATGTGACAATTTACCCCCTGAACATAATAAATGAGACAAATTCAGACCTAATAAATAAATCATACCCTAATATCGACTCACAACATCTCAAAAATCATTCCAAACATGCACAAATTGTAAGGAAAAATTAAAATGTGATTTTTCATTAATAATTCCAAAATTTCTTCAATTGTCTCAATATAAATTCAATTTATTCACAAGAAGGGTATTTTAATCATCTTACTATAGTCATTTTCATGACTCTTATAGTCATTTTCATGACTCTAACAAGAAGTTGAAAAACTTGTGCTTGAAGCAGAGGGAAGAGATTAAAGCATTGAAGAGTGCAATTTTGTTTCCAGATGCTATGAATTCTCAGCTTCAAGAACTGCTACAGAAACAGGGTTTTGAGTTGAAACAAGCCAAAAAAGTCATTTCACATCTGCAGAGGCAGGTTACTTCTTTATACGCTTCAATTGTTTAGAAGATGTTTCAAAAATTTTGAAGAGTTTGGGGGGATTGAAAATTAGTGAGGAAGGAGAGGAGTCGTGCCGTTGGGATTGAAGTTTCAGATTTGGATTTATTGAATATTGAATGGATTTCAGAGTTGGTGTAGTAAATTTCAAGTATAAATTTATGTTTTGGGATGAGAGTGCACATATACGCTTCAATTTAGTGTTGTTTAATGTGTAATGATTAATTGTTTTAAGGTAAGTAGTGTTTGGATGAAGGGTCATGGTGGCAGGTTTGGAGCTCGTGGAGGTGAAGAAGAAGAAAAGAGAAGAAAGAAAGAGAAGAGAGGTGGGGAATGAGAAAGAAGGGAAGAGTAGAAGAGAAAATGGTATTTTCGCATTTATACTGTTTATATTTGTCAATTAACGGATATTTGGTCTTAGTGATGGATGGTAAAGTAGTATTTTGAACTGAGAAAGGCAATGTTTTAAAACCCAACCCAGGGTGAAACCCGGCAAAGTTTTCGAGTCCCGGTTTGATCGGTTTGACCAACGGTTTGACAAAAAATTTTAAAACTCAACAAATACACCCCTAAAAATGACCTGCAAGTCCTTACATGTTTGAACTTTATCAAACACACCCCAAATGAAAATCGACCGGCGACTGATCGGCAGCGGCGACACCACAAATGCAACCCAAATCGTCCCCTAAGCCCATTTCCATTAAAATCTACCCAAGGTCTGGCCGAAATATGTTTGATTTTAGCCAGATCTCATCGACGCCGGCGTGGGTATTCTAGGCCAGATCTCATCCATGCCGGCGTCGACAAACCTCCTCATCACCCAGGAATTACTCCCATGTTCCTCCCTACCAAAACCCACCTCACCCCACCCCCGTTAGCCTCACCAATCGCCGAAAAAATCCCATTGTTGTCGCTGCCAAGTTTGTTCGATTTTCGGTCGATTTACTCACCAGAAATCAACGCCGTCACCACCATTGCATTCACCGGAACTTAGTCTTCAAAAGCCCTAACCTTCCGGCCGTCGATTGTTCGTCAATCATCCTCCCAAATCTTAGGGTTTTGGGGTGAATCAGAAAAGTTAAACCCGGCCCATTGAAGCTGCTGAGTCCTGGTTCAACCGACTGGGCCGGGTTTTAAAACAATGGAGAAAGGGTCATTAGGCTAAACCGTGGGTGGGAAAAGTCCTTTACTCCTCATGCCATGCCCGGGTCCGGCCCATCTGACATCCCTGCTCAAATCTTACTTGAAACGTTTCTAGCAAGATGACGTGACCATTCATTATTAGCTCCATAAAAGGCACTACTCAATAGTCAATAGGCATCCTTAGTACCTTTCCCTGCACAATGGAGATTTCAGTGACATTTATTGCCTTCTCTGTTGCTTTTACTATCGTTTTAGGATGTCTATGGAAGGCGCTGGACTGGGTTTGGTTGAAGCCGAAGAAGCTAGAGAAGTTGCTTAGGCAACAAGGTTTCTCCGGCAACTCCTACAAATTTCTTCATGGAGACACAACAGAGATGTTCATGATGAGAAAACAAGCAAAAACCAGAACGATCAACCCCTTCTCTCACGATATTGCGTCACGAGTCATTCCATTCCACCATCATATCTCCAAGAAGTACGGTATGCCTATTTCTTCACTTGGAAACTTATAATTTCTCAATGTTTTCTAGAAAGTGGAGATATGTAGATAGAATCAATTTTAAGTTATATTGACTGATAATATTTCTAGCTCCCAGCTAGCATTCATGTTTAACTTTTTGCCAGTTTGTGTTTGCTTTGCTAGTTATTCAAATCTTCCAGTTCAGTATTCAATATTCACCAAGTTCAAAAAGAGTTTATAAGAGAAGCTCAAAATCTTTTTAAGTCCTGCAACAACTTATTTAAAATCCTATAAATACTCATGAGATGCAATCAAATAACTAAAAACAATTTCAAAAATGTTCATAGTATTAAATAAAACTCTTTTGACTACTAAATAAAAGTTCTAAATTATGTATTTCTTTTTTTCTTTCTTCAAAGATTTTATACATACTTCTAATTCTATGTATTATAAAGTTTTATTATATGCTGTGGCATATCTTTGATTCTTTGGCTAGATATGCTGGTCCTTATCGAATAAATTGTTGGATCAATCAAAGGTTAAAGGTCTAAAAAGATGAAGTGGGCCGACAAGTTTTAATTTCTCTAGCACTGGAAAGGTGCCAGCTTATCTTTCTTATCTTCATTTGTCTGTCCTTTACAGCAATGCTAATGTAATCGAAATCCTAAAAGCAAGATCATATAATTGACTTAAACATTTAAAAGTTATGATCCAAATTAAATTTATGCAATTACTCGTGATTAAAATGGATGAACTTAATAGTAAAAAGTTACAATAACACGTAAGTTTTTTCCATCGTTGTGGGGCTCCATTTTTTAAAATAAATAAATAAACAAGTTTTTATAAGTGTTTTAAAACCCGATCTGACCCGGCCGGTCGAACCGAGACCTGAGGCCTTCACCAGGCCGAGTTACCATTTTGATTGTTTATGACAAACCCAAGAGATTAGGACGATGATTGGCGAATAATTGGTGACTGGGATGTTAAGGGTTTTGAAAAAGAAGGGTCAATGAGTCGAAAGGTGGCGATGGAGGTGATTTTCAATGAGTGAATTGACCAAAAATCGCAAAAACCAACAATTAATGAGGCAAATAGAAGTGAGGTGAGATGGGTTTTGGTCAGAAGGCTGAGAGGAGAGTTTTTGTGGTGATGGGGTGTGTTGTCGACGATAGAAACATATCCTATTTGGCTTGGGTTGTTGACGCTGATGGGGTAATTTAAGGTGTTTTGTAGGATTTCAAATTTGTAGGGATTTATATGTAATTTTTAGGGATGTTTTTGCTAGATTTCAAACTTTTGGATATGCTGACATCATCGGTTTGACCTATCGGGTTCAACTGATCAACTCAGGACCCAGTCGCTTTGCCAGGATTCACCTCGTGCTGGGTTTTAAAACCTTGATTTTGATAACCGAATTCTTTCACACGGCACAATATCATTGTTATAATCTCCTAAAATAACAACCACCACCATAATAATAATAATAAGAGTTAATCTTCTACTTAATTATCAAATCCAACTAGATTATATCCATAAAATGGTTAGATAAATATTATTTACTATAGGTCAGGTTTTACTTGTGAGAGGATAAAAAATAAAAATAATTATTTCTATATCAACTCATTAGTTGCCACGATTCGTCTATATATTAGTCTGTTCATCTTGTACACATTAGTTTGACATTTAGTATTATTTTTTATTTAATGATAACGATTAATGCAGGAAAGAATTCATTCATATGGATGGGTCCAATGCCAATCATAAACATCACAGATCCCAAATTGATAAGGGAAATTTTGTTAAGGCATGAAATATTTCAAAAACCCAAGCTGAACAGCCTTGGCAGGTCGGTATTTAGTGGGATGGGGATATACGAGGGTGAACGATGGTTCAAAGTCAGAAAGACAGCCAATCCAGCTTTCCATCTCGATAAGTTGAAGGTTTTTCTTCTTTCTATCCTCTTACAATTAAGAATTAGTCTTTTGTTATGTGTCTATTAATGCATATGTTATATAATATTTATGCACTCTTATTATGTTACACATTTTTTCATTTTCTTGATAGGGTATGTTACCTAAGATGTATCTGAGCTGCAACGACATGATAAGAAAATGGAAGATTTCAATCTCAAATGAAGAGTCGCATGAGTTAGATTTGTGGCCTGACATAAAGGCTTTAACATCGGATGTGATCTCTCGGACAACATTTAGCAGTAGTTATGAAGATGGAAGAAAAATATTTGAACTCATAACCGAACAAATTAATATTATCACTCAAGTTTTCTACTTCTTTCACATTCCGGGATGGAGGTAATTTGAACTAATTTTGGGTTGATTTATATTAATTTGTAAAAAACAAAGGGGAAAATGGGAATTCTAAAATTGAGAACATGAATTGATTTTATATTTTCAAGATTTGAGAATGCATTTGGTATTATATGTATTATGAAAATAAACCAATAAAAAAGCCTTCTCATATGTTACTATAGTAACTTACTAATATTTTATTAATTTAGAAGTACTTATTTAAAATTGAAAAATTATTAAACAACTCAATAGTAATTTTTATTTAATTTTGCTGTCAAATATTTGAGATTTATAATGGATGAGTAAGAAGAATCCGTTTCATTCTTGCACTGATGAAATCACTTTTTGAATCTTCAGTTTTGTGCCCACTAAAGCAAACAGAAAATTGAAAAGCAATGAGAAAGAAATTCGAGAAGTGATAAAAGGAATCGTAAAGAAGAGAGAGGAGGTCCTTAAAGTTGGAGAAGCAAGTAATGAGGATTTATTGGGTTTATTAGTGGAATCAAATCTCAAGGAAATTCAAGAGCATGGGCATAAAGAAAGTGGAATGAGTATTGAAGAGGTGATTGATGAGTGTAAACTTTTTTATCTTGCTGGCCAGGAGACTACTGCAACTTTGATTATATGGACAATGATTTTGTTATGTATGCATCCAAATTGGCAAGAACGTGCAAGAGAAGAGCTTTTCCAAGTTTTCGGGAACAAAGAACCGCAATTTGATGAGCTAAACAGCTTGAAAGAAGTAAGTAATTTCTTTCTACTTCGAGAGGATTTAACGTTTTAAGAATCTTCCATTAACATTGGATAATTTATTCCCCGGAAAATATGTGTTGCAGTTACACAAAATTGTCTACGAGGTTCTGAGATTATATCCACCACCTCTGTTAGGCAGAGCAACTATTAAGGAGTCCAAACTGGGAGAAATTATTATCCCGCCTGGCGTTTTCATTTCATTACCAATAATTCTAGTTCATCAGGATGAAAAATATTGGGGAGCTGACGCAAAAGAGTTCAATCCAGATAGATTTTCCCAAGGGGTTTCAAAGGCTTCAAAGAATGATCAAGTTTCATTTTTCCCATTCAGTTGGGGTCCCAGAACTTGCATCGGACAAAACTTTGCATTGCTGGAAGCAAAACTAGCTTTAGCAATGATTCTGCAAAATTTCTCTTTTCAGCTCTCTCCAACTTACGTTCATACCCCTGTTCTTGGTATAACTATACAACCACAAAATGGTGCTCACATCATTTTACAAAAGATTTAGTATCATATAGATAAATAGTTTTGATGTAAGTTCTATACATATCGAGCCTTATATGTTGTTGACTCAATAATCTTACAACATCTAGTAATGGTTGGATTATTTATTATGTGTTTATTGCGATACCTAAATTATTTATATGTTCATTCATACTTGTGTTTTACTTTAAATTTGGAATTTGTATAGTCTGATATAAACTTAAACCCAAATCTAAGCAAATAAATATTGATTAAAAACGAATATCATAAACTTCTCTTACAAATCTCAACATAACTGTTGAGTTAGCAACTTCAACACACCCGAGACACAAAATGATTTTAATTAGACCCAAGAAACGGTCGTTCATAAAAAGAAATGGCCTTCATTATGGAATGGATCATTCCTTGAAGGAACAGTCATGTATGAAGGAAGAATGGTCATGGAATAGTCATTTCTTCACACGAAATGGTCATTCCTTATCAAAGAACAATCGTTCATCCCTAAAGAAACATAATTTATGTTAAGTCAAAATCATCAGTTAACGTGTTAATACCAACTCAGATGTCACATTGATGTATAAGAGAAAATTTATGAGATTTGTTTGTCATTATAGTATTACTCAATCTAAGCATCCCAATAACAGTTTTAAAAAAATTGATAATGTTAATGGTAGAAAATTCAACGTTAGACTACCGAACCCAAGAATTACTTGACCCATTGAAGTAGTTTTTGGGTCTAGTAAGATATGTGATCCACTCCCGGCCCATTGAGTCACAAAGTCTCCTTATGAACTTGTCCCCTATAAGAATTGTCTACATCCACTTTCTTCTTCTCTCTTTGTTTTCTTTCAACTTTTACTGAAAATGGAGATTTCAGTCACATTTATTGCCTTCTCTGTTGCTTTTCCTGGTATCATAACATGTCTGTGGAAGGTGCTCGACTGGGTTTGGTTGAAACCGAAGAAGCTAGAGATGTTACTTCGACGGCAAGGTTTCTCCGGCAACTCCTACAAACTTCTCCATGGAGACACAAAAGAGATGTTCAGGATCACAAAACAGGCTAAAACAAGACCGATCAACCCCGTCTCCCATGATATTGCGCCGCGAATCATTCCATACCACCATCATATCATCAAAAACTACGGTATGCGAATTTTCTCACTTGAAAGTTATAATTATTTAATGAAGATTTTAAGTTATCGTTTACCTTGATACTCTTAGAATTTGGTAATAACCACATAATAGAGCCGTGTGAACTTATCTTTGTTCACTATATATAAAACAAATACATGAGACTTGACTTTGACTTCGATGAGAAAATTATGAAATAATTTTATTAAGTGATGTATGTGCTGATGTATGTCTATCACAAATTAAAAACTATAGAACTTAACTGACTCATAATTTACCCATGAATAATGCAGGAAAGAATTCTTTGATATGGGAGGGTTCAACACCGAGCATAAACATCATAGACCCCAAATTGATCAGGGATATTATGTTAAAACCCGACATTTTTCGAAAACCCAAGAGGAATCCACTCGCAAAGTTTATAGTGGATGGGATGGTAAAGTATGAGGGTGCTCAATGGCTTAAAGTCAGAAAGATTGCTAATCCTGCTTTCCATCTTGATAAGTTGAAGGTCCCATTTCTATCCTCTAAAACTCATGCAATAGTAATTGTGTATGAAAAACATGAACGCAAAACATCTTTGATTTTTCTTCATGACATGTGACATTAGAATTAAATCAATTTATTTTAGTCACCTTTTATTTTTTTTAGTATTAACATTAAATATTATCATTCGCCTTATTACCACATCTAAAAAAACTATATCTACTTGAACAAATTTTACATTTACTTTCTTGTTTCTCTTTCTTTGTAGGGTATGTTGCCTAAAATTTATCTGAGCTGTAATGACATGATAGAAAAATGGAAGATTTCAATCTCAAACGAAGAATCCTGTGAGTTAGATGTGTGGCCTGACATTACGGCTTTAACATCGGATGTGATTTCTCGGGCAGCATTTGGCAGTAGCTACGAAGATGGAAGAAAAATATTTGAACTCCTTAATGAACAAATTAATCTTATGGTTCAAGTCATGCGGTTCTTTCACATACCAGGATGGAGGTAATTTGAACTAACTTGGGATCCTTCTGTATTACTTTGTGGAATTGTTTTTGAAAAATGAATACAAAAACAAGAAATTTAATTTTGTACTTTCCATAACTTGGTAAAATGTTAAACACCTGTCTTAGTGAAATTTAATTTATTTTTGAACATGAAATTTGGGAACGGTATAAAAACAACTTAACTAAACTTATTTTTTCTCATTTCCTTTACAAAGATTAAATGGTTACCCACTGTTTTCTTGTTTTCTGCATTGAATTTCGGTCATCAAGCTAATCTAAGAGGACTCCATTTGTTTCTTGCACTTAATAGATTTTTATTTGCAGGTTTTTGCCCTTTAAAGCAAATAGAAAATTGAAAAGTAATCATAATGAAATTCGCAAACTAATAAAAGGCATAATAAAGAGAAGAGAGGAGGCTCTGAAAATTGGAAAAGCAAATAACGATGATTTATTGGGTTTATTAGTGGAATCAAATCACATAGAAATTCAAGAGCAGGGGAATAAAGAAAGTGGAATGAGTCTTGAAGAGGTGATTGAGGAGTGCAAACTCTTTTATCTTGCTGGTCAGGAGACTACTGCATCATTGATTGTATGGACAATGGTTTCCTTATGTATGCATCAAAATTGGCAAGATCGCGCAAGAGAAGAGATTTTCCAAGTTTTCGGGAACAAAGTGCCACGATTTGATGAGCTGAACCACTTGAAAGAAGTGAGTACTGAAAGATATTTTCATTCTTAAATTTCCATTTCATTGATCTTCTATAAAGTTTGGCTATATATCTGTTGCAGGTAAATAAAATACTTCATGAGGCTCTAAGGTTATATCCACCAGCAAATTTCTTATCGAGAACAAGTATTAAAGAGTCCAAATTGGGAGAACTCACAATACCACCTGGAGTTCTACTTTCAATACCAATAATTTTAGTTCATCATGATGAAGAATATTGGGGAGATGATGCAAAGGAGTTTAATCCTGATAGATTTTCTCATGGAGTTTCCAATGCATCAAAGAACGATCAAGTCTCATTCTTCCCATTTGGTTGGGGTCCAAGAATATGCATTGGACAAAACTTTGCATTGTTGGAAGCAAAGCTAGCATTGGCAATGATTCTGCAAAATTTCTCTTTTCATCTCTCTCCAACTTATGTTCATGCTCCTACTCGTGACTTCACTCTAAAACCTCAATATGGTGCCCACATCATCTTACGCAAAATATAGTTTTGTAGTGTACTTGCTTTTGAAGTGTTAAAAAATACTCCTATTTTAAATTTTAATTATACTTTATCTTTTTTCCATGGATTCATACTTTATTTATTTATTTTTCAAATAAAAATTCCCCCAAGTAATATAGAAAAATCCAAAGTTAGTTCAGATTAGCTCCATCTTGGTAGGTGAAAAAACCGCAAAACTTGAACCATAAGATTAATTTGTTACTGGTTCATAGCTTTAGCATTAATAAATAATAATATTTTTTGTTATAATTATTTTGTAATATTTAAACTAAAATCATATGGTAAATTATTTTAATAAATGTTAATTAACTTAGTTACATAGATAGAACAAAAGACATTTTTAATAGAGTTTTTTTTTAACATATGTTCTAAAGGCACACATTCAAACAAAAAATGGATCATATCGATACATTGAAAATATAGTTTTTTCATTTTTTATAAATGAAATGTATCAAAATATTCCAAAAAAAAAATTATATTTATGGTCTTAAGGCATGCCCTAAGTGCAAACATTAAGACAATTTTATATTATAATATCAATATTAATTGGGTGCATTTTGTTTTAGTATTTTTGAAAAAGTAAGAGTTGAGTAGTAATAACAAAGTAAGATTTAAAAATTAACAAAAACACTCTCTCGGTTTGTTAATTTATTGAACACCCCTGTAATAAAAACATTAAAAATTATAAAAACACCCCCATCCACCCATTAAATACCAACAGTCGGCCACCACCGCTAAAGGGTAGCCAGAGTCGCCGTATCGGCGCACAACCGGCTAGATCTAGCCGATCGTGTACCGAGATGGCCTTTTCCAATCAAATCAATTGATAGCCAGATCTGACCATGTTGAGTCATCAACGACAGCCAAGATATGGTCGTCATTGATAGATCTGGTATTTTTCGATGCACTACCGACCAGATCTAGCTGGTAGTGCGCCATTATACCAGATTTTGACCACCTTTCGACGGTGGTGGTCGGAATCTGGCAAATGTAGGTGATAGGAGTGTTTTTGTTAATTTTTAAACTTTTTAGGAGTGTTTAGTTAAATTAACAAACTTATAGGGTTTAAAAATAATTGAATAAAATACAATAATATTTTCAGAAAACAAATATGTATTTTGGAAATGATAGGAATAGGATAGGGGGAAAAATATGGAAACAGAAGTTATATATGGTTGACACAACTCAAAAGTACCGAAAAATAAGACTCTTACAAAGAATATATATAAAAGAATCAACTGAGAGGGATCTATTCTGACATTGCGTTACTTTCTCTGGTAGTTTGATGGAGATTACTGTGACATCCATTGCCTTCTGCTTGGCTTTCGCTATCATTTCAGGGTGTTTATGGACAGTGGCGAATTGGATTTGGTTGAGGCCAAAGAAGCTAGAGATGTTAATTAGACGACAAGGCTTCTCCGGAAATTCGTACAAGCTGTTTCATGGAGACATGAAAGAGATGTCGACGATGAGAGTACAAGCCAGAGCCAAACCTCTCAGCCTCACCCATGATATTTCTCCCAGAATTGTGCCATTCTTCCAACATGTCATCAACAAATACGGTATGCCTCATGTGCTTATAATTAATTAATTAAGATCTGATAATAATTAATTAACATGTTTAGTGAATGTTAATCAATGTCAATTAACTTATTTCAGGATCAGTTCTTTTGTAAGTTACACAATCTATAGACTTGATCAAACATATATTCCGTAAACTAACAACTTCAGGTATGGTGAATGATATGCAGGAAAGAATTCATTCATATGGATGGGTCCAAAACCAAGCCTAAACATCACAGACCCCAAATTGATAAGGGAAATTTTGTCCAAGTACGAAATTTTTGAAAAACCAAAGAGTAATCCACTAAGCAGGTTGGTTGTTCATGGGATGGTGATGTATGAAGGTGAGCAATGGTTTAAAGTCAGAAAGATTGCTACTCCAGCTTTCCATCTCGAAAAGTTGAAGGTATCTATATATAGTTCTATCGTTTGAAATTCAAGCAATAGTGAACACATTCACCATCATTGCATATTTTTAATGAGAGTTTTTGCAGGATATGTTATCAAAAATGTATTTGAGTTGTAATGACATGGTGAAGAATTGGAAGACTTCAATCTCAGGCAAAGACTACTGCGAGTTGGATGTATGGCCTCACATTCAAGCTTTGACAGCAGATGTTATTTCTCGGACAGCATTTGGTAGTAGCCATCAAGATGGAAGAAAAATATTTCAACTCATAAGCCAACAGATTAATCTTTTTACTCAAGTTATGCAGTCCGTTTACATCCCCGGATGGCGGTAATTGATTTCAACCAACTTAATTAAATTTATTTCTATTGTTTACTATTACAAGGCAATGATGAGTTTAGATCCTGGTCTTACACCTTGTGCTTGACAGAGCTTATATATGTGGATTGGGCGCCATACTCAGATTTAGTTTTTGAAAGTGAGTTTTACACAAACTCATTTATCATGGTATCAAAACCATACATTTCAAAACAATGATGAGTTTGGATCCCGACCCAAGACCGCGTATGAATGAGAGCTTTACCAAGCTATTATGGTGTATATACATGAATTACACCCGCATACTTTGAATTAGCTTTTGGGAATGGGTACCCAATTCCTTTTATCACTTACAACTTAGATATTGAATGAGTAAAAAAATTCAAACTTATGTGATTTGTTTTAAACATTTACAGGTTTATCCCTACAACAACAAACAGGAAAATGAAAAGCAATCACAATCAAATTAGAGCACTGATAAAAGGGATCATAGATAAAAAGGAGGCAGCCTTGAACGCTGGAGAAGCTAGCACAGACGATGATTTACTGGGTTTATCAGTTGAATCAAATCACAGAGAAATTAAAGAGCATGGGAACAAGAAAAGAGGAATGAGTATTGAAGAGGTGATTGAAGAGTGCAAACTTTTCTATCTTGCTGGACAGGAGACTACTGCATCTTGGCTCCTATGGACAATGATTTTGTTATGCATGCATCAAAATTGGCAAGAACGTGCAAGAGAAGAAGTTTTCCAAGTTTTTGGGAACAAAGAACCACGGTTTGATGAGCTGAACCAATTGAAAGAAGTAAGTGAACATGTATTCCGCCTCAACAAAATGTTTCCTCAGTAACTTATGTTGATCCACACTAACACATGAACATTAATTTTCAAAACCTTTGTTGCAGATAAGCAAAATTCTCCATGAGGCACTAAGGTTATATCCACCAGCATCTTTGCTAACAAGAATTTGTCATAAAGAGACCAAATTGGGAGAATTCATGATCCCAGTTGGAGTTATAGTTTCAATGCCGACAATTCTAGTTCATCATGATGAAGACTATTGGGGAGAAGATGCAAAGGAGTTCAACCCAGATAGATTTTCTCAAGGAGTTTCAAAGGCATCAAAAAATGGTCAAGTTTCGTTCTTCCCATTCAGTTGGGGTCCTAGAATATGCATCGGACAAAACTTTGCATGGTTAGAAGCCAAACTAGCTTTTGCAATGATTCTGCAAAACTTCTCCTTCCAGCTTTCTCCAACTTATGTACATGCCCCAGTTCGTGGCATAACCATACAGCCACAACATGGGGCTCACATTATTTTACACAAACTTTAGTAATAAACACTTACCTATCACAATAAAAAATACAGTTTGCCACAAAACCTTGTTTTTCTTCTTTTTGGTACATTATAGATCAAATTCTATAACAAGATTCCTAAATCCGTCAACAAAATTGCATTTTTTATATCCTCCAAATCACCACTGAAAAGTACTTAGATATATAGAAAAGTTGCTCGGCAACAAATCAAAAGTGCATAAAAATTAGGCTGCCAAAGCCAAAGAAAATCAAATTACAAAGATTCACTCTCAACCACTCTCCAATATGTGAATTAAGTCTCTTTGACTTTTAAGGAATGGGCTGGTTCTGGAAAACAAATCTCTCACCTATTCCATTGAAGCAAAAATAGCCTCAAAAATTATAACCCTTGCAGAAAGTCATAACTTATGGAATTCAATCAATTTCTTGTTAAAATTCTTATTAGATAAAAGAAAGAGAAAATTAAAATGAAAAATTTAGGACAGTTTCCTGAATTAAAAGTTAAAACATGAGTAAGAGACATGTAAAACCTTGAGGCTGTCCCAATTATCAACTTTAGGCCGGGTGAAATTGAGTTCCCACAATCTAAAATAAGCAAGAACCCATTTGGATCGGCCGAATAATAACCCAAAATCAAAAACAAAAAGAGTATATATCATGATAATTCATGTGGAAATGTATAATACCTTTCCTTATAATCGCAAGTAATAGAAGAAAGCTTGCAGAGAAAAGAAAGGAATTACGGGGTTTGTATATGCCGGCAACGGAACCACAGCGGCAATTTTACATAGCTCGCTGAGTTCTCTCAAAGGCAATGAGAAAAACCCTAGACCCACCTTGTTCCTATTTATAGTGAAGTAGGTTTCGAGGAATGGTCCCTTTTGCTCTTCCAAAGTTTAAGAAGGGCGCTAGGGTAAATTAGTAATCTCCACAAAATAGAATAAGATAAGACGAACTATTTCCCACCCAAAAAAATGACTTACTGACAAATTCATACCCACCCACATTTTAAATACCCTTTCACTACCCACAACACAATTTTTTTAGTAATTTTCACTGTAAGGAAGGGTAAAATGGTCAAAAGTCCACTATTAGTGAGGCCAGTATGGTGAACAAACATTTGGCTAAAATAAGAACTTTAAAATAACCTTCTACATCTCAAATTTCTCACAAGCAACCCTAACCTCCCTCGCGGCTGTCGGATTTCGACACCGTTGGACATCACTGCCACCACCACTAGCTTCCCCCACTCATCCCCAACAAAACCCATCCATCCCCCAGCCTCATCCGCCTCTATTTTGGCTAGATCTGAGCGATTTTCCCTCCCTCGCGATTGCTTGAAAAATCCAAATCTAGTTAGATTCCGACGCCATTGTACATCACCGCCACCACCAGCAGCTTCCCCCACTCATCCCCGGCAAAACCCATCCATCCCCCAGCCTCGTCCGCCTCTATTTTGGCTGGATCTGAGCGATTTTCCCTCCCTTGTGGTTGTCGAAAAAATCCAAATCTAGCCCAATTCTGATGCCGTTGGACATCACCGCCACCACCACTAGATTCCCCCACTCATCGCCAATAAAATCCATCCATCCCCCAACCTCTTTTGCCTCCATTTTGGCCGGATCTAAGCCTTTTCTCTGCGATTTTCCCCTCTTTCATGGCTGTCAGAAAAATCCAGATCTAGCCGGTTTCGGGCGCTGTTGGACATCACCACCACCAACACTAGCTTCCCTGATTCATCCCCAACAAAACCCATCCATCTCCTAGCCTCTTCCGCCTCTATTTTGGTAGGATTGAACGATTTTCCCTCCACAAGGTATATTAGGGTTAAAATGTAATTTACTTATGTATTTGTATCTTGTGTGTCCAAATATAACTGACCAAGGGTTTTTTAGAAAATCATTTTGTTTTCCACCCAAATCAGTAGAAAACCTAATATTTGGGTAGTAAAAAAATATTTTAAAAGTTTGAAAGTAAGAAAGCGTCAATAAACCATTTTTTGGGTGGGGAACATGTTGTTAACTCAAGATAAGACTGTTTAATTCACCATTATAAACATGTCTTAATTGTAAATTATTGTAGATAGAAATCTTATAAATTAAAAAATTTTAAACAAAGAAAAAGGATTTTAACCCAAACCAAACTGGTCTGTATTCCCTTCTGCACAATCTCACATCTCATATCATTCCTTGATCTAATCTGATTCTGTAAGGAAGGAATCCCATGTTTACGAAATTGTTTTGCAGGAATTAATTTTAAATGGTTCTCCATATCAGAAAACGCTGAGAATGTCATTTTTGTCGTTTCAAAAGTTAATGGTTGGTATATACTGTTTTCTCGAAACATTTTTGCAAAACAGTACCTACATATGTTTGGAAAGCAATCACAATCAAATTAGAGCACTGATAAAAGGGATCATAGATAAAAAGGAGGCAGCCTTGAACGCTGGAGAAGCTAGCACAGACGATGATTTACTTGGTTTATTAGTTGAATCAAATCACAGAGAAATTAAAGAGCATGGGAACAAGAAAAGAGGAATGAGTATTGAAGAGGTGATTGAGGAGTGCAAACTTTTCTATCTTGCTGGACAGGAGACTACTGCATCCTGGCTCCTATGGACAATGATTTTGTTATGCATGCATCAAAATTGGCAAGAACGTGCAAGAGAAGAAGTTTTCCAAGTTTTTGGGAACAAAGAACCACGGTTTGATGAGCTGAACCAATTGAAAGAAGTAAGTGAACATGTATTCCGCCTCAACAAAATGTTTCCTCAGTAACTTATGTTGATCCACACTAACACATGAACATTAATTTTCAAAACCTTTGTTGCAGATAAGCAAAATTCTCCATGAGGCACTAAGGTTATATCCACCAGCATCTTTGCTAACAAGAATTTGTCATAAAGAGACCAAATTGGGAGAATTCATGATCCCAGTTGGAGTTATAGTTTCAATGCCGACAATTCTAGTTCATCATGATGAAGACTATTGGGGAGAAGATGCAAAGGAGTTCAACCCAGATAGATTTTCTCAAGGAGTTTCAAAGGCATCAAAAAATGGTCAAGTTTCGTTCTTCCCATTCAGTTGGGGTCCTAGAATATGCATCGGACAAAACTTTGCATGGTTAGAAGCCAAACTAGCTTTTGCAATGATTCTGCAAAACTTCTCCTTCCAGCTTTCTCCAACTTATGTACATGCCCCAGTTCGTGGCATAACCATACAGCCACAACATGGGGCTCACATTATTTTACACAAACTTTAGTAATAAACACTTACCTATCACAATAAAAAATACAGTTTGCCACAAAACCTTGTTTTTCTTCTTTTTGGTACATTATAGATCAAATTCTATAACAAGATTCCTAAATCCGTCAACAAAATTGCATTTTTTATATCCTCCAAATCACCACTGAAAAGTACTTAGATATATAGAAAAGTTGCTCGGCAACAAATCAAAAGTGCATAAAAATTAGGCTGCCAAAGCCAAAGAAAATCAAATTACAAAGATTCACTCTCAACCACTCTCCAATATGTGAATTAAGTCTCTTTGACTTTTAAGGAATGGGCTGGTTCTGGAAAACAAATCTCTCACCTATTCCATTGAAGCAAAAATAGCCTCAAAAATTATAACCCTTGCAGAAAGTCATAACTTATGGAATTCAATCAATTTCTTGTTAAAATTCTTATTAGATAAAAGAAAGAGAAAATTAAAATGAAAAATTTAGGACAGTTTCCTGAATTAAAAGTTAAAACATGAGTAAGAGACATGTAAAACCTTGAGGCTGTCCCAATTATCAACTTTAGGCCGGGTGAAATTGAGTTCCCACAATCTAAAATAAGCAAGAACCCATTTGGATCGGCCGAATAATAACCCAAAATCAAAAACAAAAAGAGTATCTATCATGATAATTCATGTGGAAATGTATAATACCTTTCCTTATAATCGCAAGTAATAGGAGAAAGCTTGCAGAAAAAAGAAAGGAATTACGGGGTTTGTATATGCCGGCAACGGAACCACAGCGGCAATTTTACATAGCTCGCTGAGTTCTCTCAAAGGCAATGAGAAAAACCCTAAACCCACCTTGTTCCTATTTATAGTGAAGTAGGTTTCGAGGAATTGTCCCTTTTGCTCTTCCAAAGTTTAAGAAGGGCGCTAGGGTAAATTAGTAATCTCCACAAAATAGAATAAGAGAAGACGAGCTATTTCCCACCCAAAAATGGCTTATTAACAAATTCATACCCACCCACATTTTAAATACCCTTTCACTACCCACAACACAATTTTTTTAGTAATTTTCGTTGTAAGGAGGGGTAAAATGATCAAAAGTTCATTATTTGTGAGGCCAGTATGGTCAACAAACATTTGGCTAAAATAAAAATTTTAAAATAACCCTCGACATCTCAAATTTCTCACAAGCACCCCTGACCTCCCTTGCGGCCGTCGGATTTCGATGCCGTTGGACATCAAAGCCACCACCACTAGCTTCCCCCACTCATCCCCAACAAAACTCATCCTCCCCCAGCCTCGTCCGCCTCTATTTTGGCCAGATCTGAGCGATTTTCCCTCCCTCGCAATTACTGGAAAAATCCAAATCTAGTCGGATTCCGACGCCATTATACATCATCGCCACCACAGCAGCTTCCCCCACTCATCCCCAGCAAAACCCATCCATCCCCCAGCCTCGTCCGCCTCTATTTTGGCTGGATCTAAGCGATTTTCCCTCCCTTGTGATTGCCGGAAAAATCCAAATCTAGCCCAATTCCGATGTCGTTGGACATCACCGCCACCACCACTAGCTTCCCCCACTCATCGCCAATAAAACCCATCCATCCCCCAACCTCGTTTGCCTCCATTTTGGCCGAATCTAAGCCTTTTCTCTGCGATTTTCCCCTCTTTCATGGCTGTCAGAAAAATCCAGATCTAGCCGGTTTCGGGCGCTATTGGACATCACCACCACCAACACTAGCTTCCCCAATTCATCCCCGACAAAACCCATTCATCCCCTAGCCTCGTCCGCCTCCATTTTGGTAGGATTTGAGCGATTTTCCCTCCCTTCCGGCTACTGGAAAAAGCAAGGTACATTGGGGTTAAAATGTAATTTATTTATGTATTTGTGTCTTGTGTGTCCAAATCTAAATGAAACCAGGGGTTTTTTAGAAAATCATTTTGTTTTCCACCCAAATCAGTAGAAAACCTAATATTTGAGTAGTAAAAAAGTATTTTAAAAGTTTAAGGGTAAAAAAGTCTCAATAGACCATTTTTTGGGTGGGAACATGTTGTTAACTCAAGATAAGACTGTTTAATTCACCATTATAAACATGTCTTAATTGTAAATTATTGTAGATAGAAATCTTAAAAATTAAAAAATTTTAAACAAAGAACAAGGATTTTAACCCAAATCAAACTGGTCTGTATTCCCTTCTGCACAATCTCACATCTCATATCATTCTTTGATCTAATCTGATTCTGTAAGGAAGGAATCCCATGTTTACGAAATTGTTTTGCAGCTTAATTAAAATTTACCAAGAGGTATAGTCTTTTGCGACTCTTACAGTAAAAACAGCAAAGTTTTCAATTACCAACCATATATGACAAAAGAGCTTTGTAAAAACGTTTTGTCATGGATGTATACTTTTTGTTGATTTTAGAAATCAAAAAAAAAAAAAAAAAAAAATGAAAACCATCTCATTGTCACTATTCATCAATCATCAGATGCTTGAAACACAATCTTTGATACAAAGAAAAATGGAGATAAGAAACAATGTTTGGAGTTAAAATTTAAATCATACTACCATCTACATTATTAGACACATCAAAGTTAAAAACTGATATGTAAGGTCAAAGATTGGTGAACCGCCAAAATTTTCAAATAACCTGAGCTTACAATGTACAGCCACTTCTAACATGTATTTACATACATTACTAAGTGTCAGATCCTCGATAATCATTCTTCTATACCCTAAAACACAATTCCTGAAAGTTCAAACAAAAAGTAGAGTTCAAAATAATGTATAGAATCTAACCGAAATCAAATACCAAAGAAAATGCAGCAGATGACAATTAGAGAATAGTAGGTGTCATTTATCTAATAAACTTTGATAAATGTATTTCGAGGAGCCTGACCAAAGATGGGAATAAAGAAATGGATAAAACCAACACCCTCAACAATATGAAAATTACACCTCAAAATTAGTTGAGAAAATCCATAAAAATAGCCTTTGATGTTATCAAGAAGAGAGATGATCTTCCTAACAGTTGTGGTTGTTTGGGATTATGACGGGTGCCCTCTATACAGCTCAGAGACAAATATATGGTGGGGAAGGGAGACAGAAACCAACTTTCAATAATTCAAGATCTTGAAGAATTTGAAATATAGAACTCAGAATTAGATAAATGTCATTTGATATTGCATAAAAGGTTGTGCAGGGCATTTGATCATAGTGAACCCTTAATTACTTGAATTGTTTAAGTCTAATATCATTTTCATAATTAGACCTATTTGAGATTCTGTGTGCCAAACAGATCCTATCTGGGGCAAGAAGGTCTTACATGATCATCTTCTCAAGATTTAAACTGATTTGATCAAAGAAAAGAAGGAAGAAAGAAAGCAAAATAGACTAATAAGATAGGTTGAGAATTCAAAGGGGCAGCCTGGACACAGATCTCATCAAATAGCAAAAAACAGAGGGAAAGAGGAAAAGGTGAAAGCCTTATAGCAATGCTATGCAGAGAAGAGTTCACTAAAAGAACAATCAAATTCTACTAGTTTGCTGTAAATCATCATAATAGTTAAACAAAATGTTGAAACACGTTTATATTTAAACTATTTAAATATATAGGGCTAACTTCAACCACTTTCTGCAAAATCAAATCCCACATGAGTAATAAGTGAGTACTTTAAATTCACAAAATAACTGATCTTGGGGGGGAAATAGACATAGAAATCACAATCACTTTTCAAACACCTGAAATCCATAATATTTGCTAACAAACCATCCAACAAGCTCTAATTTAAAAATTAATCCAACTGATCAAGATTTGGCACACATCAAGAATAATAAAAAAAAAGAAAAGAAAAATCCTGAATATATACCTTCAATTGGGATTATCATCCAGTTCAAGGTCCTAATCGTCCAAAGCTGTCAGGTGGCCATACCTGATGAACAAAGCACATATGATTACATGATCTGAATAAGTTCCAAACTACAGTCCCGATTCATGAATCAAGAAGTTCACTGAGACACAAATTACTCTATACAGATCTATAAAATATGGGAAACGATCAGAAAGGATCGCTTTTGTTCATGCACAATAACCTCTATGTTTATGCAAGTAAAGTCTATATGTTGACACATATATCTACAATTTGTTATTACAAGTCACATTTATCAACATAAAGTCAATCTTTAAATGCTAAATTCTAAAATCATCCATAAACCTGAGATATATATATATATGGAAATGAAACCTTTTAAAGCTCAAATAACTAACCACCAGTAACCTAAGTGCATCTATTCCAGATACAATGTCACAAGGGGATTCTCAACCCTTTAAAATGTTTATTATTCATTGCCAAAGTCTCAATACCCCATTTCGTAAGGCTTTAGTTGACAAAATATATAATCAAAATCCAAAACCAAAATCCTGAACCTAGAAACAAATACTTTAATGCGACTACAAAAGCTCTAAACTCATGAAATAAAAAAAATAAAAAAAACACATCAACCAATTTAATTCAGTCACTAGAACAACAAATTTCTCCCCATCTTGAGTACCACAAGCTTATTGCACAAATTGCATTAATTCTGTGACCAAACAGAACAAATTAATAAAGGTGGTTAAATAGCAAAATGTCAATGAACTCGAGTTCAAAATATTCCTTATCTTCAAGTCAACCCTAACAATTTGGGGCGCTGTTGGTATTATGAACAACTGGTCTTAGTTAATACCAGGTCATAACACAGGTTTTACTAAGTTAACAAGCAGCTGTCTCATTTTATTTTTCTTAAGTTTTGACATAATGAAAACTGCTGATATGACTTTCTTTATTTTCATATTTTGATCTCAAATTATTCCCAGTCCCTAATTCAATACACAGCTTCTACCCTTTCACAATCAAATTATCATCAAACAAATACAAGAAAACATGCATTTTATGTCCTACATCATTATATCACATCATGATTTTTCCCTTCCCAGTACAATATTTCTGAAAAAGTGATGGTAATTCATAACAATTTTGATCTCATAAAACTATGATCCTAATTATGACAAGAAAAAGAAAGCCAACCGAAAAAAATTAGATAAGAGTACCCTGAAAAATGCTTTCCCCTGAATTAGACCATAAGGAACAGGCCCAAAATATCGAGAATCATTGGAGGCATATATGTTATCCCCTTGAATCCAAACATGCCCCTTTGGAACCTGTCCATCAAAATCCGAAAATATAAAACAACTTAATCTATTTAGAAGCAATGAAAATATGACAGAAAAGACAAAGAGTGGGTTGAACTGCAACATCCACAGTGTTAAATTTAATACAGAACATAAAGCCATTATTTACTTAAGAAAGGAGAGAGAGAGAGAGAGAGACGTAGAGAGTAATCAATTATAAGAAAACAAGAGGCTTCCCTAGCTATATAACTTCACATTTTATACGTATTAGATATTGGTATTCAATTACATTAAAGGGTGGGAGCAATAAACTAATACGTTTGCAGGTCCCCCATCACCATAAAACAGAGCAATTTTGTTAACCATGAATAAGAGACAAGAGACTACCCATAGCAACTGGCCAACATACCATTTTATGTCTTAAACCCCCATTCAAGCATCCAGTCTATAACACCCATAGAAATCTTGGTCATTTAGCTACACCCACCCAACCAATCCATCTAACTAGCTTCATTAGTGTAATACACCTAAATTTTATTGATAGATTATTTCAAACCGCTTAATAACCACTTTAGTTGCTTCCTGATAACTTCTCTCTTGATAACCCCATACTAATTCTTGAGCTATGGTAAGAGATAATTTTTAGAGAATTACTAACATGGTTATGGAGCACTTTCGAAATAAATTATCAATAAAAAATAAAGGTATTACATTTTAGTTGGAACTTCAAACCTTTTTAAGAAGTTACACATTAAATAAACATAAGTAGAATTTTAACCTAGTTACTAAGAAGATTACTCTTCCTTTTTTAAACACCTGCCAGATTTTCAACATAACTTCAAGAGCTATCAATCTCAATGATCCATATCCTCTAACTATAAATTCTCTATCTTGTTTACTCTTACTTTGATTAAATTACCTATCTGACATACTTGAATTCAATTTTCTCATTCAAACAGTCATATTTATATATCAGTAAACCATCAATTACGCTTAACATTACTCAGGCATAAAAAATTAAGAAAGAAAATAAACGCACCACGACGGTTCGACATATGTCACCACTCAAAGGATCATAGAACGTGACTCGATCACCTTCAAGACCAAGAATGCGCTTGGTAACGATCTTTAGCGGGTCCGTTGGTGATCGGACGAGCACGATGTCACCTGGACCTACTCGTCCCAAGCGGTAGGACACCTGTTCCGATAATATGACGTCTCCGGTTAAGTTCAACGTCGGGAGCATGCTAGGACCGTACGCCTACACACACCAGATCATATTTAAAAACCAAAAAAAAACAAAGAGTGTTTGAGAAGAAGAGACAACTTAAGTGAAAGAGTGGTGTACGAACGAGTGTAGGGGAGCATAGGTACTTGTCGGTGACATGGAGCAAACAGAGAAATCTGGCCACTGTTGAGATTTGATTTAGGGCTTCTTTAGCTACGGATATCCATTGTCGCATCTCTTTCTTCTTCCTCCAGCTCCGATTTGCGCAGTTTAATTTAAATTTTGAATGAAAACGACCGCGTTTCTGCTTAGAGTGGACGGTTTTACACTGGGCTCATAAACTTTTATAATTAATAGTATGGGCCAAGGCCCGTAACTTCTCTTCTTCTTTTTCCAAAAAGTAAATAAATAAATAAATATATATATATATATATATAATATTAATTGTTTAATTGATTTTATTAAACTCTCCCTAGGTATCAGTAAATAATAATTTTCCCCCTTTATACATCATGAATAATAAATTTACTGTATATTGTTAGTATTAGTTAGGGTTTCACTGTTTAATTGAACTGATTAAGTATAAAATGTATTAGTAAATATCTGAAACATTAACTATAACGGTAAATTGTTACTTCAGGGGAAATTATTCTTTTATGATGCCTTAGGAGGAAATTATAGTGAACTCTTGTAAATTTTAGCGAGTTTATGGATTAATTTCCAACTCACTCCAGCATTTTCATGCCACATGTCGGCTTTATGTGCATTAATCTCATATTTACATCTAATAATTCTTTTTTGATCCTCCATCCTCAACTGCAAATTCTAGTTCAAAACTAGAATCTTCGTTGAACCCCCCGGTCTTTGGAAAATGGAAAACAACGGTCTTTGCCAGTGAAGATTCCCAAAAATAATTGATCCTTGACATGAATATAATCGTACTCGTACACTTATATATAATCTCGCATCTAAAGAAACTTTCAATAAAATCATCAAAAATTTAAAAAAAGAAATTATAATCTTCAAGAGGATACAGGAATTTTGTAGTAAACGCTTAGCATAAGGCTTTCAAAATCAAAATGACTGCCTTGCCTTTAAGTGTTCATTAGATAGTTACTGTTGTTCCATTGTCACATCACAATCCAATTATTCTAATTTATGTTGCCTTGCCTGTATAACAGTAAGCATTAACCCCCCTAACATACTGCAAAAGCTTCTACAAATGGTGATCCTGGATTTTTCGCTTACAAGCCGAACATTTTCAAGCATCAAAACAAGAATTAGCTACTTCGGTCAAATTCTTCCTCGAGTTTAACCAGGTAACTATTCGTCCTCTAAACTTATTTACTAGGGGGGTGTGTGCAGCAGTGTGAGCTCTATCAGTGATGTATTTACATGACAGTATACAGCAGTCTGAGCTAAAACCGTAGCTTGTACTATTATTTGACTAAAAAAAGGTTACAGGAAGAATAACATGACATTATTGATGAGCTCAAAACTTTGCTGTACAACAATGGGAGTAAATTATATCCAAATAAAAAATGTGTGCTTGAACAAACAATATTATGAGCTGGGGTCATAGCTCAATACCTTTTATGATATACAACTGGTTATAAGCAGCTTGTCTTCGGGTAACCCACTAAGGTTCGACAAGAGTGCATGTCATACTAGTAGAGATTTTAGTTATTTTCCTTGTAAGCAACTCGTCGAGGATGGTTTTCAATTAGGAAGTAGCTTGTACTACGAAATACTTTTAACTAAACGATTCGTTCAAGATTAAACAACACCATTTCCTCAAGGCCTGATCGAAAGGCACTTCGAGGCAGATTTTGGAGATTCTGGATTGCAAGATCGGCCTTCTCTTTTGCTAATTCTTGTGCTCTCTCAATGCCTCCGCAAGTCTTTACCAATTCAATGGCTTCTTCAAGGGAACCTGTCTCACAGAATTCGGATTCAATAATCTCTCTCAATTTTGGCACTTTCTCTAGAGCAAAAATTACCGGTGCAGTCAGGTTCCCTTTTGCCAGATCACTGCCAGCTGGCTTCCCCAGCTGCTCTGCCGACTGAGTGAAATCCAATATGTCATCAACTACTTGGAAGGACAGACCAAGATTTTTACCGTATTCATACATTTGATTTGTCACACTACTATCAACCCCACTAAAAACAGCAGCTCCCTTGGTACTAGCAGCAATTAAGGAGGCTGTTTTATAGTAGCTCTTGAGTAGATATTCTTCAAGTTCAACGTCACAGTCAAACAAGCTAGACGCTTGCTTTATTTCACCACTTGCAAAATCTTTAATAACCTGTCACAATACTTAGGTTGATAAGCATGAAACTAATTCAACAAAAATATCACAAAGTGCACCTACTTTATGGCGCCCCAAAATGTAATTTGAGAATTGACAGGCTTTATAAAACACAGAACCATCAAAAAGTGGATACTGAACTTTTTGGACAAAAAGTGATGGAGTGTCAGGATACCTGACTAATGAGCTTAATCACTTCAAGATTTTCAAGATTTGCGAGGTACCACGAAGACTGAGCAAACATGAAGTCCCCAGCCAGTACCGCTACTCTTGTGCCATATATTTGGTGAACAGTTTCCTTCCCTGCATATAAAGAGCAATTAGTCCAAATTATGTGAAGAGATAAAAGTTTGAATGTAAGGGGAGAAACCATAACATGTCAGAGATACAAAATGTGGTAGCACAACTGACATGAAATATACTGGTTTACAACGGTAGACCAAGTATCACTGATAAAGCCGAAGTCACAAGGAAAGAGAAGGGATTTATCATGGACTATACCATCAATTGATTACATTTACAAATTTCAGAATACAATACACATAAACAATCGATTTTAAGTACCCAGAAGGATTATTACAGCAAGTATGTCCCCAAGATCTTGACATGATCTTTTTTCTTTTTTTAATATCTGAAAATGCCTCAAATGTTTGCTAAGTTCATCGAGTTCTATATTTAGAACTACATCCAGATTCTACAATCTTCATAGCTCAGGAACTGGTAGAATAGTATCCCAAGTATGTGACCCCAGTGGGATTTTAATCCTAAACCTCTTAGTTGAAACCGAGGACTTTTACCACTTAGCCCAACCCTAGGGGTTAATATGATTCATGTGATTTATTTCACACTGCTCCTTTGCCATCCTTCAAAATAACGCTAAAATTAGGAGCAAAGCCCAAAATTAGGTTATAGAAGCTAACACATTGGTTTCTACAGACAAAATTAATCACTAATCATTAAAGTGTTCATATGGCCTAAAAGAGAACACCAAACGTTGCAGATGAAAATTTGTTAACTTGTAACAAATTAGATACATAGGAAATCTATGTTAATCAAACTTCAAGGTACCGATACTTGACAAATATATTAGGTGCATTTGGACACTCCAAAATGCAACAAGCTGCAGATATCTGTTAGGTTTTTGCTTATTAGGAGTATAAAGACTGGAACAGCAGAAAAAGGCATCTATAACATTTTTATAAAAGATCTTGATGTAACACATACCTCTTCTCATGTCACTTTCATCTAATACATCATCATGTATTAAGCTTGCAGTATGGATCATCTCAATGATCTCGGCTAATCGACGATGCTCTGTAGTAAGATCACTGAAAGAAAGCAGTACACAATGAATCTCCGATTTGTTTTACAGAATTTCATGAGTTAACAAACAGTTCTGAATATTGCTTACTTCAATCCAACCATTTCTGCTGTTGCTCTTGACACCAGGAACACCAAAGCTGGTCTCATTCGCTTACCACCAGCACCAAAGATCTGCTCAGCTGCAGACATAAGAACTGGGTTTTCTGCACCAACAATCTAACAAAGCATCATCATCAGATATACAATTTACAATTCAATAAGAAAATAAAAATATACTCAGCTTCAAGTATAAATGGTGCACTAGTCGTGCAATTGCAAATGGATTATCATAAATATAACCACAGGAACATAAAAATGAGCTACATAATAAAACACAAAGGGTTAAACAGGTATCAAGGGCCACTCTTACTTTCATCAACATATGTTCAATAAATTGCAAAACACATGAGACCTTTACTCAATCAGAAGCAAAATATTACGCTTAGTCAGCTATGAGACACCATCATTAAGTAATAGCAGCTGCACTTGCTAAACTAACTAACCTAAAGTAGCGTCTAAGAAAAATATATCAAAGAGAACGACAGAAATGAATACAACATGAAGAAATCAATGGACCAGACCCAGAGTCTTATCTGAAGAGACAATACAACTAAGAACAACTCCATATTATATGCAATATTAATGTTAGTATCAAGAAATTAATTTGGTGCAGTAAAAACCTCTACCACAATGGCTATTACCCCAAATTCCAGCAGAAGTTAACAGCATTCAATTGAATAAGAGACCTTTCTTCTATTTTATTCAAACTGAATTTCATCTTTCATATAAGAGCAAACTGTAATTGAGCTCAGCAGGCACCAGTCAATATTCACAAAAAACAGAAGTAAAACACTAGCTTCAGCTTTAAATTGTTTTAAACAAAAACCTTCTCCATAGCATTAAAGCATACTTAATAACAATACATAACATCACTCCAAAAGTAAAAGATAAGTAGCTTTCTCACACTAGACAATATCAAAAACATTTTCAAAGAAACACTCACCGATTGGAGATTTTGATTGAGAGTCCGGAGGTCATCAGCAACCACTTCAAATACGTTTGACAGTGAAACTGGACTTCTTGCCTCTTTCTTCAAATCCAGAACTGGTGGCGGACCTTGACTAACCCCTGTATTAATTCCACAAGTAAACCAAATTCAATAACTTGCCATCATAACAACAACAAAAACAATTAAACTTTATTAAAACAAATTGAAACTATCTTATACTAATACAAACACGGCCATTACCAAGCTATTAAAACAACAAACACCAATACAACGGCAATAAGGAAGACAACATATTGGATAAAACCAATTAGTAAATCAACTAAAAACAACACTTAGCCATCAAAAAACACTACCATTAAGCAAAGTTTCAGGTGTTTTAGTGGAATAAACCCGGCACCGAGCAAGGTTTTGCTTGCAAAAGACCAATCTTTTAGCACCAAAATGTCTACTACTTCTCCTAGAAACACTCTTTGCATAACTTCTAACCCAAGACCTATCAATGGAGGCATTAGAAGAACACCCACAAGCCACCAAATCAAGCACACTTCTTCCAAAATCAAGATTGCTGCATGTCATTGACATCATTCTCAACAAACAATTCCCAGAAAGCCAATGAACAAAAAAGCCACCAAATTTCAAGAACCCAGGTAGAAAATCAAGCTGAAACTCCCATTAACAATAAAAACAACACCAAATCACCAACTGGGTAGTGAACAAAACATGAAAAAGAATAAAAAAAAAAGTCCGAATAAGGGATTTGCGTGTTAAGTTTTACTCTTCATAATGAACTCAAATGGGGTATTAATATTGAGTGGTAGAATGAAACCCACATAGGACATAAAAACATGTGTTATTATCAGTAGAGAGAGGTGAGTTGAGACTTGGGTTTTGTCAGGGGTTGGACAAGAGATTTTGTGCTGTTCACTTGTTTCTTTAAATGTATGTAAGAAAGGACATGAATGAACAGACCTTATCTGTGAGTCAATATCAAATCCGTTCCATGCCAAATTGTTTAGCTGGTGGTCAAAATTGAAGGACGTAATGTTAAAGTCTCAACCTTTATTTATTTATTTATTTATATAACTGGTTTTAGTTTTTGTGTTTATTTTTCAGCCATTCACTGTTTGGTCGATCCTTGGAATATCTTATTTTGCTTTCTGTGTGATGCGCTTAATGGTTCTAAAATTATGGTTTAATTTCTTTTAAAAAATTTAAAAAATCTGATGAATTTCAAGAAATTTCAGAAAAGGATTGTTCATCAAATTTAAAAGGGGTTCATGATTATTCTTAAAATGTGGGATTTGTATAATTAGATTAATCGTTGAAGAATGATAACATTTTGCTCCTTGCATCATAAGCATCTTTATCATGTTATTAAAATGAACTTTAGAAATTTATATAAATTATATATATTATCTAATCTTGTTGATGTAAGAAAATCATATTAATAAAGTCTATTTTTATAATTGTTAAGAAGAGAAACAAAATTATTTTGAATTTAAGAAATTAAAAAACAGAAAGAGACATCAAAACAAGATATAAATGGGTGAGTATGAATTTTAACATGAATGTTTTTTTTTTTTTTTGGGTTAAATTGTCATGAATTGTGGGATGGGCAATTTGTTTTCTTTGAAAAAATGTGGTTTAGAGGTTAAAAGAATTAATATTTTTTTTTTTTAGTGATCAAGAGTATCTGCATCTTGCGCACACCTCGACAAATCCTTTACGACCCTGAAATTAATATAGATATACTCTTCTAATATAATTATCCTTATTAGTAATTGAGAGGAATGAAAATCAAAACCCCTAAAGTCATGGAAAGTATATATATATAAATATCAATGTTAAATAACATAAAATAGATTAAAAAATTCAATTTGATTAAAAAAAAAAACTTGGTTTTTAACCAAATCTCACCTAGACAGCCAGACTGCAACTCAGCCTATTTTAAAATCTATCTTAACTTATCCATAAATTTTTTAAATTGTTGTAAACCTAGCCTAGCCTAGCTCTATTGGAGATGACATAAATAAATGATCGGATTATTATAGAATCTCTATAGTTATAATGTTGAACCAACTAAATTTATTACTATAAGGAGGTTATAACCAGTGATAGATTCAGAAATTTTTACTAGGGTGGGCTAAAGTAAAAATTAATTATACGGTAATACTTTTATCTATTAATATTTTTGTTAGGGTGGGACAAAATATATAAATTATACATATTAATATTTAAAAAAAAGAATTTGAGAGTGGGTCATGGCCCACCCAAAAAGTGGCTGGATCCACCCCTGGTTATAACTTAATAGGGGTGTAGTTACAAGAATTATTGTTTTGATAGTATGCAAAATGAATATGAAAGAGTCATTATAAAATAAGTGATCAAATTCAACAACTTCACTACACTAATCAAATAGATATTAATATATTCTTTAACCATCCAAATTAGCAACAAGTCGTTCATGCTTTAACTGAAGAAGGAATCATTATTGGAATTAGACAATAAGAGGGAGGAGATAATCCTGATGATGAATATAGTACAAAAATACCAAAAGTTTTATGCCAAGAAGCTTCAGGCATGCAGTTATAAATATTTTGGCTTCAACAAGAAGGTGTTTATGTTGGCGACTTATTACATATCTGCAAGATAAAAGATATGGTAATAACTCTAAAACATAAATCATTGTCTCAAACAACTTTAGTTAAATATTTTATTTCATCTTAAACATTTAATGTAACATAATATATATATTTTTATAATATACATACAATTATTACTATGTATAAATAAATTTCTTAAGGCGAAACTTAAAAAAATTATAACTTGATATAAATTTTATTCTTATTTATAATATGTCTAAGTTGGAACCAAATTTTTTTTTTTTTATGATTACATGAAAATTATTTCTATACCAATATCAGTAACTACAGCGTAATATTTTAACTCACTTCAAAACTTGAGTATAATAATACAATATATTTTATATTTTCTTGGGAGTATGGCCAGTATATTCTGGATGATACATGAGAATCCAATAATTTCGAATTTAAAAAAATAAATGTAGTTGTAACATTGTCTCAATTCTCAAGCTTGATTTTTAGACAGTCATATCAAGTGGGTCAGACCAAATCTTCATTTCAAAATATTATTTCAATTAAATACGTACAATATATAATTTATATATATACTTCATTCATCCATTAGGGTCTACCTGCCAGTTATTTTGGATGGGTAGATTAAAATTTAAAAAAAGATTTTAAATTAAATTGTAATAATTAATAAATAAGGGGGTCAGATCTTGTCTATGTTTGAATATTTTTATTGATTTTATTATTGAAATACTGAAAAGATCACTATTAATTATGTAAGCATACACGTGATGATTTGGTTGTTGGTGAAGTGGAATATTATACTCTGATTAACATTACTTAATTTAGTTGTTTACATATAATTAGTTACAAAATCTGATAGCTTAACAACTAATGTTACCTGGGGTATTATTATTTGGAGGATATTTATTTTTTTAAATAAAAGAAAAATAATACAAATTTTATTTGTATCAATAAACGGACACATTTATCATTTAAATGACATTTTTAAAATATGTATATGAAAAAGTGTCTATTTATTTAAACAATTGTTCATTTATTAGTTAAATAGTATTTGAATTGATAAATGTATCCATTTATTGATACAAATAAAACTTGTATAATTTTTTATTTAATTTTTAAAATAAATATCCTCCTATGGATAATAACTCATGTTACATAAATCCAGAATTAAAGGACTCATAGCCCATGAAATTTACTTTTATAAGCATATATATAAATAAAATATGTAATGTATAAAAAATAAAAAAAAGTTTTAGATAACATATATATCATGTATATATTTTTATATCAAAACGTACAAGTGACATTTATATTTATAAACATGTATAGCATCTTATATATAAAAGGAAAGTCATAGGTGAGACAAACATACCTCATCATCTATACGCTAATCTAATAAAATCTCATCACGTATATTTATTTTAAATTTCGTTCATCTAATCATTTGATTAGAGATTTTTAAAATAAATCCATATATGATGTAATTCTATTCAATAGGTGTGTATAGGTGATATAATACGTCCGTCCCAACTAAAACTCTCTCTTTATGTCAAAACGCATAAGTGCTATGTTTAAGAGAGCGTATAAATACCTCATAGCTCATATACATAAAAAGAAATCTTAAATGAAATAAATATATGTATAAAAATTCAATCTCATATAAATTTAAAATAAAAATATATATGATAAAATATTATTAGATAAATATATAGATGACGTAATACGCTCGTCCCACCTAAGACTTTTCTTTTATAAATGCACAAGTAATATGTTCATAAACATATATAAATGTCTCATATAAAGAGAAAGTTTTAGGTGAAACGAACATATCACATCATCTATATATTCATCTAATAAAATCTTATCACATATATATTTATTTTAAATTTCATTCCTCTAGGTAATGTAATATACATTTATCTCACCTAAAACTTTCTTATAATTTCTATTATTAAATAAACTGTATTCTGTATTAACTTGACAAAAAATGGATGTATAAAAAAAATATAGAATTTAACTAAATTTAGGATGAAAATTAAGAAAAGTGGAGGCAATGAAAAAGAAAACGTTTTCACTCAACCTGCAAATTAGAGTTTGTTTTGCTGTTTCTAAACAACAATATATTGCATCTATTAGAGAATTACAAACTACTTTCATTAATTCATAGATATTTAACAACTAATTAAATTACCCTAAAAATTATATTTTTCAAGGCCAACTTCACTTTCTTACTCCAACTACTATGCATAGATGCAGTTACCATAACCTGCAAATCAGCCAAAACACCTTGTCTTACTTCCCAATCTCAGGCATGAATATGATTTTATTGGATAGACATAATTCAACTTACTTGGATTTGTGACGACAACGAGAGCAGAGTTCCTGAAGTCGCAATTCCAGTGGTTCCGTCCATAAGCTTGGTAGTAGAGATTCATGGCTATGGAGGCGCGGTTCATTAGATTATCCGGAGTGCTGCAAGGGCAACCTTTCTGCAAAATTCCGCAATCGACATGAGCGCATGCATAATTGATATTTGCGAGAAGAGAGGCCTGGTCCGAGGAAGGCTTTGCCACACACCATGTTTTCTGCAATATTGCAAATTTCAAATTCACAAATCCATTCATAAAAGAAGTTCGTTAACTTAATTATTAATTTTATCTTTTATTGGGGTTAATAAGTTTGATTTTACCTGCTGCTGCTGTCCATTAGTCCAATTAGTCATAGCCAAAGAATCTGATAAGAATAATTAGAGGCTTATAATTTGATAGGAATAATAATTAACAACAAAGAAACTGAGAGTTTTGACGTAACGTAATAGTTTGATAACATAGTGAATTATTGACTAATAACTAATGATTATGGAATTTTTCTATTCTATCGATTCAATAACGTTAGCAATATTTGATAATTATTGGATCGACATGAATCCTGTTACATTATTTAATATATCGATCAAATGATTATCAAAAGTCGATAACATTATCCGATAACATAACCCACAATTACATAACAATTAAACAACAACCAAAATAAGAAAAAGGCGAAACATGACAAACAATTAAAGATGTCAAGACAAGACTTTCAATAAGGAGGAGTGCTAGCAACAATCCTGAGTACGATTATGTTAACTGTCTTCGAAACACATCCATTTTAAATGAAATAAGATAAAAAAAAATGTGAGAAAACCAATAATTGCCGCATTCATGACTCCCGACTAACACTCCTCTTTCATAAAAGTTAACCTGACTTGACATTGAGCTAAATTTGAAAACAAGCAGAAAGCAAAAAGGGGAAAGAATGCAAATAAAGCAACTTTTGATGGTACGTAAGTACAGTAGAATTAACAGGAAAGTAAACTGAAATGCAGGAGTTGAAAGAGAGAGTAACGAAAATACCTGAAATGAAAGAGAAAGAGAAAGAGAAGTAGAAAAGGAAGAAGAACGCTGATTTAGGCATTGTTTTGGAAATGAATGAAAAGAAAGGAAGGGAGAAGGGGGAATTTAAAGAGAGGGGAAAAGGTGAGTGGTAACGGCTACATTCATAGAGTGGAGAGCCGTTTGAGTTAGGACACGGAAAGAGACGAAGAATAAAAGAGGCGAAAAGGCAGGCGCCCACGTGATGCTGACTTATCATTGTTCTCCTGCCGTTGGATCATTCTTGAATTAAATGCTAATAATTTATGGTGGGATTTTGCTGCCATAAAAGTTTATAACTCAAGGGCTTTCCAATTAGCATAATTACTTGTGAAAAATGATTTTTTTAGTCCTCCATGTTTAAAGATTGAAATTACCAGAGTACCCATCACTTTATTTATTAAAAAATAATAATAATAAATATAATAACAATAGTAAAATGAGAAATTAAAGTGACAAGTATGGAAGATGAAAGTAAGGTGTATGGCCTTACGATTCTTTATGTTTGGGCTTTTCTATTTCAATATTTCTATTTTATTTTTATGTATGAAGTATTTTTATCTATTAAGTTTCCCTAATAATCTTAGGATATTAGTGTCTTTTGTAGCCTTATGACATAAATATTTTCGTTCAACAAAAATAAGTTTCTTTGATTTCTCCTGGTAGTGTTAAATCTCTCTTTCATCATAGGTGGTGAAATATCAATTTAGTCCCTATAAAGTTTGATTTAGTCCAATTAGGTTAAATTGTTTTTGTTTAGTCCGTTTAATTTTGTTAAGTTTAGTCCTTACTTGAAGAGTGCGTTCAAGAAATGTTAGATTACTGAGAATGTTATATTAATAGAAAGTTAAATTATCTTAAAGATTATTGGGAATCTTTAGGAAAATGTGTTTGGTTAGTTGGAATAAATTGGTGGGTATGTTATATTAATATGTTTGGTTGTGAGGAATAAATTGGTGGGTATGTTATTTTAATTACTAAATTGCTAATATTATTTTTATTATTAATTTTTAAACAATTTCTTTTAACCCTCAACATTTCAGATTTAGTTAAAACACCACAGTTTATATAAAACTTTAATTTGTAAAAAAATCACCCCCACCCACCCTAAGCCACTGTCGACCGTTGGCTGCCGCCTAGAGTCGTTGGAAGTCACTGTAAATCGCTAGGAGTCGTTGGGAGTTGTTGATATGGCCATTTCCGACCATATTAATGGTCGAAAACGGCCAAATGACCATAGATATGATCGTTAACAGCCAGATCTTGCCCAGAACTGGCCGTTAACAGCAAGATCCATTGATTTGGTCGGAAATGCTCAAAATAGTTCTGGCCATTTCTAGCCAGATCTACGGCCATATTGTCGACTCTCAATGACTCCCAACGACTTTCGACAATGACCGGCGGTGGTGGCTGGGTGGTGCTAGTGGTGTGCAATTTGTTTTAAATATAAGTGCATTATTGTTCTAAAACTTAATTAAACAAGGGTAAAATTGTAATAGTAGATTAATATAAATTGATTTTAAAATAAAGATATTATTGTTCAAAAAAATTATTAATAAATGATAAAATTATAACAAAAATAAAATTATCAAATAATTTTACAATACTTAAAAAATTTGAGATAATAGATTACTTTTAATATTATCAATAATAACTATTATTAATATTAAAATGTTATCGAAATTTTATATAAAATAATATAAATAACATTACCCTCGATATAAGTAACATCTAAAAAGTGTTTCCCCGGGCGAAGGGCAAGGAATCAGAACGGGACATGTTGTTAGTGTCACATTAACTGCCACTTACTAATGAGCATCGAAATATGCACCCTTCAAGCCGTTGTCTTACGAGTGTCAGTAAACACAGTTATCGGTGATGTCTTTATTGATAAATAATGCCTGGACACTAATTAATAATTAGTAATTATTAACTAATAAAGGTCAAAAACCATTATATTATATATATAATGGTTTACCTCCCCTCGGATATTGGCTCCTTTAAGTTTTGGTTATGTTTTCTTTCTCTATTTCATATGTTATGTTTTGTTTAATATTCGGGTCTTGCGCTATCTTTACCATTTGAGGTGATATTACACATCCAAGAGGTTGAACTTACGAACATGGAATCCTCTTCAGTTTTATCTACGTTTACTGCACCTGTAAATACTAGCTTATCTAGATCTTCTTCTAAAGTAGACAGTCTGTATGAAATATCTTATATCCCAGAAAATCAAAAAATCCAAGACACTATCCCTCCCATTGTAAATCCTTACATAGNCGTTTAATTTTGTTAAGTTTAGTCCTTACTTGAAGGATGCGTTTGATTCAAGAAATGTTGGATTACTGAGAATGTTATATTAATGGAAAGTTAAATTATTTTAAAGATTACTGTGAATCTTTAGGAAAATGTGTTTGGTTAGTTGGAATAAATCAGTAAGTATGTTAAATTAATATGTTTGGTTGGGAGGAATAAATTGGTGGGTATGTTATTTTAATTACTAAATTGCGCTCATTTTTAAATATGAATATAATTTTTTTTATTATTAATTTTTAAATAATTTCTTTTAACCCCCAACATTTCAGATTTAGTTAAAACACCCCAGCTTATATAAAACTTTAATTTGTAAAAAAATCACCCCCACCCACCTCAAGCCACTGCCGGCCGTCAGCCTCCACCTAGAGTCGTCAGAAGTCGCTATAAATCGTTGGGAGTTGTTGATATGACCATTTCTGACCATATCAATGGCCGAAAACGGCCAGATGGCCATAGATCTGGTCGTTAACCGCCAGATTTCGCCCAGAATTGACCGTTAACAGTCAGATCTATCAATTTGGCTAGAAAATGGTTAGAATAGTTCTGGCCATTTCTAGCCAGATCTACGGCCATATTGTCGACTCTCGGTGACTCCCAATGACATTCGACAACGACCGGCGATGATGGCTGGGTGGCGATAGTGGTCTGTAATTTGTTTTAAATATAAGTACATTATTGTTTTAAAACTTAATTAAACAAAGATAAAATTGTAATAATAAATTAATATAAATTGATTTTAAGATATTATCGCCTTATCGATGATGTCTTTATTCATAAATAAATGCCTGGACACTAATTAATAACTAATAACGGTCAAAAACCATTATAATTTCTTTTATATATATTACTATCATAAAAATATAAAATTTTTATGATCATAATATATATCTTCAGAGTATAATAATTATATAATTTTATTAATTGAAAGATTTAGTAGCTTACACATTGCTAATTACATAATTAGCCTTTTTTTTGATAGTTTTTCACAATGAAACATTGAAGCCTTCCTATTTCATTTATATAATATTATTATCCCACAAAATACATTGAATCATGATATAAAATAACACATATATGATCTAATTTTATTAGATTAACTTAAATGACTCAAGAAAGACTTTCCAACAAAATTCAAATACAGATATATTTATTTTTATTTATACGTGTAATTTTCAGTGATACCAAATTATCCTTCTTAATCCCTGCAATGTTTCGTTAAATTAAAGTTTTACTACAATTAATGATTATATCATGATTGATAATAATATAATATTTACCTCTCTTCTGGTAATCAATGACAAACTCTTGGGTTAACTATACTTAGGGGTCTTGTAATAACGTATCAAAAAATTTCTATTAGGGTGAATCAAAATCCAGAAATTATACATATTAGTATTTAAAAAAAAATTGAGGGTGGGCCAAAACTAGGCTGGATCCGCCCCTGGGGTCTTGTGTTCGAGTTACTAAGAAAGTTACTTATTATATTTGCGCAATTACTTTGGTTTATTGGGCTTGTTGGGTATTTCATGACCCTAGGGTTTAGACATGCTCAAATGTGGGCTTGATACCTCGGTTGCCTCTATATATATTAGGGGTGTTCAAAAGAACCTATTGGAACCGGAACCGGCAGGTACCTGGGGTTTGGTTCCGGTTCCTACCTAGAGCCGACCATCAACGGGTAGGTTCCGGTTCCAAATTTTTGGAACCGTTACTGTGCGGTTCCGGTTCCGGTTCCTATAGTTAGGAACCGAAACTAGAACCAGAAATCAGGAACCGAGACTAATATAAAATAAAATTAAAGATTAGGGGGTAAATAAAAACTTTTGTAGAAAAAGTAATATGAATACATTTATATTTATATTTCATAGCATTTAAAGTAAGTTGGTTTGACTTTTGAGAATCTACCTTTACAAAGTAATGGAGTTTGTAATTTTGAATTTTGAATTTTGAATTTATAATTTGTAATTTTATTTTTTTTAACAAGTGCCCGGTGGGGGGGGGTATTTATAAGTTTTTAAGGGTTTTTTTATCATTTTAAAAACTTTTGGGCGTCATGTAATTCTACAGGGTACCCAGAACCGGAACCATTGTTACAGGTTCTGGTTCTGGGTACCTAGGAACCGGAACCAACGGTTCCGGTTCTAGTTCCAAATTTCAAGGAACCGTCAGTTTCGGTTCCGGTTCCTTCAAAAAATGCAGGGTACCTAGAACCAGACACCCCTAATATATATATACCTAGGGGTGTTCGGTTTCGGGTACCCTACATATTTTGAAGGAACCAGAACCGGAACCGACGGTTCCTTGAAATTTGGAACCAGAACCAGAACCGACGGTTCTGGTTCCTAGGTACCTAGAACCAGAACCTGTAACAACGGTTCTGATTCCTGTTCAGGTACCTTGTAAAATTATGTGATCACCCAAAAGTTTTAAAAATGACAAAAAAACCCTTAAAAACTTACAAATACCCCCCCACCTGGCACTTGTTAACAAAAATAAAATTACAAATTATAAATTCAAAATTACAAACTCCATTACTTTGTAAAGGTAGATTCTCAAAACTCAAACCAACTTACTTTAAATGTTATGAAATATAAATATAAATGTATTCACATTANGTGTTCGAGTTACTAAGAGAGGTACCTATTATATTTGTACAATTACTTTGGTTTATTGGATTTATTGAGTATTCTATGACCCTGAGGTTTAGATAGACTCCAATGTGGGTTTATACCTCGGTTGCCTATATATATATACCCACTAAAAAAAAATTTAATATTTATTTTCTAAGCATGGCATTACAAGTAAGATGGACTCAATTTTGACGCCAATTCTATCGTGAAAGAACATTTTCCCCCTTTGGTTTTGGAAACAATCAATATTATCCTCATTTTTTTAGTTCAAGCATTAAGACTTAATCGTAAAAGGGTAATTTTGTCAATTTACCTCATATATAAAATATTATGGAGACAGAAAAAACCTAATACAACTTTATGAAGTATGAACTGACAAAATTACCTTTTCACATTTAAGTTTTAAGTTTTAACGCCTGAATTTGAAAGACTGGGGTAACAGGGGGTGTTTGCAAAATCAAGGGGGAAAAGTGTTTTTTACAATAGATTGGAGGACAAAATGTATTCAGCCTTACAAGTAAATAAAATTTAATATTTATTTTATTATCTTTTTTTATCAATTTTTTTTTTTTTTTTTTTTTGAAGTTTAATAAATTTCGAAACTCACACAGTCACATCAATGAAATTTCCATGCCCGAAATTTAGGTGGTGCTGTTTGTATGATCCTTAAATCTTTTTGTTTGTTGTTTTTGCTGTTAATCCCATTCATAATCTCCAATTTAATTCAATAATAAAATCTTGGATTAGTCATCTTAATTGTGTGCAAATAACTCACCAACTGTGCATTAACTCAGCCTATAAGTACTCACTCGCTTCACAAGTTGATGAAACTTCATAGAACACTCCGCCATTTTCATCTTCAATCAGAGAGCTAAAAACACTTTTACATTTCAAAAGCAGAATCAAAATTCTGAAAATGTTTTCAGCAGGAGCAACATTGTCGAAACCAATTTGTTTTTCCTCACAGATGCCTGCTAAAACCTGCAACTCAAAACCCAGTTTCTTTTTTCTGGGAAAATTTTCGAACCCACTTGTGTTTTCTGGCAAGAACCAATCTTACTCGCAATATTCAACATTTTCTCCTAAAATGGGACAAACCCATTTCTCTGTAAAAGCTGCTTCTTCAGGTAATGTTCTACTTCAAGTCCCTCCATGTTGCTCACAGAGTTGCATTTATCTTTTGTATGCATGCTTTTGGTGATTTGGTTTTCATGCATGTGAAAAAGTTGCTGAATTTTGATTTTGGTTTTGGTTTCTGTAGTGGGAAAATGGGTTTCAACTCATGTAGTATATGGAGCTGGAAATTTGTCTAAACATTTTGATAGAATTAATTGTGAGTATTGTCTGTGTGGAGTGGATTTTATGTCGGGTTTCATGAACATAGTGCCAAAGAAGAAGAGTTGATCTCAAGGACTTGGCTTTTCCAATAATTTATATTAGTATTAGAGGCAATGTAGAGCAAGAACTAAGCATTATGTAGTATTCAAAGTATTTATTTGCTGCACTTTGGTGGAAAATTAGGAAATCATAGCAAGCAAATTTTGGGGAATGAGAAGTCCTTTAAAAATTTTCAACCATGATACACAGACAAGTTGTCATGAGAATGTGTGGATAATTTTACGGGACATATTTTCAGTTCTGATTAAGATATAGGTTATTACAGCCATTAATATATATTGTGTTAAAGTTCATGTTGCTAATTGCTTTGGCCACTATATCTTAAAATTTTAACATTTTTTTGTTACTGGTAACCATGATAAGGTTAGCAGTTTCTTTGGTTGTGTTAGAGTTAGGTAGAATGGAGTATGAACCTCTATTTTGTTATTATTATTTGTGGAGAGGTTTTACATGAGGAATTTGTGCATGCTGAAAGACTAAGAAATCGTATCTTCTTTCATCAAAGTGGTAGTAATGAAGTGACCCTGATTCTTGTGCAGACTGAATGATTTATAGTCCAATCGGTGATGCTCTCACTTCAAATTATGTGTTGCACAGAGCCTTAAAAGGGTTATAAACAATATTGAGAATTACCAATCAACAGCTTCCACTTATGAAAAGAGCTATTAACTTTGCACCACGAATTCATAAATCCTTCTCTTTTCATCCATGTGCAGTTGGAAGTGCAGAGTACACAGAGGAACCTGTAACTAATGTAAAATTTCAGACGTCATTGAGTTTGCCAGGTTGCTCATGTCCATTGTCTTTGCTTGGAACAGGTCAGTTGCTTTAGACTTTAGTTGTAAAATTAATTATATACCTTTTGTTTAAGAATCATCATGAACAATTTCAAGGCACCACATGAATTGATGTGGAAGTGGCACTTGAAAGTATAGGAAAAAGTAAGAATCGGGAACTTAGTGTTCCCTGTCATTTGAGCCATTATATCGTGAAAGTTTTCATGTATAAGGGTGCTGATCAAGCACATACACAACTATGCATACATATCTACATATATATCTCTTGCTATGGAGTCATCAAAACATTTATTAAATCAGGTAGTGGCTTACTCTGTCTATTAAATGTTTCACTTAACATATTTCTGGTGTAGCCTGTAGAAGTCCTATTTTGAATGCTCTATGGAATAATCACTTTGATTATCCGCAATAATGTCAGGATACAGGGAGAAGGTTTTTGCTTTCATTGGTGTCAAGGTCTATGCTGCAGGACTATATATCAATCAATCTATATTAGATAAATTGAGTGCATGGAAAGGACGACCAGCAGCTCAGATTCAAGTGGATTCCTCTTTGTTTGACTCAGTTTTTCGGGGTAACTAAATGATATCAATTATTGCACCTATACTTGAAAGTTCTAATATATCTTCTAAATCTTAAGTGCAGTTGAGGTTGCTAATTATCTGTATACTGCAGTTTCTTTGGAGAAATCATTACAGATTGTTCTGGTCAGAGATATTGATGGAAAAACTTTCTGGGAAGCTCTGGATGAAGCCATCTCCCCAAGAATAAAAGCACCCACAGGAGTTGATAAAACTGCCCTGTCCACATTTCGTAGCATCTTCCAAGCACGGCCTCTTAAGAAAGGAACTTTCATCTTTTTAACATGGCTGAGCCCATCCAAGATGCTTGTAAGTTTACTATAGTTGACATAAATTTAATATTATGCTACAAAATCTTTTTCAAGTATTCTTCTTTTTTCCAACTTTCTCCTTCTCATTCCAATCAGAGGTTTTATGCATTATGATTCCAGGTTTGCATCTCATCAGATGGATTGCCATCTGCCATTGATGCTACAATTCAGTCTGAAAATGTCACTTCTGCCCTTTATGATGTCTTTTTTGGAGGTGCTTCAGTTACCCCTTCATTGAAAGCCTCAGTTGCCACTGGGCTGGCCAAAATCCTCAAGTGAAGTTAGTTTTTGCAAATTTTTGTATCTATTTATATAAGAGTATGGTAAATAATGTGTATCTTAAATATAGTTTCTTGATACCGAGCTGCTGTAAATTTTGTTGTATTTGCATGTGTTACTACTTTAAAGCTGGTTAGATAATTGAAAGAAAAAGCGGCGTTTCTCAACCAAGTACGGTGCTTTTGTAGAGTTGAGCTTGTTCGTTGTAATCCGCAAATATAATGTTATCTTGTCTTCTTAACATGCTCCTCCATGATTTTGGATGAGAATCTCTCATTCTGAATTATATTATATCCATTGAGGCATTTCTACTAGTAATGTCTTTCCTCCATGAGTAACTTCCTTTTTTTTCCTATGTTTTGCTAAATTTGTTCTTCTGTACAAATTTATTTTATGGTTCTGTCTAGTACTAACTACCATGAAAATTGAAAAGTTCATTCTTGAGAAATAAGTACAACCTGCATAAATCCATGAACCCTTTTATGTGTTTTGTTCTGTGATAGCTCACATTTTCTGCCATTTGATCATGCAACATTTTCCTTTTTCAGTGCCTTTAAGCCACGTCTTGTCCTCATAATAACTTCTGCTTGATGATCGATCAGTTTGATAAATATCTGAAGCACCATGCCTGTCTTTGTCTGTGTGTGTGGCTGTTGGCAGAGTCGCTTCAACGCTTGCTTAATTCCTGCCTAGCTTGTGATTATGAGGAAACATTTTACTATTTTCCTGGAAGGAAAGGAAAAGAAAAGAAGGGACAAAAATAATCTGCAATTAACTAGGAAACAGTTGGTAGGCTTCTGCTTGGAGAAGGCATGGTCATTAAGCATATATTAATTGTCTTTTACAACTTTTTCTGACTTAATTTTCTCAAGCATCTTGACAACCTCAGCCATTGTAGGTCTCTCGGAGGGTTCTGGTTCAAGGCATGTTAATGCAATACTGAATACAATGTTAGTCTCATCAGTTGGACAACCCCCTAGGCAAGTGTCGAGGACATACTCTTCCCTCTTGTTCTGGACAACTGCTTTGACCTGTTTCAACATTGACAAACAGTTTGTAAGTTGATGTAAATAGTATATCAGTCTGCAGAAGATGCAATGTCATATGAGTCAAGTTCTTGTTGCAACAAATTGTAAGATTTCATCCAAGTCAAGTCTATTACTGTTGAAGACATACCCATGTCACAAGTTTGGTTCCTTCCTCAAGAAATGCTTCATCCATGGGTTTCTTTCCTGTTAAAAGCTCTAGCAGAACAACTCCGAAGCTGTAAACATCACCTTTTGCTGTAGCCCTCCCTGTATCAAAATATTCTGAAGAATAACAGATGTTGATTAATAGAATATCACATAGTTAACCACCCACAAGTAAGGGAGAGACTTGATGTATGTAGTGTTTTTTACCAGGAGCCAAGTATCCAAAAGTTCCGGCTACTAATGTTGAAACATGAGTCTTCTCAGGTTCCATCAATGTGGCGAGTCCAAAATCAGACACTCGAGCCTCCATGTTTTGATCCAGCAGGATGTTGCTTGACTTGATATCTCTGTGGATTATGTGGGGGATGCAGTCATGATGAAGGTATGCTATTCCTCTTGCAGCTCCTACTGCTATTTTGTATCTTGATGGCCAATCTAAATGCTTCTTGTTTACTGATTTTCCTGCATCATTTGCTACTTTCCAATCAACCATGCAAGTAATATTATAAAAGAAAATTTATTGATTTTCATGGAATGATTTTGACACTTGAGTATCTGTTATTTTTACATTTCTGAAATTCTGACCTTGTTTGAGAAGTTCCTAGCATGTTCATGTGCTTTAAAAGAAAGAATTTCAGAACGTTATTTATATGCTGAAACTAAGAAACAAATTCTTTTTTTGAAAGCTATACATGCATACCATGGAGAAATGTATCCAAACTTCCATTAGGCATGAACTCATAAATGAGAAGATTGTATTGAGGGGCAGTGCAGTATCCATGAAGAGTAACAATATTCCGGTGCTTTATATCTCCCATTGCCTCCACCTCTCTCTCGAAACCTCTCTCCATCTCTGCAGTTCCCCTGTGCAGTCTTTTCACGGCAAAGGCTGTCGACTCATTGATCGTCAATCTGTAAACTGTTCCGAAGCCTCCTGAACCAACAATGTCTTTGTTGCTCAATTTCAGTGTCTTCTTCAGTAATACATCAGATGTTAAAGATTGTATGAATGGAGACCTGAACATCACTATCTTCCCACCTGTATTTTCCCGGAAAAAAAAAAAAATTAGTAAATCTTCATTTCCCTTCTAGCAAACCAGCTTCAAGCCATCATTACCTGAGAATCCATCTGAATAAACCATGTTCTTTCTTTTCCATCTCCGGTAAAGGAGGACAGAAACAACAATCTTTGATATAATAAAAGCTATGCAGCAGATTGTGATGTAGAATGCGATGACTCGAACATTTCCCATTTAGTCCTGCAAAATCAGATGGAATTTCAGAGAACTAAAATGAAAGTGCTTAACATTTAAATCTAGAAAACTGAAGTGTCAACTTGCCAAAGTTACCAGCCAATGATATGCAGGAGCTTCAATGGTGCCCTGAAAGGTTGAAGATAAATGCAGAAGTGTAATGGGAGAATAATGAAAGTGGTAGCTCAGTTGATTGGCAACTGCACCGGAAAATCTTAAAAGGAAGAAGACAGTTTGTCCACAAGAGCATATAATGATATAAAAACTTTCTTCTTTTGCCCAACTTTTTGTTGACACTTTGTGACACTTCATGTCATGTGGGGTTGTGACTTTTTACTGTATTTTTCCATTGCACATGCATATTTAATCATCTATGCAATTCTGGATGTATCTGCTAATTAAAAGCTTTGTTTGAATCCAAATCAAATTGTGATATGTATATCTACTTATTGTCAAATGTTTTCCAAGACTACTAAAGTTGTAGGATTGTGAATCTATGATACTACAACAGTATTACGGCAATTGTACTACTAATTAACACAATTTTTTAATTTAATAACAATTAATTATAAAAATTTTAAGAGGAGTGCTAATATCATACAGTTGTGACCATTCTCTTGACACATTTTATAATGTTATAGGGAGAACGACATTTTTCTACCTTTCAAGTTTCAAAATGACATTTTTCCACCATTTGTTTGGTTCTGTTATGATTTCTTTTAATATTTTATTGAAAAGATGAAAATACCCTTAAATATTTGATTTTATAAATTTTTTATTATCTTTTAATTGGTCAAAAAATCAAATTAAAAAAAACAGTTAACCTCACCTAAAAAAGTGAGGAATAATGCTATTATTGTTTGACTTGAGTTTCAATTCATCACGTGAGCCATCGTGTGTCGGTACAATAGTCATAGCAAAAGTGACGGTGGAGATAAATTTTAAATTTATTAATGATAAATCATTATAATCATAGGTAAAAAGTGTTGTGAAAACTCTTTTGGAGGGTCTGGGTTTTTCGGCTGTTAGCCACCAATTTCACCAATAACTTGAGTGTCCTCAGACTTAATCAAAACCATAATAACTTATGTCAATTTCTTCAAAAAAAATATTGATGGGGGCAACAACAATTTTGTGTACTAAAAATAACCTGAATTCAAGTCACAGAAAGGTTATAATTGACATGCTAGAAGACAAAAACTGATAAAGGATAAATGCTGGTAAACGAAGGAATAAAGGACAATTGAATCATGTGAAAGTATTTGCTGTAACCATGGAATATTAGCCATCTGTATATCCTACATAAGTAGACGAACAGTTGACAATTTATAAAGCCAACAAGACTCACAGGACACACTTTTTATCTATGGCAAATAAGTGCAGGTGTAAAAGCTACCTATCTTCTTCATTCAAGCAAAGGCTATCTATTAATGTTGGTCAGTTGGGAATTTGCTTTATAGCTCTTGTGAAATATTTTGAAACTCCCATTAATGCTACTGGGGTATAAAGTAGCAGTCCCACGAGGAGACTGCTAACTTACCCCAATAACGTTACTGGAGACCTTGGAAAGAAAGAGAGTGACACTGTGAATTGTGTAGACATTTTTCTGCTTTAAGAACTTGATATAATGAGAAGATCTCATATGTACATTACAGGCAAGAACAAGAATACAACAAGGGTAACACCATCCTTATCTCCCAAAAAGATAGGAACGGTATAAAAACAAAAAAATGGCCGCCAGTACTGAAAGAAAGATAATATGATCGCTAGATCTCAACAAGCTCTCTAAGTTCTTCTGATCCTGCATTTCCATGTCAAGAAATCATTAGTAAGATGACAAGTGCATTTTACTACAACCATCAATACACAAATAAGCATACAAGACTTCCAAGTATATCTCCAATTTTGTATCGTAAAAAATCATGTAAACTAGATATGGCATTGTCATGTTATCACTTCTAATTAGTGAAAATAGAATGAATAAGAAGAAAACAATGTAAACTAGGGGTATAATTAAACTTTATGATCGATTAAAATGGTCGATGTGGTAAATGATACGGAATGTCACATTTGTAGGAATGATGTTTGGGAAAAGCAATATTAGTTATGCAAAAGAAGAGAATTAAAAAAGATTGAGATATATCTTGCCTTCCCCATCGAGAGAGCTCTGGCTCTGCCAATAACAATTCCTGTAGAGATTTAACATCCTTCTCCCTTTCATTAGAGAACAAAAAAATCATTAGTAAAATAAAGAAATTAGCCTGAAAAAAACAATACATTTTATAAATTAACTTATCAATTCTCCATTAAGATGAAAACAGGCATGGAGATGGGAAGTAATTTCAAATCTTTGAGAAATATGAACGTGTGCACAGGCACGAAAAACCAATACCATGCCACATGCTCGATCAAAGTTAACCCAACTATTCGAATTGTGATTTAATCATCACATTTTGTATCTTAAGGGCAATTGTGTCTGTATTATGTAAAATCATCGATACTGGAATATACAACCCATCTAAATATTCTATTGCAAGTTTAACATTACTATTCGAAGCAATGCAAGACCACTTCTCACTGCCGGAAACCAAAAAACTATCAGGACATTACACATTGTTGATAAAGACCTATAGAACAATTGAAGTAACAAATATAATTCATATCAGACCATCCTATCACTTCTCTCTCTATATTTATATTTTGCCTCCACTCTAGAGGAAACTTTATGGAACAAATTTGCACGTTATCCTAACAAGTCAGATCCTAAATGTTCCCCTCTAATCACCATTTCATAGTAGCCTATCCTGTTGTCCCACTTATACACGGTTCAACTTCAAGAGAATGAAGGCATGTTAATGAAGTGGAAGTTAGGTAAATGATTTTAAAGCAAGATAAGTTTAACATGTAGTTTTAAAAGAAAGGGAAGAACCAAATGAAGTACATACCTGTAAATATAATCAACAGAAACCTGCCTGTGATGGAGGGTGTAATCGGTGCCAACATAAGTCACAATTAAGCTTCCTGCATCTGGGTGGGGCCAGCTCCTTGAAGTGGGAAACCGGAGAATAAATGTTCCAGGCTCCTGAAGGCCCCTTGGGCCCTGAAGTGAATATTCAGCTTCTTCCTTTGTAATAAATCCTTCTATCCACTTGGGTGATGTGGACTTCCAAGTGGCATTTATCCAATCTCGAGATAACGTAAAAGCAGCAGGGTATAACCAACACCATAGCTTCTCAAAGTTTTCTTGGGCCAGATAATCTCCACATCCAGCAATTCTCCTCAGAAGCTCGAAGTCCTGAAACATTTATAAAGGCCATAGTTTTCAGAGTTTTCATGGTCACAAACAACTGATGATCTAAGCAAAGAAAGCTATTCGCAAAGTTTATACACTAAAAATCTTTAAAAAAAAAAAAAAAAAAAAAAAAATCTAATAACAGTCAAACAAAAATATAACCAAAACTGTCATGTTGCAATTGTATGGTATATATAGATATATGCCACAATAGCAATATTGTAGCACCTCAACCTAGACATGTATCTATAACCATGTTTGTTACAAGCCTCATGTTTCAGTTTCTTATAAGATAAAAAAAAGTTACACGCCATGTGTTCAGCTTTAAGAAAGACAGCAGTGGTAGATTTGTGCTGTGTTGAGTGTGCATGAGTGTGTGTGTTTTAGAGAGAGAGAACCTGTTGTGTGAGAGATCTAGTACAGCAGCATGAAATCTTCATGAATTGCTCCTCAATCTCGAATATTGCACTACCCCAATGAACATGATGGTTGTTTTGAGAGATCAAATTCCAAGCATTTCTTCCTTCTTCAATCAATTTCTTTGCAATGATTATTTGATACCTGATCGATGGGGAAATGTAACTCTCTTACAAATAGGATTAGGAAGCAAACTAGATGGTACATAACATGCAGAAACCAAGATTTAATCTGAGAGTTATTGAAATGTGACACATGCAAAAAGATTTACAGCAATATTGTAATTGGTTCAGTTATCATCCCCACAATTGTGAACACCAAGCCAGTAGCTTCCCTTCCTAACAGTCAGATGCTAAAGCATAGAGAAGGAAGCAAGAATTAATTAAATATGCATGCCCTCTAACCAAGAAAGAATTGAAAGTCCTATTCCATTCCATTCTTAGTTATAAAGATACAGTACTGAGAAAATGGAAGCATCATTGCATGTTGTGATTTTCAGCTGAAAAAATTTAAGTAATGTACTATTACAGTTATGGTTTTCAGCTAAAAATGCTAGCAAACAGATGAAGCAGGTATTGAATTTAGAGATACTAGTTTTCATGTAGCATATTTCCTCCGTTACAAACATCAACAAATAGCAATCATATCAGCAGGGTTTCATTACGTGCCTACTAATTGATTTAACAGGAATATGATCAATCATATGATAATGCTCAGAAAATGAAGAGCCCCTGTAGATCACCTGTGGTGAGAACATCCAGAGAAAATGGATACTTGATGTGCAAACTCCAACACCTCATCATCAGAAGAAGAGGTTGCAATCTCCTTAAGCACACGAGATTTCTCAGCCAAGTTTCCCAGGCAGTACTTAAAGATTGTCAAATCTGAAACTGAATTTCCACTACTTGACATACTCTTAAAAGATGAGTTTCTTGCTCCAGTGCTCTCAGAATCGGATGGAGAGCTGTCTGCTTCCACAAAGTTTTCGTGTCTCCCATTCGAACTCTTTGCAAATGCATTCTCAGCCTAATTAACAATCTCACTGGGATTAATATGTTTTCAATAAGCAAAAAGATAAAATGTCAAAATAAATGTAGATCACCAAGTAAATTCTGAAAATCAGCAAGAAAAACAGTCACCATCTTTAAAATATTACTTTTAAGGAATAAATAGCTCCCAAGGATGGACCATGATGATGAAGAGTCTAAAGTGTGACAGAAAATTAATTTGTCATTTATTGAAACTAATTGTAACCAGCAATATTTTCAAAATTGCATTTCAAAAATGTTACATCGATTATGATTTCCACAACATTTTGTTTTTCCACTCTCCAGAACTAAGAAAGAAATTTGCCCTTGCTACCAAAAAGACCCTAAGGCTCTTGCGTGAAGAGTATAAATTAGGTCCAAATATGACTCCTAAAATCACAAAGAAATCACAGCGCATATGTATTTCTAGATATAGACAAGATGAAATGTCTGCACACGTGCACATAGTGAAACATATTTTAGTGGATGGCAGTGATCATTTATTATATTAAAGAGTTCGGTTGTGAGAGTTGGGTGCATATATGTGTATGTTTGGCTCTCACTTTTCCAATTAGTCTAATCCCCAAATAGTATGACAAGGGACGAAACTAATTAATTGGCAGCTTAAATGAAGCATATAAAATATTTGGAATCATAACTAGAATATGGAATACAAAAGAGAAGTATTTCATGAACTACGTGATTCTTCAATGAAGAGAACCATATACATGTACTGTAATCATCCTAGTTATGGTTAAAGAAAAAGGTCAGTAGCCACCATCCATACCAAATATCTCAATGCAGTTCAAATAGAAATTTTGGTTATTCTATATCTTTAAAAGACTATGATAAAGATAATTGAAGTAAACTCATGAAATACCTTATTAGCAGTCCAGGGATGAGAGTTGCATTCCCCCTCAGGTTGCTCCATGACAGATATATTTTCTTGTTCCAACCTCACCCGCTTTGATGATGGACTAGGTTTTGCTTCTCGTACAGTATTGTGTTGAAATTCTACAGATCCATCATCAAATCCGCATGATAGAGATCCATCGAGTGGATGGATAGCGGCTGGGGTTTTTTTGCTTATCACAGGGAATGTGCGTATATTACGATTTCTTGAGATACAACGAATTGGATGGGAGAGAGCCTCCAGGAAAGGATACCCAGAAACTTTTGGTACTTCAAACCTAATACGGAACAACCTGTTGTCGCACTTCGATGAAAGCTGAAATGGGAGAAAAGTAACAAATTGGCAAATTCTTACTGATAACACAACTTTAAATTATCAAATCCAAAAAAGGAATGGCACAGGTAACAACAATATAAAATTATTCTTCTCATGTGTATCTTTTCCTTTTCTCAATTGCGACACATCACCACATGATACATTAAGGAATTATTGTCACCAAAATCAAACATTCAAGTGTCTGATAACTTGGTTCCAATATAGAGGATAAAATTCTCAACAAGGCATTCAAATATAGCCACATGAAATCACAAGTTTAAACAAAGACATGGGATTCATAATGGACTTTCTACACAGGCTCAGCAATATGTCCGTTAAAGTCATAATTAGAACCTATCGACATATTAGGCCGTTCAAAACCAAAATCCCGAACTGTCAGTTATAAGTTGAGACACTCTAAGCATGTGCAATCATAACAACTTAAAATGAAAAGATTGATACAAAGTAAAAGGCCACATAGTATATAAGCAGCAATAAAATCCACAAAATAATTAAAAGACTATGAACTGTTATGGGTCTAGAAAACCAAAAAAAGAAAAAAAAAATTAAAGAAAATCAAAAAGACCAGTAGTGCAAAGTCAAACAACTACAATCACTTCAATTTTGCAGAGCAGTAAAGTATATCACAAAGAAGTTAAGATTCATCCTTACTTCATGTAAATCAAAAGTTGGAATGCACAAAACTACAAAAGGTACCAATGGTTTCAGCCATGGGAAATACAAGCCAAACAAAGCAGCTACAACAGAACGCAATGATAAAAACCAATTTTACATATTCGTATTCACAAGAAGGGGGTTCATCTTTGACGTCACAGCTAAACAAAACATTACAGCAGTAAATACATATACAGTGGTAAAAGATCATAAGAAACACTTTCAAACTGCATCAGACCGCAAGCTGTGTGTGAAAGAGGCCTATCATTGCAGCTTCCTACCTTGCAGTTCTATGTTAAGATCACTTCAACCCGGACAACCATGTGACACATATATTCAGTTAATAAAGATGATGAATATTCATTGCAAGTTATTGGATGGACACTATCACATAGATAATTTATTTAATGTAAAAAGGATATTTCTGCAGGAATCACTGAATGACAAATTAATTTGACATGCACTAAAGCAAGATCTTTGTAAACTTCCAAACCAAGATGTGAACAATATCCCAAATGTCACCACACCAAAAGTTCACAAGAGAAGGTGTTTTTTTTTTTTCCTATAAGAACCACAACCTAAGTTTTGATATATAATATTTTACCTGAGATATCTTCAGCTTAAAGGAAGCACATCCATGCAATATTTTACTTGGTCTATCACAAGAAGCATATTCAATTCCATCATAGCTTGTCAAGAGGGGAGCTTCTCCATCATTTGTCTTCTCTACAGGGCCACCATTGTCAGCATACAAAAGTGAAGCGACAACCTGTTTCAACAGCCAATTTCAAACATAAATATTAATGCTACCAGAAACAAACAAGCAACACGTGATGAATTCTATAGTAAGCAAAAGCTAGAGATATAAACCTCAAGTTCCTTGTTTACAGGCTCTCCAAAAGCATTTAACAAATGAACATCCAGGGAAAAGATCCTGCGGCAAGATGCCTGAAAAATGGCAAATGTATTAGAAGAAATCTCAAAATGGTATTATCTGATCATAATTTCATAAGCTATGACTTACAGAACATCATGTCCTGCAGTTATATCTTATAACTCATTTCAATACAATAAATTGATACTTGATCCACTAGAAAATGCATAACATTAATAAACTCCCAAGTGTCTAACCTTGCCACCGACAATGCTCCAAACACCATCGCTATCTTCTTCAATCTCAGAGGCAGATGAATTATCAATAGATAGTTGTAGAGGTGGGTCCTAGAATAAACATATGTATGTGAAATAAGAAACTAAAATAGTTGGCACTTAATGAGATAACAAGAAATTTTCAAGAAACTGAAATTAGAACTTCAGTGCACCTTAGCATAGTGTTCACTAACAGAAAAGTTTAGAGGCAAGACTTTTGCATAGTGGACAAAACCTTGCACATCACTACCAACCAATGTTATCCTCTTCAAAGAATCTGACATTGAATCTTTGCTGAAAGATGAAGATAGAGGCTGCTCTGCCACAATCCCCCCATCAATATGAAGCAGAACAGAATCAATATAAACCTAACAAAAACACATCAACAAATTAGAATTTTAAGAATTTCATAGAGCCCAAAAATAACAAAAAGCATCAGAATCACCAGGTTTAACAATAAGATGCACCCAAAACACTTGAGAACGCACAGAACAAAGTACATTTGATCAGGTACAAAGGAATATATAATAGATGCTGATATAATATTGTATAAAACGAAGATGTAGATATAAAAGACACGATAAAGAATTGAACCAAAATTCCTCAACATTTATAAAAAAAAAAAAAAAAAAATTTGGACTCACTGCTAGCTTGGCATATGGCATGAAATAGTCATTTCCTGCATGAACTTTATCCATAACATCTCACATGTAGTACTAGGTTTATGTGCTAAGCTTCAACACTTGATCTAGCCACCACATTTTGTTTCTTCCTATATCAGCTAGATTTCAACCAGCAAAAGTACCGAAACCAGAAATTGGCCTTCCATCCATACATTATCCAGCCAATTTGCATTAGAAATACCAATTATATCAAGTAGACTAAAAAATTAGTCGCTCTTAAAAAAATCAGTAGACAAAACGACATTCCAATATTCTAGTTCCGGATTCTACAGAAAGTGACCAACTCCAACAACAAATTTTATATCTACTTGATTCACTACGGAGAATGTGTCTAACAACATCTCATCACCATCTCCATCAAATTTTAGATTGAACTCCATTTAAGTATCAAACAGTTTACTCCCAACAATTCAATTTCTTCTAAAAGATCAGCCACATACTTCCATAGTGAAAGGACTAGACTGACCAACCTCTGAACATTGTTTTTGAAAAGGTAACTGAAGATGATTATATTAATGGGAGTGGAATAAAAACCTGAGTCCAGTTAATTTATTACTTGAAATCTATTTGAAACGTACCTTGCATCCAACATGAATCCATTTTTCTGAAGGAAATTCAGTCTCCATAGATGCATGGGGAATTTCTGTCAATGGAGTAGAATTTCCAGGATCAAGAGCTTCATGGTGTAATGAAATCAAAGGAAAAAGCTTCAATATTTTCTTCTCATTTAGCACTAGAAAGGGAGCATTGCCGGTATTATGCACCTGCATAGACAAAATAATTTAATCGACCTTTTATTGTGTTCAAAGAAGAACTAACAAAAGATCTAAGAATACAATTTCATAGTGCATTGTAAAGTATGTCATTAATCAGTATTGGCAATTAAAGTACCTTAGTTAATCATGTTCAATGCACCCTAAGAAATAGAAAAATAAACCAGCTCATTCATTTTATAAACAAACTCATAAGTATGAATTCCCAGCTTCGAAGCTCGCTTACAAAAATGATTGTTTTTATATTGATCCTCCTTCATCAGTTAATAAAAAATTCTAATACCTGAGATGTGGTCCATAATTCAAAGACTAGTCAAAAGAAAACACAAAAACATATTTTCCTGCTCATGCCCTGAGTCACAAAAACATCTCAGATTTCTAAAACAATTCCAGCAAAAACATGAAATGCCACAAAATGACTTGTAAGATCACAAAACACTCAACAAAAACATATTTTCCCACTCATACCCTGAGTCACTTAAAAGTACGCTTAATTACTTAAAAAATAGAAAACTTTCCACTTCCAACTACAACTGATGAAAAATATAAAAAACTTTTACCAAACATCTAAGCAACAGAATTCCAGGAAAACCAACCAACACACAATTGGGTGCAAACTAAAAGAAACCAAAACAATTAACAAAGCAAGAAAACAAAGGGGCCAGTTTCTGACACAAGTTAAACCCATAAAAATCATGTTCAATCCAAAATTAATCAACATCAAACACCCAAAAATCCACCAAGAAAAAAAAAAGTTCATACACAAAAACAACAACTGGGTTTTCTCAACAAAAAGCAAGAAACATAAAGGCGAAGTCTTTTAAAACCTGACTAATGAGTGTAGCAGGAAATGTACTAGACTTGAGGAGATAAACCCAGAAGCAAAAAGTGAAACCCCCTTCTTGTGCTTCAATTTTTACTCTCAAATTCTTAAGCAAACTGTAATCTTCACTTTTTATTCCATTTTCACCCATGATTTCCGCCTCTTTCTTCGCCTTCAAATCACACAAAACCTCAAACCCACCAAGCACAACTCTTGTCTCACTATTTCTCAAGTGACTAAACACATTAATCCAAGAAAAAAGTTTCAGTTTTGTTGCCTCTATAAGACCAAACTGTTTCTGGAAGACGGCTGTTAACTAACGGTTGGTATTTGGTTGTTCGACAAAAGTATGTTCGAATCTCCTACATGTGCTGACAGGAATCTGAAGCAAAATAGCCAATAGTTTAATGCTACGTCACTCTAAAATTAGGGAATCGGAAATATTAGTGACGTGGGGTGTTTTGATTGGGTTTGAACTATATGTTTGTACTTTTAATTTTTTTTTTTTTTTTTAATTTCTGAATAATCGGTAAGAGTAAAGAAATACAAAATTAAGAGTGAATAAATCCTGAAAAAGGGCAAGAAATATAGGGCTGGGTAGTGAATTTGGGCTTGGGAAAAAGAGAAAAGCCTGATTAAGGCCCACTCCAGATGCTCTCGCCTTCTTAACAAAATTCACACCTTTTAACATTAATTATTAAAATATGGGCAATGCTACTGCTAGCCAAGATTGCTGTTGGTCACCACGAACGTTGTCAACCAAGTTCTATCACTCAACCATGCCATTGTGCAAGGGTGTTCAAAATCGGTTAATTGAACCGATTAACCAATTTTATGAACCGAAATCGAATCAGTTAAGAAAAAACCGATTTTGAACCGGTTTTTGTTTAATATTTACTATTTTATATACTTTTTAATTTAATACTTTTATAGTAAACTGGATTTCTTATTTTTTATTTTTTATTTTAATTTAATATTTTTATAATAAACCAGTTAGTAAAACCGGTTTCGGTTAATTGGTTTTCATATTCTCCCAAACCAGTAACCGAACCAAAAATTTGGTTTTTTATTTTCTTTGAACCAAAACCGAACTAGTTTTTCAGATAACTAAAAATTCGGTTCGATTACCGGTTCAGTTTCTGTATTTTTTTTAACACCCCTACCATTGTGTCATTTGTAAAACTTACGTTACTCATGTAATGATGATAATTAATTTTTATTAAATATAAATCAGTTTTAAAGACTATATTTATTGCTTTAGTTTTCCAAACGTCTTTTATTTAACCATTGATTGGGATTTATGGCAGCCATTAAGCAATGTCATTAAGAGCTTGATGGAAGCTTGGCTATATATATAATGTTTTCGTCCCTAAGCTCAAGTACTCAACAAAAACAAAATACACCATCAATATTAGAGTGTCTTGAGAGCTTAAAAGAGCAAAAATACAGCTTCGTGAGTTTGTTTCAATGGTTGGAGGTAATCCTTGATTCTTGGTTTATAGTCTAAGAATATAGTATTCTTTGTATTTCTGTTTAGATTGCAGATAAGTTTCTTATAGTTGGTATCAAAGCCATATAATACCTCTGCCTTGATGTTTTGCAAAATAAATTTTTTAAGCTCTCTATTCATGGCCGTTTGAAATTTTTTTTAAAAAAAATCAAAGTTTGTTTTTTAATTGTTTTTAATGAAAATAAATGTTATAAATCATTAGGAAAATGGATTTCTATCATTTATATGCTTTGAAACAATCATTTTGGCGTTGGAGGAGTAGATTTCCATCCGGGTTTGGCTACTAGGTCGTTTTCGGGTCGGGTATCCGGTTATAGATCCGATCAAAGGTTGAAGACAACTGGAGCCCAAGATTAATGACATGTCAGTTTTCCTTAAGTCTTGAAAACAACATGTCGTCTACTTGTCAATTAAAAAAAAAAAATTTAAATCTAACAGCTCTGGGACTTGAACCCATCATTTCCAAGTGAAGAAGTATGCTACTGAGGCAAACAAGCCACTTACCCTTTTTGTCATTTGATTGGTAAAAGAAAATTTATATTATGTCTAATTTTGCTCATTTTAATTATGCATCTTATATTAATTTTGGTTTAATCATATGCATTTTTACATAAGTTAAATTGTGCAGAATCCTAAATTAATTATGCTCATATTTATTTTTCATGAATTGATTATATCTTTCTACATGTAATTTTTTGAATGAGAGCATGAAATTAAATGTTATGCAAATTATGCAATATTTTATGTGAATATGTTATGCATAATAATAACATGTTAGTTATAGACTGAATTATGCAATTTATTCTTATATTGAATTTTCTTATGCTGGAGAAATATTCTCATAAAACTTAAATTTATAATGTCTTGTGATCCATATAATTTTAATTAATTAGAGATTAGCCACAGTATCTTTAGTTAAATAAAATTATATAAGATCACATAAAGAATTATAGACATTAACTGTAATTAATTATACTTAATATAATAAATTTTATCCCATAAGATATTTTGTTATATTTATATAATTAATTAGGATAGAATATTAAATTATATTTCTTGATTTACCCACAGGAATTAGGAGAAGTAACATAATTTGATAGTTTTATCATAAGATTAAGATAGAATATCAAATTACTTTCATAATATACCAACTAATTATGAATTAAGAACATAATTTGATGATTCTATCATAAGCTATATATGAATATACTTGAATTAAAATTTAAGCCCACAGTCAAATTTTATGTCATTATATTCAATTCTTACATGTTTTGCATTGGTAAAACATGAAAATTATTAGACCTCAAATTTTGACATAAGCAATTTTAATGCAACTTCACAACCTGCTAATTTCTCTGATATTCGTTGCGATATCCCTGAATTGAAAAGTGATAACTATAAGGTATGGAAGGAGAGAATTTTCCTCCATTTAGGATGGATGGATATTGATTATGCTATTAAGAAAGATGAACCACCAGCTATCACTGATACTAGCACTCCAGTGGACATCACGCTTTATGGACGGTGGGAGCGATCTAATCGCCTCAGCGTGATGTTCATTAAGACTAAAATTTCTGTTGGTATATGTGGTTCCGTTGATCAGCATGAAAAGGTCCGGGACTTGCTGAAAGCCATTGGTGATCAATTCATCACTTCAGATAAAGCACTGGCAAGCACCCTAATCAAGAATTTTTCATCCATCAGACTCACCAGCGTGAAAGGTGTGCGTGAGCACATCATGAGTATGAGGGACATTGCGGCTCAACTTAAGAAACTCGAGGTTGAGATGTCTGAATCCTTCCTAGTGTACTATATCCTGAACACCCTCCCACAATAGTACGGGCCATTCAAAATCTCGTACAACACACATAAGGACAAATGGTCAATCAATGAATTAATGACCACGTGTGTTCAGGAAGAAGGGAGGCTTGTGATGGAGCTTGGTAAAAGTGCAATGCTGGTAACAACATGCGGGAAAGGCAAACTTCAAGCCAATCAAAAGGGGAAAGGTAAAGTACCACCTCAAGCTGATATCAAGAAAGAGGCCAAATGTTTCTTCTGTAAAAAGAAGGGACACATGAAGAAAGAATGCCCCAAATTTCAGAAATGGCTTCAGGATAAAGGTAATCCAACCTCGTTTGTTTGTTATGAATCTAATATGGTTAATGTTAATATTAACACCTAGTGGATTAACTCTGGATCTACAATCCATATTGCAAACTCCTTGCAGGGTATGCAAAATCTAAGGAAACCAGAGGAAAGTGAGCAAAGCATCTTATCTGGAAACAAGATGGGCTCACATGTGGAGGCCATAGGAACATGTGTTTTAACTTAAAGTAATGGTTTTGTATTAGAATTAGATAGGACCTTTTATGCTCCAAGTTTTTCATGAAACTTGATTTCAGTTTCCAAACTTGTACTTTTGGGTTATTTCTTTAATTTTTCAAACACATCATTCAGTTTATTTTATAATTCGGATTGTGTTGGGAATGATATTTTTTCTGATGGTCTTTATCGTATTAATTTATAAGACAATATCACTTATAATTCAATGCATGTTCACATTAGGTCTAAACGGTGTATTATTAACGAGGACTTCTCTATGTTATGGCATCGGAGATTAGGACATATCTCCATAGATAGAATTAAGAGATTAGTGAATGATGGTGTACTTAGGACTCTAGATTTCACTGATTTTGAAACATGTGTGGACTACAGTAAGGGAAAGCAGACCAACAAGTCTAAGAAATGTGCCAATAGGAGTTTAGACATATTAGAATTCATACATTCTGATATATGTAGTCTAGACATGGACTCACATGGTCAGAGACACTTCATCACCTTTATTGATGATTACTCACGATATATGTATCTCTACTTACTTCATAACAAGAACAAACCATTAGATGCTTTTAAAACCTATAAGGCTGAAGTAGAGAAACAATATGGAAAACAAATTAAGATAGTGAGATCAGATAGAGGTGGTGAGTATTATGGTAAATACACTGAGAGTGGACAAGCACCTGGTCCGTTCGCTAAATTTCTTCAAGAACATGGGATAGTTGCCCAATATACCATTTTGGTTCACTAAACCAAAATGGTATGGCAGAAAGAAGAAACCAAACATTATTGGACATGGTGAGGAGTATGCTTAGCAGCTCCAATCTTCGTAAGTCCTTGTGGACTGAAGCACTTAAGACGACTGTGTATATATTAAACCGAGTTCCAACCAAGGCTGTCTCAAAGACACCATTTGAATTATTGAAAGGTTGGAAACCGAGTTTACGACATTTGCGCATTTGGGGATGCCTGTCTGACGTGAGAATTTATAATCCACAAGAGAAGAAGTTAGACCCAAGGATCTTTAGTGGGTATTTCATTGGATATGCTGAAAGGTCTAAGAGGTACATATTTTATTGTCCATCTCATAACACTAGGATTGTGGAATCAAGAAACGCCAAGTTTCTTGAGTATGACTTGATTAGTGGGAATGATCAAATCAGAAACAATGTTCCTGAACATGATCATTCAGATTCTCGACCTTCCACCTCAAGTGATAGATTGGTCATAGTTCATAGCACCCCTCAAGTACAAATCGGTGTTGAACGACCAATCATTAAAGTTCCACAAGCTGCTAACAATGTTCTAGTGGATCAAGTAGTTCAAGAATTACCAGAACCTTCTGAACATCCAGTTGAACCACAAGCTTCTCATGAAGATAATGGTACAATATTAAGGAGATCCACTAGAACTAAGTGGTCAGCCATTCCTAGTGATTATGTAGTGTACTTACAAGAATCTGACTATAATATTGGAGCTGAGAGTGATCCCAAGTCTTTTTCACAGGCCATGAGTTGCAAAGAGTCAGAATTATGGTACAGTGCCATGAAGGAAGAGATGAGTTCCATGAAGAGTAACGAAATTTGGGATCTTGTTGAGTTGCCTGATGGTGTAAAAGCCATTGGATGTAAATGGGTCTTTAAGACAAAGAAAGACTCATTAGGCAACATATAGAGATACAAGGCGAGACTTGTTGCTAAGGGATTCACTTAAAAGGAAGGAATCGACTATACAGAGACTTTTTCTCCTGTATCTACGAAAGATTCCTTACACATCATATCGGCATTAGTAGCAAATTTTAACCTTGAGTTGCAACAAATGGATGTAAAAACAGCATTTCTCAATGGAGACCTAGAGGAGGAGGTTTATATGAAACAACCTGAAGGATTTTCCTCTAGTGATGGTGGGCACTTGGTTTGTAAGCTCAAGAAATCTATATACGGTCTAAAACAAGCATCCTGCCAATGGTATTGTAAATTCCATGGTGTAATTACTTCATTCGGTTTTGTTGAAAACCCCATAGATCAATGTATATACCAGAAGGTTAGTGGGAGTAAGATATGCTTTCTTATTTTATATGTAGATGATATTTTGCTTGCAACCAATGATAAGGGTTTGCTACATGAGGTAAAACAATTCCTCTCTAAAAATTTTGATATGAAGGATATGGGTGAGGCATCTTATGTCATTGGCATCAAGATCCATAAAAAAAATAGACTACGAGGTATCTTGGGTCTGTCTCAAGAAACCTATATCAATAAGGTTTTAGAGAGATTTCGAATGAAAGATTGTTTACCAAGTGTGGCTCCCGTTGTGAAGGGTGATAAGTTCAATTTGAACCAATGCCCAAAGAACGATTTTGAAAGGGAAAAAATCAATAACATTCCATATGCTTCTGCTGTCGGAAGCCTAATGTATGCTCAGGTCTGTACAAAGCCTGACATTGCATTTGTTGTTGGAATGTTGGGACCATATCAAAGTAATCTAGGTATAGACCACTGGAGAGCTACAAAGAAAGTGATGAGGTACCTTCAAGGAACCAAAAACTTCATGCTTATGTATAGACAGACAGACAGTTTGGAAGTAATCGGTTATTCAGATTCAGACTTTGTTGGTTGTGTTGATTCACGCAAATCAACATTAGGATATATTTTCATAATGGCTGGTGAAGCTGTATCTTGGAGAAGTGTCAAGCAGTCCTTGACTGCTACTTCCACTATGGAAGCTGAGTTCATTTCTTATTTTAAGGCTACTTCACATGGTGTATGGTTAAAGAGTTTCGTATCTGGGCTTAAAATTATGGATTCCATTTCTAAACCATTGAGAATATACTGCGACAATTCAGCTACTATCTTTATGGCTAAGAACAACAAAAGTCGAAGTCGAAGTCGAAGTAAACACATTAACATTAAGCATTTAGCCATAAGAGAGCGTATTAAGGAAAAGAAAGTGGTCATTGAGCACATAAGTACTGAATTTGATGATCGTTGATCCTTTGACCAAAGGCATGCCACCATTGAAATTCAAGGATCATGTAGAAAAAATGGGACTTCATTCTACTATGTAGTTGTATATACAATGTTTGAATAAAACTCTTATTTACTGTGATATTTTCTCATATTCATGTGCACCTTAATTTCATCTGAGAAAATTCATCTGTAAGACCAAGAATAAACATAGAGTTTATTCATTAAGTAATGTTGTCATATATAAAGTAAACTTGAGAAATCAAATGCATTGTAATACATGGAAGATAATACTCGTTTTTATTTTGAGGACTTGTCGTCATGATTGGTGTATTTGTTTCTTAATGAAATAATGGTTAAAAATGTGGACCAAGTGAGAAAATGTAAAACTTACGTTACTCATGTAACGTTGATACTTAATTTTCATTAAATATAAATCAGTTTTAAAGATTAATGGTCCACTATAAATCCCGCGTTATTATTCCGATGCCCTAAGGTATGAAATTTACCTTTTCAAGTAATTTTCTTTTTTTTGAATGGAAGGGTAAAATGGTCAATTTACATGTATTTCGAGATGTGGCCATTATGAAGTGTAAGGGGTGATGTCATTGAAGAGAAATGAGGGTAGAATGGTTATAAAGTTGATTGATATGGTTAGATGGTGTAAACGGTAACCAAGGGTATAATGGTCTTTTCATACAAATACATATGATTTAAGTATCCATAAAAGTGCACCAAGGGTAAATTAGTCATTTACCTAATGGGATTGCTTAATTGTTAAGTGTTTTAAAGAAGTCAAATGGCATTAAATGAGTGCTAATCATTATGTTGTGGTAGAAATGACCAAAATGCCCTTATATGAAAAATTTATGCCAAATGACCCTTATATCTAACTTTTATTGACCAATCACATTAGAGTAACAATGGAATAAATATTTACATGGTTTTAAGAGAGAGTAGTCAGCCTTGTACACCCCAAATATATCATCTTCTTCTTCATCTCTCAAATCCACCATAAAAGCCACTAATCCAAGCATTTTATTCTCAAATTTTCATAGGATTTCAAGTTGATTTTCAAAGGAGATCACCATCCACACTTAAAGAACTTCAATTTCAGGGTTTAAGGTGAGTTTCAAAACCCTAGTTGTTCTGATCTTTTAGTTAAAAGGGAAATTCATAAGTGGTTATGTGTATAAGGTAGAAAGGGTGAACCTTTGGAGCTAAGGAGGAGTGTCTTTGTGCTTTGAATACTAAGGTAAGGAAAAAAATCTCCCTTATGACTACAATTGATAACACCTAGGGTTTATGGAACTTACATTTATTTATGTTAATATGAGTGTGATGCTATGTTTTGGTTATGGATTGTTTAAATGGGTGTGTTGATTGGTGTATGTGTGCATGTGGAGGATGATTATGCCAATTAAGAGATTTGTAGTTGGACGATGTTTTGGCACTTTTTGGTTCTGTAAAAAGGGAGGTTTTTATGGCCTTTTATACTTAGAATGACATGGCAAATGATATGAATGTGCAAATGAAGGTGACATGGTTAAAATGAATAGAATTCGGATTTGGCTTTTTGAGACTTATACTGTACATGCTTCACTGAATCAGTCATAACTGAAGTTATAGAAGTCTGATTGAGTTGATTCTTGAAGTGTTAAAAAGTTTAGAAACAGACCTAAAACGTTTATGTTTTAGCCAAAAATAAATTCGAATTAGAAGATAATGGAAAAATTGCTTGAAAGTAACGAACTGTATGGCATCCACCTTCTTAATGGAAATTCCCATTTGTTTCTAATTCTAGTAAACCCCTGAATAATCTTACTACTGAAATTCTTTGTATTGTATGAGAAATTGAATGAATTAAGTTAAGAAGTTTAGTAGGAGAATATAGTATGATTGAGCATGGAATATGTTAGTCCATATGTTTGCATTCATAATGGTAATGCATATAGCTTATTTAGTTGTCTTATGAAAAATTTATGAAATGTTAAAGAATGAATTCCATGAGTCTCTTGAGATATAAACCAAGATCAGAGGAATGGAATTCTTATGGAAACCATGAGTCCTTTGAGGTGACGACCAAGAACAAGGTAATGGTTCAAATGAATCTGATCGGATAACAAAGACTAATGAAACCATAAAGTATAAAGACAAAAGAAATAAGCATGCCATGTACATGAATATTTCATAAGTCATATATGTTCTATGTTATATTATGTATGGTTATGTTATGACTTATGTTTATGAGAAAAGTCCAAAGTGTATGATATGTTTTATGAACTTTTTATGTCAAAGAATAAAGGTCATGTTTTGTAGGTAGGTAAGGTCCTAAGTAATATACTTGTATAATGAACCTTAATAGTTTATAAATGGCCATATTCCTTACTGAGCGATTAACGCTCATCCCACGAAATGTTTTCAAATGTTTTGCAAGTAAGGATTAAGGCATGAAGCTGGGAGAGGATTCCGAGGGACGCTATGAGCATGAAGGAATGTTTTAATTATGACTATTGAATGGTTTTACTAGTATTTAGTGTAGTACTTATGTTTATATCTCATAATGTAGTAAATATGTCCATGTTATTATGGAGTATATATGTTTGTGTTAATAAAGGAAATCAAATTGCTAGTAAATTTTGTAAAAGTGTGTATGTTCTCGTAAGTACTACTATGGATTTCATAATGTACTCCAAGAAAGGAAAGTATATATATATATATATATTTTTTTTTTTTTTGACTTGTACAATGAACTTATTATAGTTTAGAAATTAAATTAAATTAAAAATATATATATTTTTAAACTACAGGTTTATTCTTTAAGTATGATTTTAAAATAAACTTCTTTTCTAAGCGTGCGTTTTCTAGGTTCTCAATGGCCAAGGGATACTTAGGAAATACCCGGCTAGGGAAGGGTTTTACATCCACATTTGTTGCTTCAGTTTTCCAAACGTTTTTTGTTTAACCATTGATTGGGATTTATGGTAGCTATTAAGCAATGTCATTAAGAGCTTGATGGAAGCTTGGCTATTTATATAATGTTTTCGTCCCTAAGCTCAAGTACTCAACAAAAACAAAATATACCATCAATATTAGAGTGTCTTGAGAGCTTAGAAGAGCAAAAATACAGCTTCGTGAGTTTGTTTCAATGGCTGAAGGTAATCCTTGATTCTTGGTTTGTAGTCTAAGAACATTGTATTCTTTGTATTTCTGTTTAGATTGCAGATAAGTTTCTTACATAATTTTCATACTTTCAACTGTTTACAAATTGACATTTTTGTTGTTAAAGATTAATTGATTTAATATATGTTGTGGGTGTATTAGAGTTTAGAAGATAGAAGAGTAGATTTATTTAAGTTTATTACAAAAACCTTAAATTCCTTTAAATTAAATAATTCATTTACAAAAATGAAGAGAATGTTAGTTTAAAAACCTTGAGGGTTTCGTGGGTGTAAAGTGGATTGACAAGACGCAAATGCCTGCAAAATATATGTTCAAGTCAAACAAAGAAGAAGCCAAGTAACTCAAAAGTCAAAACCTCATAAAATATGAAAAATACAAACAAAATGTGAGTGGATCAAAGCTATAAACACATATCCAGATGCAGAAACAAACTTATCTCCCTAAAACTTATAACTCTACTTTAAGGGCGTTTGGTTAGGGGTTATATGAGATTACTGGGGTAATGTCATCTTATATTATTTGATTACCATGTTTGGTTGTCAAGTAGTATAAGATACCGATAATCTTTAAATACCAATAGTGGTTACTATTGGTAATATCGGAGGTAATCTGATTACCTCCATTTTCTTAGGTATTCTGAGATTACCAGGGTTATCTTTTTTTGTTACAATTTTATCCTTTATTAATAAAAATTTTGGACAATAATACCCCTACTTTAAAACAAATTTACATTAATATCCTATTTTAATTTTACCCTTGTTTAATTAAAATTTTGGACAATAATGCCCTTATATTTAAAATAATTTGCAGACCACCACTGTCACCCAGCCACCACTGCCGACAGCGGGCCAACTACCATGGGCCGCCGTCGGAAAATCACCAGAGTCCCTAAAAAAGAACGAGATTAGGTGGGAGACTCCGGGAGGCTTCGATATGGCCGTTTTCGGCCATATTGATGGCCGAAAACAGCCATATCAGGCCAGATCTAGCCGGAATAGATCTGGCCACTAACGGCTAGGTCCATGGCCTTTAATGGCCATATCTGACCTGATATGGCCGTTTTCGGCCATCAATATGGCTGGAAACGGCCATATCGAAGCCTCTTGGTCACGGTGAGCTACTCATGGGGACTTTCAGAGACTTCCGATGGTGGTTTGCGGTGGCGGCAGGCGGCGGCAAGAGGTGGAGGTGATTTTGTTATAAATTAAAGTTTTATATAAGCGGGGTGTGTTAGCTAAATCTGAAATATTGGGGGTTAAAAGAAATTATTCAAAAATTAATAATAAAAATAATATTATATTAGTATTTAAAAAAGGGACAATTTAGTAATTTAAATAACATGCCCACCAATTTATTTACCATAACCAAACATATTAATATAACATACCCACCAACTAACCAAACATATTTTCCTAAAGATTCACAGTAATCTTCCAAGGTAATCTATCTTTCCAGTAATCCAACATTCACAGTAATCTAACATTCCTGAACCAAACGCCCCCTAAGTTTAAGTCCCCATTGCTTACCCTTAAATCCACTTGAAAAAATAAAATGAAATAAAATATATCTCTAGTCTTTACGTACCCAGAACTTGGAGTAGTCCCCAGTGTGATTGCCCAATTCAGCTAAGTGTTGCCATGGTTTCTGAGCTTATAAAACTGCATTATTTTGGGGGGTCTCTAGGTTCAAACAAGAACTCTTTTGCTTCTCCACAACTTCTAAAAAAGAAGTCTCAAAGACACTCTGTTGAACCCAATCCGGAGATCCCACATTTCGCTTGCCGATATTTTTACTGAATCTATCAGGAAAAGAACACGGCTTCCCCCATGTTTAAAAAACAACAACCACAACCCCGTACATTAATAAAATAAAAGAGTAAACGACTTTTTCCCACACAAGGTTTGCTTTAATAACACTTTCCCACCCAAAAAGTTTCAAAATACCACTTTCCCACCTAAAGTTAATATTTCATTACTATCCAAAGCCGAATTCGATGGTAAAAATTCTCTTCGTCACCACCATTTGAATCTTCGGTCTCTTATCTATAAAACCCCTCTCACTCTAGCACTTGATTTCTTATCGATTGCCGGTCATTGCAAAGCTAGATTTTCTTGTTCTTAACTGATTTCTAGCAACGAATATTCAATCGGTCACCACTATTCGATCCATCGACCTCCACTCTATAAAACCCCTCTTACCCTAGCTCCTGGTAACTCGTCGAACGTCGGTTGAGAAAATGAAGTGTTTTTGGGTATTAACAAAATATAAACTTTGGGTGAGAAAGTGGTATTTTGAAACTTTTTAGGTGGGAAAGTGTCATTAAGACAAACCTTGGGTGGGAAAATGTCGTTTACTCAAAATAAAACCATAAGACAGTTAAAGTTGAATGCCCTCATTATACATGAGAAATAAAACATTGTTGATACAATTACCAAATTACCCTTGGTATTAACGAGAAATAGAACATATGCATACAATGTCCCAACAATTAGGCTAGACATTTTTACTTTTAATAACAATAGCTGAAATTGATATAATCAAATATAAAATAAAAATTTACCAATTTCCAAAATTTAATCCTATAAGAATTAAAACTATATAAAACTAATTAATGTTTTAGAGGGATTGTAGTTGAATTACCGAAAACACCACTACGACATAAGTTTAGGTAATCATGTTGAGTAACACCGATCAAGATCGCACTCAATTACAGTGTAATAGTGATGTTGTATTAGATTTTAAAAGATAGAAGAGTAGATTAACTTATGTTTTTTACAAAACCCTTAAAATTAAATAATTAATTTAAAAAAATGAATAGGGGTGAGCAATTCCGGATATCCTACGACTTTTGGGGGAATCGGAACCGGTCAGTTAACCGACCATTCCGTTTCTTTGATTCTTGGAACCGAAACCTGAAATGCAGGTGCTAGTTCTTAACTTGAGTACCCTGTAAAAAAAAATTACCCCCCTATTAGTTTAAAAAATGACAAACATACCTTAAAATTTTACAAATACACGCCTAACAAATTAAGTAAACTTGCATTTAGTAGTTTTCAACTTTTCATTACTCATTCATTTGTGTCCAATGTGACTCACAAATCTTCTAATCTCTAGGCAATACTAGAATTCAATCAATTCACACCAAATTTCTTAATCAAAACCAAAACACAAACGATTATTGAAATAAGAAAAAGAAAAATGAGAGAACAACTAAAGCAAACAAGTAAGCAGCAGATTTAACACTATCTCAAAATTAACATTAATTGCGAATTTGTGACAAAAGAATAAAATTAAATATTAACTCAATATGATTTATGAATCTTTAATTAAATAATTTGTATGACTCTAAGTTTGTTTTATGATTTCTTAATATACCATGACTCATGAGGCATGAGTTGTTATACTATAATGTAATATTATAATTAATTAAATTTCTAATAATTTAATCAAGTAATGTACTAATGTTTATCAATTTATCATATATAATTAATTAATTACTAATTTACTATAGATATACTTATAACTTGATAATTAAAGTAAATAACAAAATATTATTCAATCAAATATACTATTTTTATTCAAAAATAATTCTTTTAATAACATTAAAACACTTTTAATTGGATCATAGTTCCAATCAAATAATTAATGAATCTAATCTATTTTAGTTCTCTTAAGTTTTAATCACATGCCCTCCAAACTTTAACATTATAATGTCTTTTTTTTAATAGAGAAATAAAATATAATTACTATAATTAAATTATTTTGGAAAAAGTTTCATACACAATTAGCAGGTGGTTCTGATTTTTGTATTTTAATAAATTAACGGCTAATCATTTATCTTTGATACTCATTGAACTTTGATTCATAATTAATTACTTATGAATAGATAAAAATATTTTATATATTATTATAATTACTAGAGTGAAAATAAACTTTTTAAATTTGCTCATAAGTTAAATTAACATTAATTGTGAATTTGTGACAAAATAATAAAATTAAATATTAATATTAATATGTTTTATGAATATTTAATTAAACACCTACATTTCTTAATATAACATGACTGATAAGGCATAACTGCATGACTTGTCATCCTATAATGTAATATTATAATTAATTAAATCTCTAATCATTTAATTCAGTAATAAGTAATGTAGTAATGTTTATCAATTTATCATATAGGGAGCATTTGGATCATAAAATGTTTTTATTATAGGAGGATATTATATTAACAAAAAGATAGATCACCTTAAAGATTACTGGGAATGTTTAGAAAATGTGTTTGGTTGGCTCGAATAAATTGGTGAATAATATGTTTGGTTGGGAGAATAAATGGGTGGGTATGTTATATCGATTATTAAATTGTCTTCCTTTTTAAATATTGATATAATATTATTTTTTGATTCATCTCTTTTAATCCCTTACATTTGAAATTTTGCTAAAACACCGTAACCATATAAAACTTTAATTTATAACAAAATCACCCCCACCCACCCCAAGCCACTGTCGGCAATTAGCCACCACCGCCGGCCGCCACCAATAGTTGACGGAATGGTGCACGACTGGCTGTATATGGCCAGTCGTGTTCCGACAAAGCCATTTTTGGCCATGGATCACAAATCCATGGCCGTTTCACGGCCAAATCTATGGCCATTTCACGACCAAAGATGTGGCTGTGAAATGACCACATCTTTGGCCATGAAACGTCGTAGAAACGACCAGATTTGACCTTTTACAGCCATGGATCTGACCTTACCGACAAACGACTGGCCAAATCCCGTCGGTTGTGCACCATTATGGTAACTGACGCACGGTCGGCGGTGGTCTTGGGTGGCCAGGAGTATTTTGTTAACTTCTAAACTTTTTTGTGGCTGGGGTGTTTTAGCTAATTTTTCAAATGTAGAGGGGTTGGGTAATTGTTATTTGATAGACATTTGAGGGCAATTGTGTCCGAAATAGAATTTAATTAAGGGAAAAATAGGTATAAAAATTATATTACCCCTCGATAATGTTTTAATCTCAGGGGTGGGGAAAGGTATTAGATTATCCCCCGCATTACCAACAGTAAACACTATGGGTGTGTTTGGTTAGGGCTTTGGAAAGATAACTCCAATAATCTATCTTTAATTCCAGACATTCCCTTGTTTGGTTGTCAAGTAATAAAAGATTTTAGTAATCTTTTAATACCAATAGTAACTACTGTGGGTTAAAAATGGGGTAATAAGATTAACTCCTCAGGGGGTGGCATTTAAAGATTACCAGGGTAATCTAAATTTTATACCAATTTTTCCCTTAATTAAATACCATTCTAGACACAATTGCCCTCAAATGTCTATCAAATAATAATAACTCAGACCACCTACATTTTAGAATTTAGCTAAAATACCTCAGCCATAAAAAGTCTAAAAGTTAACAAAATACCCCTAGCCACCAAAGACCACCGCCAGCCACCACCGTCGGCCACCGGCAATAGTCGCCATCTTGAGGTACGATCGGCAGGATTTGGCCGACTGTACGACGATCTGGCTGTTTCTGGCCAGATTGTTGTGAATCTAACCGGAAATGGCCATAATAAATTGGCCATTTGTGGCCGTTTTCGACTAGATCCACAACAATCTAGCTATTTTTGACCTTTTATCTGGCCGAAAACAGCCAAATCAGCGTGGATCTGGCTGGAAACAACCAGATCATTGTGGATCTAGTTGTTTTCAACCCTCGATCTAGACGAAAACAGCCAAAACGGCACACGATTAGCCTGATTTGCCTGGTCGTTTGCTGTTTTGGTGACTGAAGTCAATGGTCAGCGGTCGGCGGTAGTCTTGGGTGGCTGGGGGTATTTTGTTAAAATTCAAACTTTGTTGTTGGGGGTGTTCTAGCTAAATTCTCAAATATAGGGGGTTAAAGGAATTTATTCGAATAATAATAATAATAATTATTATTATTATTATGATATTAAAAAGGAAGAGCAATTCAGTAAAAGCCTCCGTCGATAATATTTTATTCTTCCCAATCAAGCATCTTAATTATTTATACCCACTAATCTAACTAAACATATCGGTATAACATTCCTCGATAATCTTCAAGATAATCTATCTCAGAGGTAATCTTACATTTTCAGCAATAAAACATTCCCCGGACCAAACGCACCCTATTTGTAATAAAAGATTCCTGTAATATTTTATTACTTGCAAACCAAACATCGGAATCTTGCAAATAAATGAAGATTACGCCCGTTGTCTTATATGCCCCCGATCGAAACGCACCTATATAATTAATTAATTATTAATTTACTATAGATATACTTAGAAGTTAGAACTTGATAATTAAAGTAAATAACTACATATTATTCAATTAAATATACTATTTTTTTCAAAAATAATTCTTTTAATAACATTAAAATATTTTTAATTGTATCATAATTCCAATTATACACTTAATTAATCAAAACTTTAATATTATAATATATATTTTAAAAAAACATTTTAACAAAAATATATAATATTTATTATTTAATATAATCTACACCAACCAAGCGGAGGCCTCCACAGTCCACATACGTATTTTAATCCCATTTTAAATTTTTTATGTGTAAGACAGGTTCTAAGCGGGTTCCAACTTGGGTACCTACCCTCAGTTCCAAGTAGGTTCTATAATGGGTACCCGCCATTGGTTCCAAGCAGGTTCTATCCCAGGTACCCACCATCGGTTCCCATCTTAGGTTTCGATTCTGTTCCTGCACTTGTAAGAATCGAAACCGGACCCACACAGCGTCTGTTCCAAAAAATTAGAACCAAAACCTACTTGCACGATGTTAGTTTCGGTTCGGTTTCGATTTCAGTTTTGGTTTTGATTCCAGTTTTGATTCTATCTGCTGCCCATGCTCATCCCATTTAAATGAAGGGTGTAAATATTAGTTTAAAAACCTTGAGGGCAATGATGTTTTTATGGAGAATTGTGGGTGTAAAGTGGATTTACAACTTACAAGACATAACACTCATTATTGTACATTTTAATAAAGAATTTATTGACTTTTTATTGAAAGTTGAAACTTTTATTGACAGTCGTAACACTCATTTGCCTGATAACATCACTGTGGTTGGAATCCTAATGTCCTTGAGCAAACAGTTCCCAATTGGTTTTCTTCGAATTGAGCAAATTAGGAAATGAAGACCAGTTCTCATAGCCCTTGGTCATGCAAATTTGTGACTCTCAAGTTGGTAATTTGTGTTGTCTTACGAACTCACGTTTCCGTAATGGACATTCACAACGATTGTGATGGTTTTTTCTGATATCAACTGTTGTCTACTATGTATATTTCACCTTTAAAATTGGTTTAGAATAAAAAAATATTTCCCAAAAAAGGTTTGACTTAAAGAAACTTTACTATTCAAAAAATTTCAAAATATCAAATTATTACTCACAGCGTATTTTTGTCAGTAAATTTAGTTATGAAGAAGGGTAAAATGGTCAAAAATCATTTATAAGTAAAGGCAGGATCGTTATTTTATTTTTTAAATTTAAATTTGTAGTGGCGGGCTGGGAGGTTGACACATGTCCAAGATAGTTGACACTAGAAAGAAAAGCAAAAGAAACGGTGCCTTTTGTGTTTTCTGGAAGCGGCGACTTTTGGGTTTTGGCTGACGGCCTCAACGGCATTGTGGTGATTGTTTACGGCGACCGGTGAGTGTTAATGACAAGGTAGACTGGCGGGGTGGAGTTTTGGGTTCGTTTACAGTGTTGACGATAAAGGTTTGGGGTTGTTATCGGCAAGTTTTTTCGGCAAAGGACTTGTTTTTTAGGCGAACGACAAGTTCTTTAGTGGCTTCCACTGACAGTTGGTTTGCTGACTTACGGCTTTTGAGTCGTTCATCGTTGAGGTTGGTAACGATAAGGTTTACTTTTGCGAGTAGTTGAACTTGTGGAGGACTAGTGGTGGTCATCTTTTTTTGCACCTTTGTTGTTTTCGTTTACTGGAGGTTGTATGGGAAAAAATGTGGTTTTTGTTTTGTTCTTTTCGTTTGCGAATGGGTTAATGACAGGAAGATTTGTTTGTTGTTTTCTTGTACATAGGGTTAGTGCTTTATGATTCTCATGGTACATTTTCAGGTTCTTGCTGGTACGAAATCATGGTCACAAAATGTTGTTCATGTTCCTGTTGCATTCAGAAATTTCACAATGTCTTAGAAGGAAAAAACTTCGGATGAGCTGGTGCAGGACAAGTGGCTTTGTTACATAGAAGATGGTAAAATAGGACTTGGTGTCAGGTCTTGCCTTGATTTGCGGAGTTGGTTCTGCAATCTGGATGTTCCTTCCTGTGAAGAGTGCAATGAAGCTGCATTGAAGGTTGTATTCAATTGTTTCTTTGCCGCTCTACTTTCCAGATCTGATTGATGTTTGTTTAGTGCAAAGTTTTGTTTTTGTTTTTAATTTGATTAGTCCATATGATTATTTTACCCAATTAGCTTATTTGATATCCTTAAAGGAAGTTCTTTTTAGGTTGTTCTTGATGCTTTATCAAAAAACATAATTAAGTTTGTAACGCTTCCAGCTAATATAGTTATTATACGGGTCAAGTAGTTGGAGGTTAAGATATATTTAAAGATATGCTCATATGCATAGTATCAGAGATAAAATATAATGCCTAGTTCTTGCAATTTACCAAAGAACTTAATGATTTAAACATCAAACTGATGGATTAGTCATAGTTTTAAGCTGAGTTGCTAAATCATTGATTACTGAGTCCATTGATACTTTATTCTAATTATATTTGACACGGAGAATTGTCCCAAACCAAAGGTTGCCTCGCTTGAATTCATCACTATTGCGTGAAGAAGAAATTTTCTCAAAATAGGGTATAAATCTTGACACATTCCTTTGTCTTGTCAATTGTATGAACAGATTTCTCGAAGATGAATCTGCTAACTTAATTTGTTTCAGGGTGAGGTAGTTTGTCCAAGTTGTGCCATGCATTTTACACTTGTTTTGATATATTACTGATGCTTCCATGAAGGATGAATTCCGCGTAATCATTGTTTGTTGCTAGTTGCACGATATTGTTGAAATTTGAAATAATGGTTTGCAATTGAATTTCTTGAATTTGCAACTATATAGGCAGTATATATAGATAATATAATTTTTCTTTTGATGCTATATCAATTTTCTTAAAGCAAAAGCAACTCATTTCATCTTAATGTCAAGTTTCAGCTACTTGAGTTATTTATATTGATGGCAATGTTCTGGTTCTGAATGTAAATTTTTCTATTTTGGTTACTCTGTAGTAACCTTGCTGTAAGGGTTAGGCAGAAATAATAATAATCTTTGATTGGATAGTCAATAAGGCTATATAACTATTTTGGATGGGATTGGGATTGGGAGGTGAATTTGAGGTGGCTGATTGAAAAATTGCTTGTTTTTTACTTGTTTTTGTTGGAATTTTTATTTATTTATTTATTTATTTATTTATTATTATTTTTTTTTTGTGTAAAGCTGGTTAATTATTTGTATACTGTGTGTATTATAAGTTTGTGAAAATTCTGAGGGGAAGTTATTGATTTAATCTGTTTCAGGTACATAACCCTTGGAGATCATCAAGGGTTTGGACTACAGGAAGCACCAAAATTAAAGTCTTATGTTCACTAACCATGTTTGTCACCCAGGATGGGTCGAATATTGGTCATATTTTTGCTCTATATATATATTATTGATCATAGATTTATGATGGTGGCATATAGGGAGATGGAGACTGAATTGGCTTTGATATTTTTGAGTGAGAATTGTGACAATGATAATTAATTGGCTTTGATATTTTTTAATGAGATTTATGACAATAACAATGAATTGATTTTAACTCCATTTTGTGTTCTCCCTCTCCAAAACCTACTTTTTTATTTAGCCAGATTGAAGATATTTGTATTGCACTCTTGTTGGGTTTTAGTTGATAAAATTAATTATATAAATGTGAGTTTATTTTGCATCAAACACAAGGATGGTAATATTAACTGCTTCGAAATTTTTGAATCTAAGCGAATACTGATTGATTTTTAGTATTGGAGGAATTGGTAATTCAATCTTTACACATAGTTAGGGTATATCAGTAATTACACAATTAAAAAAGGGTATATTGCTAATTGATTGCATTGACATGACATATACTAATTAGAAAAATTCCAGTCAAACTGTTAAAGGGCATTTCCGTCTTTACAATTAAAATCACTGTATTTAACGGAGCATGATATTCGGGTGGTAATTTGGTATTTTAAAACTTTTTGGGTGGATAAATGTCATTAAGGCAAACCTTGGGTGGGAAATAGTCGTTTGCTCATTGGTTTGTAAATAAAACCATTCTCTAGTTCCATAATTGGTAGATGTGGGATCCTAAGGTATTATGCCACAAAGAAGACGGTGGAATTGATGATGTGGCATCCGAGTCAATGTTTGCATACCAAGTAATTTTATATTTAGTGACTATCAATTACATTCAATATAAAGATAAATGAGAGTGAAAATTTCACAACTAATATAAATTAACTGAATAGTGGTATAGATGATGTAATATGACTCTGATATTCTAGATTTATAGATGATGTAATACGACTGTAATATTTTAGATTTATAGATGTAATATGACCGTGGTATTCTAGGGTGCGTTTGGTTCATTATTTTGGATAAAATTTTGGGAATAATATTGGATAGTTGAGTAGAGTTATGATTACGAGAATAGGATTTGCATAATATGTGTTTGGTAGAGTATTTTGACCTTGATATTTGTGTTAAATATTTGATTGATATATTTTTTTATAATTGATTTATTAATATAATATTTTGTTGCATTTTGTTAAAATAATATATTATTATTCATATAACTTATCATTAAACATTTTATTGATAATTTTGTCATCTGTAAATATTAAAAAACAAAAACCTATATTAATTTCAAGTACTAATCCAACTGTTTAAAAACATCACATTAATATATATATGACAAAAGTACTAATTATCAACCCTTACAATCATTCTTACACGTATGCTCCATTCACAACTACGACATGGTCCACTGTGCTGCCCATAGTGCATTCGTTATGTTATCCCGTATAGTCGTCATGTTGTCTATAATACCTTGTTGCGGTTGACTCGGTCCTTCTCCATTTCGGCCATATTCTGTCCCGTTTTGACGATCACAATATACTTGCTCATTACCCGTACTATTATTGGTTTGTTCGAAGATACGATTGTCCATATTGTACATTCTGATAAAATTATGAAGTACACAACATGCCATAACAATCTTCCCTTGTTTGTCTAATGGGTAATTGTTCATTCCATTCAGAATACGGAACCGTCTTTTCAAAACACCAAAGGTTCTCTCGACAACATTGCGGAGTGAAGCATGTCTGTAGTTAAACAACTCTTGTGGCCCCCTTCGGTTACGGTAGTGATCAGAAATATGGTAAGCCGCTCACCTATGAGGGGCGAGGAACCCATCTCTATTTGGATAACCTGTATCAACCAAATAGTATTTCCCTGTAATAATATCAGACATTTTATTTGAATTACAAGACCTCAACAGTGGAGCAAATACGCTATAATACATCAAGAAAATACTTATACTTGGTGGAGGATGTGGGAATCCAGAAGTAGGATCATCAAGAATTGATTTTAATACTCTTGAATCATGCGCAGATCCTTCCCATCCAGTAACGACATAAGTGAACATCATCCTAAAGTCGCATACAACCATTACATTCTGTGACAACGCTCCTTTGCGATTCCGGTACCTATCGGCAAATTCATGTGGATTCGAAGCGTATACATGTGTGCCATCAATGGCTCCAATACAGTCCTATCATGAAAATTGAATTTTACTCATATTAACCGACTATCAAAATTAATAACACAATGAACTTAACTATCCACTAATAGAAAACATAATGAACCAATACCTTAAAGAAAGGGTAATATTTTCTGTTGGCTGATATTTCCCATGGAACATCATTGAAGTCAAGTGGTCTAATAAACTCTGTCTTCAACTCACATATAGCGTCGCAAACTACGCCAACATGTCTAGAGATCGTCTCACCCGAATGTTGGAAATCTTCCATCATCGTTCTGATTGTCTCGTTTTTTCCAACAATTGTTAGAAATATCATAACTTGTTCTTCCAAACTCGTCTTCCTGGTTGGTTGCAATTTGCCTTGATCGGACAAAATTTCACATAAGTATGTAAAACAGTCTTTGTCCATGCGACACTTGTCATAGATCCTGTCAGGATGACCATTGAGTACTTCCAACATGTACTCATGACCAGTTAATACGGATGTATGTCGTAGTTCACGCCAACTTGCTTCTAACGCGGCAACACCGTAGAGTGCAATGGCTATATCTGTCAGTATTTCTTCTTCGTCATCTGTAGCACGTCGTCTTCTTCTTGTACGGCTAGACGATGCCATTTAAACCTACAAATTTGCAAAATATTTATCAACAATTAACAGTTGTTGTACTACTTAGCAAAATATAACAGTCAATATTTAATTCTAATGACAATCCAAAACGGTGTTAAACATGTAATATCACATAAAACAATACCACAATTAATAAGTTCATACAGTAGCATTATAAATTGTAATTGTAATGACAACTGCCCATTGACACATACAAAATTGTTGTCAAACACTTAGGAAATATAGTGTCATCTACTTATTGGGAAAGTTGTTATAAATCCAGTTAGCCTTTTCCTTGAGCAGGAGTTTCACGAATATCTCCCGCGACCCAGGATTTTCGTATAAGTACTGGACAACCAGCAGGTAAAACTGTGTCGGTACTTGCATGGCCGTCATGATGTCAATACAATTGCTCATGGAAAAAGGATCAGATAGAGCACTGGTGTTCTCTTCGTCCCTCTTATCTGCACTGCGATTGCTAGCCCTCGATCCCATAGTCTGCTTCTCCACAAGCTCGTCTGTCAATCTACCAATGACATCCGCAAGTGATTGTCCCGGATCGCTTCTGTTCCTCCTATTTCTCGCTCTTCCATGGCCAGATGTGTTTGGCTGTTTTTCCCCTGTCGTCTGATCTGGATCAGGTTCAAAGTCGCTATCATCCATGGGAACCGCGCCCTGACTGGAATAATTGGAGGTCTCCACCGGTTGAGATGTAGATGTGTATTCATATCTCCTGGTGGCAGTTTGTTTCTCAAATATGATTTCATAAAGCTCCTTGTGAGGAAGTCCCTTGTGGTAAAATTGTTGCGCCAATGGGTTTTGCTGGTTAGTTAAAAGAATAATATATTAATATTTAGCAGTCCGAAAAAAAAATGTGTATAATTACGGTGTCATTGAATAATATTAGTTAAAAAATATGAAAATTTACCTTGACATATTCTTGCCAAACCTCAACGGGACACGTTGGACTTTGTGACTCGTGATCCCACCCAAACCCCGTGTGTTGCAGCAATTTCCGCCATGCTTGATATACTCTTCGCAGGCGAAAGAACTTAGAGGTTAATTGTGTGACGTTGAGTCTCCTGCCAGCCACTAATGATATGTCGTCCAACATTTCCTGGTAATCTGCTGTTTTTATTGCAGTACCGTGCAAAGTTTTGGCTCGCTCAGATAACAGGACTAGAAATTTGTGGGTCATCTCAACAGACCAAGCCACAGAATCACTCATCTAAAGACAGTACGGTGAGAGACAACCAACATTGGGACACCATACGAGTCACCAATCACATTACAAAATATAATACTAACATGTGGTGGTAATCAAGTAAACACAGATAAACTTATACCTCGTTCGATCCGACACTGCTTGATGACATTAATGCAGGGGCAGATATAGACAATGTAGACCAACTGGGTGTATGATGAACTCTAAGTCTGGAAAAACGTTGAAACTTTTGCCTCTGCTACAAGTAGTTATCAACCCTGCGACGTCGAGAGAAATTATACTGACATCTGTGCATATGAGCGTAATTTGCTGTTAAGATTAAAGAACGATGTCGAATCTACAGAACAAATATATCAGTTAGTGAAATCCGAAAAAAAAATATTTCTAATAATCCAATAATTGTTTACGCCCAAAATTTATCCATTACATACAACATATTACATATAGAACATATGAAGCTGCACAATTTTTTGATGCTTGTGTTAAAAGGAAAAAAAAGTACTAACAATGGCAAAATTAAAATAGAAATAAGTACAATTGTGTTGGGTGTCTTCACAAAAGCTAACTGGATTCGCAAAAGCCAACGGGTCTTTTTACAACAGTTTTATAAACCTGCAAAAAAAAAGAAAAAAAAAGAACACTACAAGAAAAATGACATTTTGCAACCAATTTTTTAGCAACTAACCAGAATTAGTTGCAAAAAGGCTACATTTACCAACTAAATTGACATTAGTCGAGCAAAGAGGATTAACATTTTAGGGCCCACATGTTCCAACATTTGGCATCTAAAGTTATTTTTTTGCGACTATTTTGTTAGTCACAGAACCGGTTGCTTTAGTGACTAATAAATTTAGTTGCAATTTTTTTNGGGGGGTAAGGTGTCGGGAATATCATTACCTTGAGGGGCCATTTGGATCGGGGGTAAATAAGATAACAGGGGTAATATCGTTTATTTTTCAAGATTCTTGTGTTTAGTTTGCAAGTAATAAAATATTATATTAATCTTTTATAGCAAATAATGGTTACTGTTGGTAATGTGGAGGGTAATCTTATTGCCTTACTAGAGGTTGTTATTAAAACATTATTAAGGTAATATGATTTTTCTTCCCATTCTGCCCTTAATTAAAACTCATTTCGGACACAATTGCCCTCAAATGTCTACCAAATAACAATTACCTAGCCTCCCTATATTTAAGAAATTAGCTAAAACACCCCCAACCACAAAAAAGTTTAAAAGTTAACAAAATACCCTCAGCCACCCAAGACCATTGTCGGCCGTGACTCACCACCATTGGCCATCGACTCAGTTAGAGCTAGTCAAGGACTAGTCCCAAGCAGGCTCAAGCTTGGGCCCGTTTGGGACTGGTCCCAAATGGGACCAGTCGCTCATGGGCCTAGGACCGATCCCAGGTCCATGAGTAATATTAGGACTCGGACCGGTCCCTAGGACTGGTCCTATGAGCCCAATACCGGTCCTAGGACTGGTCCTATTGGCCTAGATAATTTCTTTTCCCCCCCAGTCTTTTTTTATATTTTAAGGGCGAAATGAAATTTTATAGGGGGTTTTTAGTATTTTTTTAGGGGTAGATTAATAAGTTTATAAAAAATTAATTAATTTAAAAAATAATAAATTAATTAATAGTTAATTTTTAACATAAATTCACGTTTCACACATTCACGTCTCACAAATAAACAATTAAATAAATTTTTTTATTAAATTATTTATTTTCATCGTCAACAATATTTATATCATTCAAATCTATATTCCTAAAGAGTTCAAGTAGTTCAAGATCTTCAGCGTGCTGTTGTAGTCTTCTTTCTGCATGAGTCCAATCCCGTAAACACGTTATCACTTCAATCATCTCATCGGTTAAAGAACATCTTCTGTCTTCAACAATTCAACCACTCGTTGAAAATATTGACTCGGATGCAATTGTAGAAACCGGCACAGATAAAATGTCACGTGCCATTTGGGCTACAATGGGGAATCGACTTTCATGTTGGTTCCACCACTGAAGAATATCCATATCATGTTCCTCATTCATCATCATGAAGGACATGTCCACTTGTAGGTAGCGATTCAACTCATTTGGTCCATGTATGTATGAGCTGGAGCTATTACTTCCGCCATGTTCCACATACGTCCACTTGCTCGATCCTTGACGGAAGGCTGCATTAAGGTCTGGATCCTCTCTCCTGAACATTCCACTTCCACTTCCATTGTACCTGTTCTCATATAAAGAAAAAAGGCTATCCAATTTTTGTTTAAAGTCAGTCAAATAAGACGTATAATCATGTCCTAAATGCTAGCCTATCTCAGTAATTATATAGTTAACTATGTGTAATTTAAACCTAGGATCTAGAACAAGGCCTAATCTATATAAGAATGGAATATCTAACCAATATCTCTCATATTTTTCTTGCATCTTTAAAACAATTTCCCTTAAAATGTTATTATATTTATATTGAGCAAAAGTTTTAGCAATTTGAAGTAAAATATCTAACACTAAATTAGTAGTTGGATAATAAATACCACTTAATGTATTAGTAGCATCATAAAAATTTGAAGAAATGAATAAAAAAGTTCACAAACCGCCCAATCATCATAGCTAACAACTTTCTCTGGATAGTGATTCCGGTTGACGAAATCTATAATTTGTTTCACGGTTGGCAAAGCTTTTTCCAACATCAAGTAGGTGGAGCTCCAACGGATAGGCATGTCTGTACATAACTTCAAAGGTCGAACCGGTGGGTCATCTTGCTTACAATATTTGACGTACTCCTGCCATCTTTTATTGCTATCGTTGACGATAAATCCGATAGCCGTGGACGCCCTCTCCATCTTCGAATGTATAGCATCTAAACCTGCTTTAACTATCAAATTGATGATGTGGCAAGCACATCTCTAGTGAAAGAATTTGCCTTCACCACGTGGATCCAATCTCTTTTCAAATAAAGAGATTGCCACAGTGTTAGTGTTAGAAAACGATCCATATACGCAGCGGAAAACAAAAATCATAATACAAGGATCGTTCCAAAGAGCCAAGATCAAAGGTATAATTTTACAGTTTATACTAAAGTAGAAATCTGCAGAAAAATTAATCATGAGTTTACAAAGACATACATACGTTTGGAGGCTCCTCCAAATTTGTCTTTGAACGTTTTGCTACCGACCCAAGTGTAGGATCGAACCAACGTAGTCTACACGAAGACAATCACAAAGAACTAAGGAGGGATTTGCTAGATCCTCCTTAGCTTTAAGATTAAAGAAGAAAAATCAAATAGATTGATTTTAGGCAAAAATGAATTCTACCGTGGGAGAGGAAATATGGGGCTGCTGTGTTTTTGTTTTCAAAGAGAAAATGAACAGTGAATCAATTGCATTATTTTACAAATAACTTTTTTTCTTTTATATTGAAAACTTAGTTGCCTTATTCCCATATAGAATAGGCTTGGGCTCCAACCCAAACGCCCCATGTTACCAAACACTCCCAATTAGATATTTATTTTAATTCATCATTATCTTCAATTAAAATCAATTAATATATATATTAACATTTAACAATAACGATAATTTATTTAATTTTTCTAACAAATTAAATAAAAGGCTATGACCTCTGCAAATTTAATTGCACTATGAAATTACCAAAATACCCTTTTGCCCAAAAAGACGAAAACGCCCTTCTTTCTTCCTGAGTCTTAAATTTTCTTCTATGTGTGTGACCCATAGGCTCCTCATCATACCGGTAGTGTATAGTATCGTGATTAACACCAATTAATCATCTCACTAATACACAGACCAATATTGGCCCCTAGCAAGGCATCATGGCCACCCGATAGATTCAGATTTAGTAAAGTAGCTACCTTTTCAACGATATGGTTACCGTACAATTCGATCATTTCATCATACATTATCTTGACGAGATGAAGGCATAGAAATAGTGTCAACCTTCGGTTACTCTCGATATTATGTATTCAGTTTCTGGATCAATCACCTGTATTATAAACTGGATAGAGCAACAACTCAATCCCACTGTGGCCATAGTTATAGTGTCATTGCCATTTACTGAATTGCGCCGTGAGATAACTTCTCCTGTACCTAGGAGTGATGAATCCTCTGTCTATCCACCATAGTCTTGATACACTCCTTGATACAGCCAATCACCACCGTATTGATAGCTCTGAATAGAACTGCGTTAGGCTAGTCAAACTGCACCAATCGGTGCACAAGGCACTTCAATGATCTCAAGTCTAAGGATCACATGCACCACCATCCGCTAGGGTTACCATCCATATGGAATCCTCTAATGGGTCAGTCCAGTGAACTTACTACGATATATCTGCCTACAGCAAGCACCCATGTGTTGCACCAGGTTGTCACCAAACAACCTCGACAAGTGAGATCAGTCACTACCTTTCGACAGGGTCGTTCAACACTATGATAGCCTTACCGTATTATCTGTGCCCTTACTTTAGAATAATACTGGGGCTACAGACGTTTCTAGAATGTCCACCATATGTGCTCATAGGGTTCTCACTATCAAGATTTGAAACACTTGATACCCTCGTCACGGTTCTACCATTCTAAGGACATATATCAATACATATTGCAATAATAATGATTACGCGATATAAAAAAAAATGCCTTTATTGATTAATGAACATTATCACGAAGAGTCAATTCTATAATTGATTGGCTCTAGGGCATCTACTTTAACAGTTAGCAGCTACATTATCAAGCGTTAGCGTTACAACTTATCAGTTAATAAATATCTTGCAAAACTTCAAGAATTGTAAAATAATAGTTTCAGCACTATGCTTTTCATATATGGTTTAAAACCCATCAATTTTGTTGTAAACCTTAATTATGATCTAAGAAATGTACTGTAAAAGTTAAAAAATCGGTTTTTGATCTACAAGCCCATATGTCTGATGTAAGTGCAATAGAGATATTCCTAAATTTTGAAATTGTTTTTAAGTTTATTATTTATTTTGTTATAAAGTTTTAGTATATCTCTTCTACATGTATTCTACTAATAGGGGTATATGCTGGACAAAATGTAGTTTTATCATGTAAATAAAATAAAGATTTTCAAATAAACAAATGGGAGAGTCCGTAGCAACTATGAATCTTGCTATTTCCTCTCGTGCAACATCTGCATTGTATCCATGTTGAAAGAGTTGAGGATTGTGGATTAAAATTAAGTTGAGTTGAATTTGTCTACCTGATCCGCTTGAAGATGTATCCGGCAACTGCATTATTTAGGGGTGCTTCTTCTCCAGTATTGTCGCATCATCGAAGTGTTGTCGCATCATCGAAGTTCAAGGGGGTTGGGCTATGCTATGCCGTTGACTCGCAGTTCGCATGTGTTTGGCTACACCTCGTCCCGACCGAATGTGGTTGTGGAATTTAGCTGTCTCTGGAGGAAATGGTGAAAATGGATTGAACCCTTCCATTTCTTTGGTGGATGGAACGTAAAACTCATTTGGGGAAGCCATTAAAATTTATGATAAAATAAAAATAATTAAAATGAAAAGAAATTAAATAAAATATGAAATTATGATGATTATGAAAAATAGAAAAAAATTGAATTATGAATAAATTATAAATATAAATATAAATTGAATGAGAATTTGATTGGAGATTTGGAGTAGAGAGATTGATTGGTGTGGAAAAAATGAACGATTTTAGGGTTATAATAAAAATTATAACTGTTGGCTGGCAGCCAACGGTTTAAAAAAAAATTATAACCGTTGGCTGTTGCCAAGGTTAGTAAATTTTTTTGTTTTTTTTTTTAAATTTGTGAAATTTTATTTTAACCCTTGTAATTTGTGCTTATTTTAAAATTTATAAGGAGTTTTATGTAATTGTATAGGGGACTAAACTGAAAAAATCTAAAAAAATTTGGGCCCAGTGGAGGGCTTGGGCCCTCCTCCTTAGGCCTGGTCCCGTTTTGGGACTAGGCCTCCTAGGATCGGGTTTTTGGACCCAATCCCAAATGCCCACCTGTAGGCTCAGTCACCATAATGGTGCACGATCGATGGGATCTACAGAGGGTTAAAAGAAATTATTCAAAAAATGTAGAGGGTTTAGTAATCTATATAACACCCCAATTTTATATAGTTGGGGTGTTTTAGCAAAATTTTAAATGTAGAGGGTTAAAAGAAATAATTCAAAAAATAATAACAAAAAATACTATTATATTAATATTTAAAAAGGAGGGCAATTTAGTAATCTATATAACATACCCATCCATTTATCCTCCCAACCAAACGTATTATTCACCAACTTATTCGAACCAACCAAACACATTTTCTAAACATTCCTAGTAATCTTTAAGATGATCTTTCTTTCCGTTAATATAATATACCCCTATAATAAAATATTATATGATCCAAACACTCCCTAAGGAGGCTGTTATTAAAACTAACCCAAGGTAATCATATTTTCTGTCTCATGTTGCCCTAAACAGTTGAGCATTTAGTCCAAATTACCCTTATATTTGTTAAGATTTATAAAACACCCAATTCACTCATGCAGACCCTTTTGTCCTCACTTTTTGAATTCTTTGGATGACATTACCCTTGTTATTGTCATTATTTATAGAAATGCCATTGTACCCAAAACTGGCCACCATCGCCTGCCGTCGTTGACCATTGCTAGAGGTTGTCGAAAGTCGCCATAATGGTGTAAGACCAACCGTATATGGCCAACCATGCGCCGGTGAGGCCTTTTTCGACTATGGATCACAAATCCACAGTCGGAAACGACGAGATCTGGCCGTTTCACGGTGAAATCTATGGCCATTTCACGACCACATCTTTGGTCGTGAAACAGCCATAGATCTCGTTGTGAAACGGCCAGATTTGTGGTATTGTCGGCATCACAGCCAGATCTGTGGCACTGCCGGCGGTCGTTGGCAGTGGTGGTTGACTATCGGTAGTGGCTTGGGGTGGGTAGATGTGTTTTTGTTAAGTTTAAAATGTTTTTAGTTGCTAGGGTGTTTTTGCTAAATCTGAAAAGTAGGGGGTTAAAAGAATTATTCAAAAAATAATTAAAAAAAATACTATTATATTAATATTTAAAAAGGAGGGCAATTCAATAATCTATATAACATATCCACCAATTTATTCTCTTAACCAAACATATTATTCACCAATTTATTCAAACCAACCAAACACATTTTCTAAACATTCCCAGTAATATTTAAGATAATCTTTTTTTCCGTTAATATAATATCCCTATAATAAAGCATTATATCATCCAAACGTCCCCACTTTCTCATCTTCCAAAACTAAACCAAGAGGTTTTATTGTCAGCTTTTTCAAAACCTGACCATCCTTCAAGAAAAACTCTAGCTCGTCTTTCCGCCCATTGAAGCTCGAAATGCAGATGGAATTCCGGTTTGAAAGCAAAAATTTTGCCACACCTTTGACGTGAATTCCAATCATATTCTCTTTGAAGCTTGTACCATTAAGTATCTTGCTCAAATAACCAAAGAGAAATTTCAGAAAAATTGCAATTAAAGCGCTTATAGCAGCTTCCTAGAACTTCATATTTATATGTATTGGATAAGGGTATACCCATGATGGGTTACCCAAGCGACGTGTGTGAAGTGAAACTGCCAAAGGCAGTTTCTCACTAACCACTACATATAAAAGAAAAGTTCTTTCTTTTAGTCAAAAAAACGCATACACCAATATACAAGAAAAAATACGCTCTCTCTCTCTAAAATTGGAAAAGAAAAATACTATGTAGTTTATTCTTCTAGATTCAATTTTTTGCTTCAGAGATAAGGAGAAGAAGTATTTATGCTGTGTAAATTCATTGTAGTTCGTTTATATACAAAATGTGATTGCAATGGGTGACTATGATCTTGGGATTACTTTAGGATATATGTTATTCTGTGTTTTTCCAACATTGGTATCAGAGCATTTGGTTTATATATTTTTTTAAATTTGTACTGTTATGTTAAAGCATGTTGCTTGTTGAGTAATGTAGTTCTGAATTTTGAATTTTTGTGCATAAAAAGTTGTTATTTTGGTAATGATAATTAGACTATAAGATTCCTTATGAAATTATGAGAAAATGGTTTTTGAATCATAAAAAATGGAGTTAAAATGACTAAGATATGCATCTTTAAAGTTTCAGGTTTCTGTACGGGCTAATTTCCGGGTCGGGTACCAAGTTGCAGCCCCGGATGGAAGTTGAAGATGTCAAACAACCGACATGTCGTTTTAACTCCAGAATTAAATATGACAAGTCGTTTTTTTTGTTTACTTCCTTTTAAAAAAAAATGCAAACAAGTGTGGTTGGTGAGACTTGAACCCAAGTCTCCGAGGTTGAAGCCTAACTCTCTAACCACTGGGCTACATGTTTGTTTTGTGTTAGTCACATTTACAAACCACATATATTCAACTCCAACCCAATCCTAAACCAAAATAAATATGGGTCAAGTTGACCTGCGGATCTGACCCAATACATCAAACGGGTTAGTCAAACCCGGTAATTAGTCAAACCCGACCCATAAGGTCAAACGGGTCAGTCAAACCCAGTCAACGCCTGAACCATAAGACCAAACGGGTCATTCAAACTCGGTCAACACTCGACCCATGAAGTCAAATAAGTCAACGGGTCAAAATTGACCCGGTTAAATGTGAAACGGGTCGACCCGACCCAAATCCGTGTGAGGCGCGTGCCAAGCGCGTGAGGGCGCATGGCTTCTCTGGGCGGCGCGTGAGGGCGCGTGGAGGCGTGTGAAGTATTCCAAATTTTTTTTCTTTTGCTGTAAAGAATAAAATGCATACTTGGTATGTTGTTATGAGTCTAATTTTTTTTATTAAACCATAAACATGTATATATATTATTTATCAAATATAGTCAACCTTTATTTGATAAATAAATAGTTTTTTTTTGTATTTGTTACAGAAAAATGTTACGTTATTGACGGGCAATGGTTGCTAGAACACCCGCTCAAAAGGAAAGGGTTATGAACATGATTAGAACTCTACAAACTCACACATTGATATTAAGAGACATAGAGGATGAGTTGGTGCAACTCGTAAATCATTTCATTTATGTGAATGAAAAGATTCAGGAAATTGTTTGGATTGGGGGGCTAAAGGAAGATGAGTCGAAACACAAAGTCCTAAGAGAGACTCTTGGTTACCCTAATCTCGTTGGTCTCCTTGATATGGTTTGGAACAAACTAAAAGTTCAAAACCTTAAAGATGACAATAAAAATTATAGATATTTAGTCAACAACTACATCAAGGAGTACATAGATTGGGGTGCCAAAAAGACGGCTGGTGCATCTATAGGAGTCTCCAATCGTAAAGGACATCACAAGAAACTGGGCGTTCCCTTGCCTAGGGTTAATTACAAATTAGATAAAGACCTTACGATAAGGATTATCAGATCCTTCCCAGTTTATGGAATGTGGCTGTACACTTAGTTTTTTTTGGAAATTGTTTGTTTTAATTTCATTACATGTTGAATTCTATTTACATAATGGAATTAGTTTTTTATTTTTTATTAACATTTAAATTTTATGTGAATTTATGTTGAATTATACTTATATGATTGTGTCTTAATAGTATTTTTGAATTGCAATTAATTATATCTATGATAATTGGAGATTAGAATTTTGGATGATGATTGTTGACATTGTTAACTTTTGATTCCAAATCTAATATACAATAATTATTGATATAATTAATTAAATATATATGTATGTTTCGAGCATTGAATAACATGCATTATCCAATGTGTAATTTTTTTTAGAAATGGCATCTGCATCTAAGAACATTGTCGCCGAACTTATTAAAGGAGAAAAATTTAACGGTGACAATTATGAGATATGGAGCATGAAAATCCAATATGTCTTGGAAGAAGAAGAGGTTTTTGAAGCTCTTACCACGACCATGGAAGAGTCTGAAGAAGGAGTCACGGCTCAACATAGAAGAGACCGTGCAGCTTATGACATGTGGAAGAAGAAGAATTCCACTGCTCGCATCACTCTGTTGAGTAGCATCGACAATGATCTCATGAAAAAGTACCGGGATTACGAATTAGCAAAGGACATGTGGTCCGCCCTTGCTACAAAATTTGGCAGTACGTCCATTACCAAACTCCGGTCACTCACTATCAAGTTTGATACATATAAAAAAAAAGCCTAAACATACTATGAGAGTATATTTACGGCACTTGTCAAACATGATAAATGAGTTGAGACATGCAGGTCACGTCCTAACTGATGAACAACATGTTTCAGCTGTCATAAGATCATTGCCTCAAAATTGGGAACACATGAAAATACACCTTACCCACAATGAGGGCATAAAAAATTTAGAAGATGTCATACGACATTTGGAACTGGAAGAAGATCGCCTTAATGCGAGTAAGGCAAATACTGATGTGTATATGGCTGGTTCCAATTCACATGGTGAGAAGGGATTTAAATGTAAATTCCAAGGTGGATCCCAAAGAAAAGGAAATACTGATAAGGCTCAAGGGAAGAGGAGGAAGTTTTTTAAACACGGAAAAGGAAAGCATCCTACTAGGAAGAGAAACATGGCAAAGGTGAAATGTTATAACTGTGGTAACAAGGGACATTTTGCTCGCGATTGTAGCGAGCCGAAGAAGGAAAATCACTTGTTTGCACAATTAAGTTATATAAATGTTTCCAATTCTGTTTTTCTAATTGAATCTCATCCTTTATGGACTGTAGATTCAACAGCAACAGACCACATAGCGAAAGATAGGAGTGCTTTCATGGAGTTTTGACGAATACCACGGGAAACAAAATGGATATATGTAGGTAACAATTCAAAAGTGGAAGTTAAAGGGATCGGCACATGCAAATTGATCATGTGTGGAGGTCGAATCCTATACCTACATGACGTGTTATATGCACTCGATATTTGTCGAAATTTGATTTCCGTGTTAGAACTTATTAAACTTGGTTTTAATTTAAACTTTTCCAGTACTGGTGTCCATTTATTTTTGGACACAACATACTATGGTTGTGGTTATATTTCGGATGATTTTATAGTAGTTGACGTTGCTTATAATTATAGTAATGTTTGTTTTTCCTTTATTACATCTTCCAATAATGATGATGTGAATATATGGCATGCACGGCTTGGCCATATTGGCCAACAAAGAATGAATATACTAGCAAGAGAAGGTTTGTTAGGATCCTTAACAAAAGTAGACTTGACTACTTGTGAACATTGCCTAGCTGGAAAAACAGTAAGAAAACCATTTGGAAAAGCGATAAGAGCTGAAGTTCCATTGCAACTAATTCATTCTGACATATGTGGTCCAATGAATGTGAGGGCTAGACATGGGGTTGTTTATTTCATCACATTTATAGATGATTTCACTCGATATGGTTATGTTTTCTTGATTTCTCAAAAATCAGAAGCTTTAGAATGCTTTCAAAAGTTTAAAAACTTAGTTGAGAATCAATTAGATAAAAAGATAAAAGTTCTACGAACCGATCGAGGACGTGAATATTTATCTGATCAGTTCAGAAATTTTTGTGATGAAATGGGAATAGAACGTCAATTAACTATTCCCAGAACTCCGCAACAAAATGGTGTTGCAGAACGAAGAAACAGAACCCTACTTGAGATGGTGAGGTCTATGATGGCACAAGCAAACTTGCCCATCACCTTTTGGGGTGATGCCTTATTGACTGCCACATATATCCTCAATCGAGTACCATCCAAATCTATTACTACTACACCATATGAGTTATGGACAAATCGGAAACCCGATTTGAGTCTCCTAAAGCCATGGGGATGTGCTGCCTATGTTCATGATCCTTCCCATAAATATGGAAAATTAGGTCCAAGGGGGAAGAAATGTATCTTTATAAGATATTCAGAACATTCAAAGGGATATGTCTTCATAGGAGAACAAGAAAGTGGTAGCATCACTGAGTTTGAATCACGAGATGTCACATTCTTAGAAACCGATTTTCCTAAGAAGGGCGAAATAGGTAAAGACTTGTTTCTATATGAAACACAAGACCAAGGCAATTCTGTTGCTGACAATCAGTTGGTTATACTACATCCCAGTGGGAGCAATATGGAAGTTGATGAATCAGTTTCAGATCCTCCATCATTCCCTACTGGTGATCCAACTATGATAGCTGGTCCAAGTGGGAGTAACACCAATCAATCTCCAATACGTCGATCAAACAGGAAACAAGTTCCACGTCGACGATTTGAGATTGAGGGGGAAATTTTTCTAGTTACTCCACAAGATGACGAAGAGCCAAGGAATGTAAATGAGGCTCTCAATTGCCCTTCTAAGGAAAAATGGATGAAAGCAATGGAAGAAGAATTGGAGTCTATGAAATCAAACCAAGTATGGGAATTGGTTGATTTACCGAAAGGACGCAAAGCCATTGGGAACAAGTGGGTTCTCAAAATCAAGCGTAAAGCTGATGGCAGTATTGAAAGATACAAAGCTCGCTTAGTCGCGAAGGGGTATACACAACAAGAAGGAATAGATTATGAAGAAACTTTTTCACCTGTTGTACGGTTTACCTCAATCCGACTTATTCTAGCTATAGTTGCTAGCATGGATCTTGAATTGCATCAAATGGATGTAAAGACTGCTTTTCTCAATGGAGAATTACAAGAAGAAATCTATATGGAACAACCAATAGGTTTTATTAGAGAAGGTCAAGAACACAAAGTGTGTAGACTTTTAAAGTCAATTTATGGCCTCAAGAAGTCCTCAAGACAGTGGTATATTCAATTTCATAATGCGATAATGTCGTATGATTTCAAAATGATAGATAAAGATCACTGTGTATATACAAAGAGATCCAATAACAAATTTGTTATATTATCATTATATGTTGATGATATACTTATCCTAGTTAGTAAATACGACTACGACAAAAAAAGGTATGGGAATTATACAGGTATAATACGGTAAACGGTGAAAAATACATTTATATAAAAATTCGGCCATAAAATTCGGATACGGAAAAAATACGGTACGGGTATATACGGGTTTAATATGGTGCATTGTTAATAATACGTTTTGAAAAATACGGTAATATCAATCTCAGTTTTAACACTTTTATGGACTACCTGGTTAAAATCAATATAACATTTCAAATGCAAAGTATTCAATTAACCAATAACACAAATACACAATATATAAACACATCTAAAATTGGCATCAACACTTCACATTACACAGATTATATAAAAATATAATATAGATATGAACTTAACAAGGTACTGAAATTTTCCACAGGCAAGCTACCAAAGTTTTACTGCTTGGCTTGAGGGAGGATGTTTGAGTATTACAAGGCAACTGGAGTTTTACAATTGATCAATAGTGGAGATGCTAGAAGAATGATCAACGGTGGAGATGTTATTTTGTAAAGGATGGCCAACGTGGCTGATGCTTGTATAAAAGAAATTTAATATTCAGTTGAAAAAGTTAAGCAAATAAAAAATAAGTTTTAGTTCTGCAAAGATTCAACATTTTCTCTCTCTCTCTCTTTCTTTTCTGAAATTTCTGTTTGGTTCTTGAGAAAGTTTCGCAACTTTCAAATCTTTTTCTTTTTCTTGATCCTAGGACTCTATTACATCTTCATGCCCTCTAAAGAAGCCACTATCCATCACAATCCCTTCAAGCCATTCGTGCAACCAGACAACCAATCAAGCCCAGAGTCCTCACGACCAACCACATTAACAAATACAAATATAAGGAAGAAGAAGCCTGGAAGAAGAGAATAAGAGATGAAGAAAGCTGAAAACGTGAAGAACTGAGGAAGAAAAGCTGAAGAAGAACTGAGGAAGAAGAAGAACCGAACTGAGGAAGAAGAAGAACCGAACTGAGGAAGAAGAATTGCTGCTGACTGCCGAAGAACTGAAGAAGAACGACTGAACCAGATCTATTTTAATTTTTTGTATAAACCCACCAAAACGACGTCGTTTTGGGGGTGTGAGATTTTGTTTTTTTTTTTTTTTCCAAAAATTCGCGAGTAATTCGCGAATTATACGCAAATTATACAGGAACCCTTATTATATGCGAATTATACGGCAGATTTTACAAAATACGTATATGTGCGTTTTATATGCAAATTATACGGTTGTCCGTACAATTCGCGTATAATACGCATTTTTACTCACTAGGATACTTATAACTGGAAATGATAAGGGACTTGTTAATGAAATCAAAGGATGGTTATCATCTCATTTTGAGATGAAAGATATGGGTGAAGCTACATATATTCTTGGAGTCAAGATTTTAAGAGATCGCTTAAGAAAATTAGTATCTCTTTCACAAGAAGCATACATTAAGAAAATTCTTGAACGATTTCATATGCAAGATTGTAAACCCATAGACAACCATATAGAGAAAGGCGAGCCTTTAAGTCGTAAAATGTGTCCAAAGACTCCACAAGAAAAGGAACAAATGAAGAATGTTCCTTATACAAGTGTTGTTGGAAGTCTCATGCACGCCATGATGTGCACTAGAGCCGACATCTGTTATGCCATTGGGTTGGTAAGTAGATACCAGTCCGACCCAGGACAAGCACATTAGAAAGTAGTGAAAAGAATCTTAAGATATCTAAAAGGGACAACTGATTACTCATTATGTTATCAAGGAAATGATTTACACTTGAGAGGCTACACCGATGCTGATTGGGGAGGAGATTTAGATGAAAGAAAATCTACTTCCGGATATGTTTTCTTACTAAATGGTGGGGCCATATCTTGGAGCAGTAAGAAATAATCATGTATAGCCTTATCTACAATGGAGGCTTAGTTTGTAGCATTTTTAGCTGCAATGCAAGAAGCCGTTTGGTTGAGACGGTTCATGAATCATCTGGAAATAATTAATATTGCAGAATAAACTGTGATAGTCAAGCAGCAATAACATACACTAAGGATGCCAAATATCATGGTAAAACGAAACACATGGATATCAAATATAATTTTGTGCGAGATTTGGTGGTACAAAAGGAGGTGAACATGAAGTACATATCTACGCATGACATGGTTGCGGATCCATTCACAAAGCCTATACTAAGAGATACTTTCAACAGACATGTTAGATCTCTAGGCTTACATAGGTGTTGAATGTATTTATACTTTGAGATTTCCCAAAATTGTTCACATTTGTCTTATCAATATTAATAACAATATTGTCAATGCTCAATTTAGATTATTATGGAACATACATGAAGAAATATATATATTAGTTATGTAAATATTATATATATGTCTATTTTGAAAAGCATTTCAGACAATTAAAAGATTGGCCTTCTCACACGGGCAATCGCCTCCATTACTTCGTAGGAATGGAGATGAGACAATTTTAAGCTTATTATCTAGGTGATAATAGAGAGCCAAGCTTAAAATGTTTAACGTCGTCTAAAAAAATAGAATTAAAATAATGTCATAATGAAATGTGACCATAAGTGATAAATAATCACTTTATCTGTCTAATTGCCATATTAGAGTTCTGATGAATTAAAAGTATGTAAAGTGAACTCAAGTTAGACATTAGGTATGTCTGAACTAAAATCTGTACAGCATTTACAAGAAAAGAGACATGTATTCCATGGGAAAGGAGGAAATGCTGTAGCATGTGATTCATACCACATGTGCAAAAATTGACCAAAGGGGTAATGAAAGTCAAATATGAACTTTAACACTGTGTGAGACCCTGAGTTTTTTTAAGAATAAAATCTCATAGAATACCCTTATTACTCTATTCTGTTTCTTGAAAACCTCATTTAATGATTGCTATCGTAAAGTGTTACCATAGGATTAAGATAAATTCAATCTGTTGGGACAGTTCTAGAAAAGTAAGTTAAATGAAAGTTACAAGAATCGAGAAAAGAGGAAGATTACGTTTTTGAATTATCACACTATAACCATGTATATTCTCATTGGTCGACCAATTATGTTTTACTTTTATGTAAAGACAGAACATAATTATGAATACAACGGATATTTATTATAAATGAGATTGTAAGAAAAATGTGATAAGTAATCTAGGGTATTGCATACAATATACAACCTGAGTTCACAATTCGAGAAGTTATATATTCCTAATAGATATATGACTAACATGCTGTCGAAGTATGCATGGTCACACGACATATTTACTAAAGTATGAACCTTAAAGAAGCAGAGAGAGAGAAAGTTCCATCATGTGTGAGTAGGAGATATTGGATAAGTACACCCATGATGAAGGGGCGTGAGAAGTGGAAACTGCTAAAGGCAGTTTCTCACGAACCGTTGCCCCATATAAAAGAAAGTTTTTTTCTTTTAGTAAGATATACATACAAAAATATCCAAAAGGATATACACGCACTCTCTCTCTAAAATTGAAAAGAAAAATACTAAGCAGTTTATTCTTTTAGATTCAATTTTTTGCTTCGGAGATAATGAGAAAATGTATTTATGCTGTGTAAATTCGTTGTAGTTCGTTTATATATCAAATGTGATTGCAATGGGTGACTATGATCTTGAGATTACTTTAGGGTCTGTTTGGGAGTTTTATGGTAGCGATTATGAGCGTAAACCATCGTAGCGGTTTTGAGGGTAAACCACTGTAGCGGTTTTGAAGGGTTTTTAGTAGCGGTTTTTAAAACACCCAACCTGTGCTTGGAAGTTTATTTTCCAACGGTTCTAACAGTTTTTTTAAATGATAAATTTACATAAATACCCATAAAGTTAAAACACTCTCTCTTTTGCTTAATTAACTTTGATAAATATAGATAATGCCTACATTATTTGTTTTTATTTTCTTTCTCTCCAATCAAACAAGAGGCTCTCTCTGACAGTTATGATTGCTTCAACAAATTCCGTTATTAGAGGTCATTAGTTTCAGTTTGCAGTTGTATTTGGTTTGATGGAATATATTTTTGTTTCTTTAGCCAAATCGGCTTATTAACACATGGCATGATTAGCCTCGTGTTTATACACCTTATGAACCATATGCGTTTATGCAGAATCCAACCGTGATATCTCAGGTCTAAGGATTAATAATATACTAGTACGATCTTATGATAAATCATTGACTACATTTTAATGTCCATGTGATTCATCATACATGGTCATATTCGAAAAACAGTTCACTAACCGTGTATCCATGCTAATGCCCTAGTGATATAACTTTTATAATCACCCACACTAATACCATCACATGATATTCTATGGAGGCATTCAACATGCCTATTATGTAATATTATTTCCCAATTAATATTACCTATGTAGGGAATACTTTGATGATTTTGATCTTTTAAAGATTTGCATCATCCGAACATTTCACATGTAATATATATATATATATATATATATAAATGAAGCAATAAACCACATGTGAAATAAGAACATTTTCTTCTATTGATAAGATAAAATGTATATACAAAATATATATACATTAACATATATATACAAAATATAATGCCTTGTAACCGATGACACGATTGGTTCCTAGGGCATACACTAACATCCTTATCCTAAGGTCTTTATCTAACTTGTAAGTAACCCTAAGCAAGGGAACTCCCAGTTTCTTGTGATGTCTTTTACGAGTGGAGACTCTTATAGATGGACCAACCGTCTTTTTGGCACCCCAATCTATGTACTCCTTGATTTAGTTGTTGACTAAACGTCTATAATCTTTATTGTCATCTTTAAGGTTTTGAACTTTCAGCTTGTTCCAAACCAGATCAAGGAGACCAACGAGACTAGGGTAACCAAAAGTCTCTCTAAGGACTTTGTATTTCAACTCATCGTCCTTTAATCCCCCTATCCAAACAATTTCCTGAATCTTTTCATTCGCATGAATGAAATAATTTACGAGTTGTACCAACTCATCCTTTGTGTCTCTTAATATTAAGGTGTGAGTTTGTAGAGTTCTAATCATGTTCATAACCCTTTCCTTTTGAGCGGGTGTCCTAGTAGCCATTGCACATCTATAACGTAACATTTTTCTATAACACATAAAAAAATATATATTTATTTATCAAATATAGGGTGAGCACCCATGATAGATTAACTCAAATGACACGTGAAGTGGAACCTACCAAAGGCAGTTTTCGCCTAAAAAATCTACTTGGTAACTGCCGCCCAAATATAAGTAAAGTTTTTTCTTTTAGAAAAAAAAAAAATATACACACTCTCTCTCTGAAAATAGTTGAAGAAAAAAACTCTACGGTAGTTTTCTCTCTAGATTCAACTTTTGCTTCAAAGTTAAGGAGAAGAGGTATTTATGCTGTGAAATACATTGTAATTCGTTTATGTAAAAATGTGATTGCAATGGGTGACTACTAACATGATCTTGGGATTAATCAGAATATTTGTTATTTTGACTTTTTTCCTACAATGGTATCAGAGTCGTGGTTTACATTGTTTTTAATTTCATACTATTATGTTAAAGCATGTTGCATGTTACTTAGATGTAGTTCTGAAATTTCATTTTTTGTGCATAAAAAGTTGTCTTTTTGGTAATGATAATTAGATTATTAGATTCTTTATGAAATTATGAAGAAAATGGCTTTTGAATCATAAAAAACTGAGTTAAAATGACTTAGTTATGCCTCTTTAAAGTTTTGGGTTTTGTATGGGTTGTTTTCCGAGTTGGGTACCAAGTTACAGACCCGGACAGAGGTAGAAGATGACAAAGACTGACAAGTCGTTTTAATTCTAGCCTTATAAAGGCCTTGTCATTTGTTTTATTCCTTTTAATAAAAAAAAAAATGAAAACCAATGTGGGTGGTGAGACTTGAACCCAAGTCTCCAGAATAAGGCTCAACTCCCTAACCACTAGGCTACGTTTTGATTTGTGTTAGCCATATTTACAAATCCTATATATTCATCTCCGACCCAACCCAAAAACCAAAATAAAATGGGTCAAGTTGACCTGCGGATTTGACCCAGAACATCAAACGGGTTAGTCAAACCCGGTAATGGTCAAACCCAGTCAACCCCGACCCATATGACCAAACGAGTTAGTCAAACTCGATCAACCCTGACCCATATGACCAAACGGATTAGACAAACCCGATCAACCCCGACCCATAAGGTCAAACAAAGTCAACGGGTTAAATCGAGTCAAATTGGTCTCCTTGATCTGGTTTGAAACAAGCTAAAAGTTCAAAACTTTAAAGATGACAATAAAGATTATAGACGTTTAGTCAACAACTACATCAATGAATACATAGATTGGGGTGCCAAAAAGATGGTTGGTGCATCTATAGGAGTCTCCACTCGTAAAGGACATCACAAGAAACTAGGAGTTCCCTTGCCTAGGGTTACTTACAAGTTAGATAAAGACCTTAGGATAATGATTATCAGATCCTTCCCAGTTTATGGAATGTGGCAGTACACTTAGTTTTTTTTGGAAATTGTTTGTTTAAATGTCACTACATGTTGAATTCTATTTACATAATGGAATCAGTTTTTATTTATTTATTTATTTTTCATTAAAATTTAAATTTTTATGTGAATTTATGTTGAATTATACTTATATGATTGTGTCTTAATATTATTTTAGAATTGCAATTAATTATATCTATGATAATTGGAGATTAGAATTTTGGATGATGATTGTTGACATTGTTAACTTTTGATTCCAAATCTAATATACAATTATTATTAATACAATTAATTAAATATATGTATGTTCCTAGCATTGAATAACATGCATTATCTAATGTGTAATTTTTTAGAAATGGCATCTGCATCTAAGAACATTGTTGTCGAACTTAATAGAGAAAAATTTAATGGCGAAAGTTATGAGATATGGAGCATGAAAATCCAATATGTCTTGGAAGAACAAGAGGTTCTTGAAGCTTTTACCACGACCATAGAAGAGCTTGAAGAAGGAGTCACGACTCAATATAGAAGAGACAGTGCAGGTTATGACATGTGGAAGAAGAAGAATTCCACTGCTTGTATCACTTTGTTGAGCAGCATGGACAATGATCTCATGAAAAAGTACTAGGATTACGAATTACCAAAGGACGTGTGGTCTGCCCTTTCTACAAAGTTGCCGGTATGTCCATTACCAAACTCTGGTCACTCACTATCAAGTTTGACATATATAAGAAAAAGCTTGAACATACTATGAGAGTACACTTAAGGCACTTGTCAAACATGATTAGTGAGTTGAGAGATGCAGGTCATGTCCTAACTGATGAACAATAGGTTCAAGCTGTAATAAGATCATTGCCTCAAAATTGGGAACACATGAAGATACACCTTACCCACAATGAGGGCATCAGAAATTTAGAAGATGTCACACGACATTTGGAACTGGAAGAAGATTGCCTTAATGCGAGTAAGGCAAATACTGATGTGTATATAACTGGTTCCAGTTCACATGGTGGGAAGGGATTTAAACATAAATTCCAAGGTGGATCCCAAAGAAAAGGCAATACTGATAAGGCTCAAGGGAAGAAGAGAAAGTTTTATAAACACGGAAAAGGAAAACATCCAGCCAGGAAGAGAAACACGGCAAAGGTGAAATGCTATAACTGTGGCAACAGGGGACATTTTGCTCGCAATTGTACCGAGCCAAAAAAGGTAAATTACTTGTTTGCACAAGTAAGTTATATAAATGTTTCTAGTTCTGTTTTTCTAACTGAATCTCATCCTTTGTGGACTGTAGATTCAGCAGCAAAATACCACATAGCGAAAGACATGAGTGCTTTCGTGGAGTTTCGACGAATACCACGGGAAACAAAATGGATATATGTAGGTAACAATTCAAAAGTGGAAGTTAAAGGGATGGCACATGCAAATTGATCATGCGTGGAGGTCGAATCCTATACCTACATGACGTGTTATATGCACCCAATATTCGTTGAAATTTGATTTCCGTGTTAGAACTTATTAAACTAGGTTTTACTTTAAACTTTTCTAGTACTGGTGTCCATTTATTTTTGGACACAACATACTATGGTTATGGTTATATTTCTGATGGTTTTATCGTACTTGACATTGCTCATAATTATAGTAATGTTTGTTTTTCCTTCATTACATCTTCCAATAATGATGATGTGAATGTATGGCATGCACGGCTTGGCCATATTGGCCAACAACGAATGAATATACTAGCAAGAGAAGGCTTGTTAGGATCCTTAACAAAAGTAGACTTGCCTACTTGTGAACAATGCCTAGCTGGAAAAACAGCAAGAAAACTATTTGGAAAAGTGATAAGAGCTGAAGTTCCATTGCAACTAATTCATTCAGACATATGTGGTCCAATGAATGTGAGGGCTAGACATGGGACTGTTTATTTCATCACATTTATAGATGATTTCACTCGATATGGTTATGTTTTTTTTATTTCTCAAAAATCAGAATCTTTAGAATGCTTTCAGAAGTTTAAAAACTTAGTTGAGAATCAATTAGATAAAAAGATAAAAGTTCTACAAACCGATCGAGGTCGTGAATATTTATTTGATCAGTTCAGAAATTTTTGTGATGAAATGGGAATAGAACGTCAATTAACTATTCCAAGAACTCCGCAACAAAATGGTGTTGCAGAACGAAGAAAAAGAACCCTACTTGAGATAGTAAGGCCTATGATGGCACAAGCAAATTTGCACATCACCTTTTGGGGTGATGCCTTATTGACTGCCAAATATATTCTCAATCAATTACACTCTAAATCTATTACTACTACACCATATGAGTTATGGACAAATCGGAAACCCGATTTGAGTCTCCTAAAGCCATGGGGATGTGCTGCCTATGTTCATGATCCTTTTTATAAATATGGAAAATTAGGTCCAAGGGGGAAGAAATGTATCTTCATAAGATACTCAGAACATTCAAAGGGATACGTCTTCATAGGAGAATAAGAAAGTGGTAGCATCATTGAGTTTGAATCACGAGATGTCACATTCTTAGAAACCGATTTTCCTAAGAAGGGCGTGATAGGTCAAGACTTGTTTCTATATGAAACACAAGACCAAGGCAATTCTGTTGCCAAAAACCAGTTGGTTAGACTACATCCCAGTGGGAGTGATATGGGAGTTGATGAATCACTTTCAGATCCTCCATCATTCCCCACTGACGATCCAACTATGATAGCTGGTCCAAGTGGGAGTAACACCAATCAATCTCCAATACGTCGATCAAACAGGAAACAAGTTCCACATCGATGATTTGAGATTGAGGGGAAAATTTTTCTAGTTACTCCACAAGATGACGAAGAGCCAAGGAATGTAAATGAGGCTCTCAATTGCCCTTCTAAGGAAAAATGGATGAAAGCAATGGAAGAAGAATTGGAGTCTATGAAATCAAACCAAGTATGGGAATTGGTTGATTTACCGAAAGGACGCAAAGCCATTGGGAACAAGTGGGTTCTCAAAATCAAGCGTAAAGCTGATGGCAGTATTGAAAGATACAAAGCTCGCTTAGTCGCGAAGGGGTATACACAACAAGAAGGAATAGATTATGAAGAAACTTTTTCACCTGTTGTGCAGTTTACCTCAATCCGACTTATTCTAGCTATAGTTGCTAGCATGGATCTTGAATTGCATCAAATGGATGTAAAGACTGCTTTTCTCAATGGAGAATTACAAGAAGAAATCTATATGGATCAACCAATAGGTTTTATTAGAGAAGGTCAAGAACACAAAGTGTGTAGACTTTTAAAGTCAATTTATGGCCTCAAGCAGTCCTCAAGACAGTGGTATATTCGATTTCATAATGCGATAATGTCGTATGATTTCAAAATGATAAATGAAGATCATTGTGTATATACAAAGAGATCCAATAACAAATTTGTTATATTATCATTATATGTTGATGATATACTTATAGCTGGAAATGATAAGGGATTTGTCAATAAAATCAAAAGATGGTTATCATCTCATTTTAAGATGAAAGATATGGGTGAAGCTGCATATATTCTTGGAGTCAAGATTTCAAGAGATCGCTCAAGAAAATTAGAATCGTTTTCACAAGAACTATACATTAAGAAAATTCTTGAACGATTTCATATGCAAGATTGTAAACCCATAGACAACCCTATCGCAAAAGGCGAGACTTTAAGTCGTAAAATGTGTCCGAAGACTCCACAAGAAAAGGAACAAATGAAGAATGTTCCTTATACAAGTGTTGTTGGAAGTCTCATGTACGCCATGATGTGCACTAGAGCCGACATCTGTTATGTCGTTGGGTTGGTAAGCAGATATCAGTCCGACCCAGGACAAGCACATTGGAAAGCAGTGAAGAGAATTTTAAGATATCTAAAAGGAACAGCTGATTACTCATTATGTTATCAAGGAAATGATTTACACTTGAGAGGCTACACCGATGCTGATTGGGGAGGAGATTTAGATGAAAGGAAATCTACTTCCGGATATGTTTTCTTACTAAATGGTGGGGCCATATCTTGGAGCAGTAAGAAACAATCATGTATAGCCTTATCTACAATGGAGGCTGAGTTTGTAGCATTTTCAGCTGTAGTGCAAGAAGCCGTTTGGTTGAGACGGTTCATGAATCATCTGGGAATAATTAATGTTGCTATTGAACCAGTAAGAATCAACTGTGATAGTCAAGCAGCAATAGCATACACTAAGGATCCCAAATATCATGGTAAAACGAAACACATATATATCAAATATAATTTTGTACGAGACTTGGTGGCACAAAAAGAGGTGAACATGAAGTACATATCTACGCATGACATGGTTGCGGATCCATTTACAAAGCCTATACCAAGAGATACTTTCAATAGACATGTTAAACAAAAATGCTATATCCACCGAAAAGTTGCACCGAAAAATTGCACCGAAACAGGTAGAGGCAACCACGTTGGACGATTGAATACTGACATAAATGGACGGCCGTCCAACGTTTTTGGAAGGCCGTCCATACATCCCGGACGGTCGTTCATAGTATTATGGACGACCGTCCAAAGTTGTGTTGTTTAAAAAAAAAAAACAATGGACGCTCGTCCAAATTTGTTGGACAGGCGTCCATCCTTATGGACGGGATATGGACGCTCGTCCAAATTTGTTGGACAGGCGTCCATCTTTATGGACGGGATATGGACGCTCGTCCAAAAGATTTCTACATACCCATCACGTTTCTCTATGTCATCTTTGTCTTTGTTTGGGAATTTCTTTGAAAGAGTCAAAGATTTCTGCACTTTTGTAACCAAGGACATTGTAGAGTAATCAATAGCTTGTTTGGATCTTTCAAAGGAAAGGTTCTTATTTTCTTATTTTTTTTGTTGACTTCACTTAGCAAGCCCCTCCCTCTTTCATGATCGAATAGCTTCTACTCAACCTACAGAAACCTCATCGAAGATGCTTCACCGACGAGAAGGCCAAGAATTCCTTCTATTACAAGGGGGTTAAGGATGGATGGAAAAATTCCACTACCTCAGCTGCTACAGATACATCAGCATCACTTTCCTTGGATTGTTGAAAAGGTTATGGAAATATCTACCTGCACCTGCGTATGTCTCTGCCTCAGTGTCGGCTTACAGACCTCTTCCCTTCGGCCTTCATTCCCTCATTCCCTTTCGCTTTGTAAACTATGCTCGAGCTCTTCCCAAAGCCGAAAAAGGTTATTGTAAATTTATATGGAGACAATGATGTACTAGCATGTCATTTTTCTAATTATGCTAATGATTTTTGCATATAAAGGAAGTTTTCTTTGGAACGTTCTATCTCCAGAATTGTGGGTGATCTTATTTGTTTGATTTGAATTTGACATTTTGTGTTTTATAGTGGGCACTTTGTTGGGAGCCATGACTGGAGCTTTAATAGGGCAAGAAACAGAGAGTGGATTTGTTCGAGGGGCTGCAGTTGGAGCCATTTCTGGAGCTGTTTTCTCCATTGAAGTCTTTGAATCTTCTCTTGTTCAAGACCTAACTGGAGAATGCTATAGTAGGATCCTTGGTTGGAAAAGTTTCCACGCGATCTTCATACTTCCTTACTAGTTTTTAGAAAGAAAAAAAAAGAATAGTATGGACGACCGTCCATAGTTAATGGACAGGCATCCATTCCTCATGGACGGCCATCCCTAAATTTTTAAATATTTTTTATTTCATTTACCAATGGATGGGCGTCCTTTAAATGAGGACGCCCGTCCGTGGTAAATGGACTCCCGTCCATATAATATGGACGGGAGTCCATGTTGATGAACGTTATGGACGGCCGTTCATTAGAAAAAAATTATTAACGTAAAACACGTTGAATGGTCTGAGTCAGCAGACATGTAAGCCGGTACAAAATTTTGGTGTAAAAACACCGGTGTCTGTAGCATTGTTGCATGTTAAAAACATGTCAGACAGTTAAAAGATTGGTCTTCTCACACAGGCAATCATCTTTATTACTTCGTAGAATGGAGATGAGACGATTTTAAGCTTATTATCTAGGTGATAATAGAGAGTCAAGCTTAAAATGTTTAACGTCGCCTAAAAAATAGAATTAAAATAATGTCATAATGAAATGTGGATAAGTGATAAATGATCACTTTATCTGTCTAATTGCCATATTAGAGTTCTGATGAATTAAAAGTATGTAAAGTGAACTCAAGTTAGACATTAGGTATGTCTAAACTAAAATTTGTACAACATTTATAAGAAAAGAGAAATGCACTCCATGGGAAAGGAGGAAATGTTGTAGCATGTGATTCATACCACATGTGCAAAACATTCACCAAAGGGATAATGAAAGTCAAAATCTCAACTTTAACATTGTGTGAGACCTTGAGATTTTAAGAATAAAATCTCATAGAATACCCTTATTACTCTATTCTGTTTCTTGAAAACCTCATTTAATGATTGCTATCTTAGAGTGTTACCAAAAGATTAAGATAAATTCAATCTGCTGGGACATTTCTAGAAAAGCAAGCTAAATGAAAGTTGCAAGAATAGAGAAAAGATAAAGATTACGATTTTGAGTTATCACACTATAATCATGTGTATTCATTGGTCAACCTATTATGTTTTACTTTTATGTAAAGACAGAACATAATTATGAATACAACTAATATTTATTATAAATGAGATTGTTAGAAAAAAATGTGATAAGTAATTTAGGGTATTGCATATAACATACAACCTAAGTTTCACAATTCGAGAAGTTATATATTCTTAACAGATATATGACTAATGTGCTCTCGAAGTGTGCATGGTCACACGGCATATTTACTAAAGTATGAACCTTAAATAAGCACAGAGAGAGACATAGTCCCATCATGTGTGAGTGGGAGATATTGGATAAGGGTGAGCACCCATGATGGATTAACCCAAATGACGTGTGAAGTTGTTTTCGCCTAAAAAATCTGCTTGGTAACTGCCGCCCATATATAAGTAAAGTTTTTTCTTTTAGAAAAAAAAATATACATCTATGAAAATAGTTAAAAAAAAAAAAAATCTACGATAGTTTTCTCTCCATGTTCAACTTTTGCTTCAGAGTTAAGTAGAAGTGGTATCAGAGCCGTGGTTTACATTGTTTTTAATTTCGTACTATTATGTTAAAGCATGTTGCATGTTACTTAGATGCAGTTCTGAAATTTCATTTTTTGTGCGTAAAAAGTTGTCTTTTTGGTAATGATAATTAGATTATTAGATTCCTTATGAAATTATGAAGAAAATGGCTGTTGAATTATAAAAAAATGGAGTTAAAATGCCTTAGTTATGCCTTTTTAAAGTTTCGGGCTTTGTATGGGTTGTTTTCCAGGTCGGGTATCAAGTTACAGACCCGAACAAAGGTAAAAGATGACAAAGACCGACAAGTCGTTTTAATTTTAGCCTTATAAACGACTTGTCATTTGTTTTACTCCTTTTAATAAAAAAAAAAAAATGAAAACCAATGTGGGTGGTGAGACTTAAACCCAGGTCTCCAGAATAAAGCTCAACTCTCTAACCATTGGGCTACGTTTTGATTTGTGTTAGCCATACTTACAAACCCTATATATTCATCTCCGGCCCCACCCAAAAACCAAAATAAAATGGGTCAAGTTGACCCGTGGTTTGACCCAGAACATCGAACGGGTTAGTCAAACCTGGTAATGGTCAAACCCGATCAACCTCGACCTATATGACCAAACGGGTTAGTGGTCAAATCGACCTGTAAAGCTTTTTCTTTTAGAAAAAAAAATATACACACTCTCTCTCTGAAAATAGTTAAAGAAAAAAATCTTTACTTATATATAGGCAGTAGTTACCAACCAGATTTTTTACACTTCACACGTCATTTGGCTTAATCCATCATAGGTGCTCACGCTTATCCAATAAGGAAAAACTCCATCATTCTCATCCGCGGCTGTGGCAGCCAACATTCCAAATTGATATTTTGACATTAAATGTATTCTACGAAGAAAAAGGAGAGGTCGGCAACCTTGTAGAAAGCCATACAACGAGGCATACAATGAGACAAACAGATGATGGAAACTTTAGTCTTTCATAGTAGTGAAGGTGGCTAAACTACCCGGATTGGTCTCCATTATCTTCTCACAGAAAAAGGGTAATTGATTATATGCTTCTTTGTAGCCGTGAAGCTGCTCCTTTGCTATTTCTTTCGCACGCCAGGCCTGAGAGTAATTAAGCTGGATTCCATGTTCCTCTTTCATATCATTGACAATATCCTTGGGCTTGTAGTTGGGGAAATCTTTCAACTTCTCCTTAATCATACTCGCCACCCAACTCCTAGTTGCTTGATGCCCCATTGTCACAGCGACACTTTCACATGTATGTGTTGGATTCATCTTCTTGATACACATTAGTTGAGTAGCTTCTAATCTTGATGAATAAATTCTCCAAGGACAACCTTCGGCTTTACATTTGACAAACACACGATGTCTTCATTCTTTTTATACCTAAAAGCAAACAGATGCGCAATAGCATATTTACGCAGCAGTTTGCGAAACTCATGAGCAGTGTTGAATCTTTGGCCAACACCTGTGATAGTATTCTGCCACTGATGGGCAGCTTTCGCATGCTTCTCATCGTTGGAATTAACATGACGAAGAATGGGCGAGATTTCAGCTGGGAGCTTGATCTATGTATCATCAAGATTCACATCAATATGGTGGGTATCGACTACAACGTCAAGTGATGCATCAAGTGGGATGTCTGGATTATTAGTATTATCCACAATGTCTTCCACAACATCAAGGGGTGCATCAACTGGAGGCACTGCTTCCGAAAGAGTTCTTCTGCTTGATCTGTACACTCAAGAATAACCAAAGTTAGAACAACTATTCCAAAATACAAAAACAAATTGTCAGCTTAGACATTGAGAAAACTACCTACTAGCGGGCATGTTTGAGACATCAGCTCAACAATTTCTTCCATGATGATATAAATTTCAGCAGTGGTAAAATCTCCGTGAAACTTTATCATCCTCGTTAAGTCCTTGTCGTTGGCGATTGTAATAAGAGTTTTTTCTGTTACTTGGGAGGAAGTACTTCAGAGAAATTGTATTTACATAACAGCTAAACATTTATGCTACTTCCACATTGGACTCATTAAACCTCATTTGGTCATCAATATTGATGGCACAAGCATCGCCACCCTTAAATGACAATGTGCCATCCTTTTCAGTCACAAACTCACCACCCAATTGACAAATCACTATAATTTCTTTCCCCACTATGACCTAACAAAATCAAGCAAAGAAAAAGTCAAAGTCTTACAGCTCTTTGGAGAAGTTAAAGCTACAGATTTCTGACACTATTTTTGAACTATTAATTGCTGATAAAATTCATTTCATATCACAAAAACCCTGAACTAATGAACATTTCATGCTCATGCGTGGAACGTAAGTCAACCAAATCCAACATTTTGCTTAGAAGTCAACTAAACTTTCTATCTTGGGCAAAATTAAGGTACTGAAACTAAAAGTCTGAAACTACTGATTGAAAATTTTAACCTTGAGATTCAAACAATGGTTTTTTGATCTGAGGGACGAAATCTTACTGATGAGGTTGAGCTGACTTAAAGTCACCAATCTTGAGGTCTGTAATATCGTCGGTTCTTTTTTTTTTTTTTTTTTGTTTTTTGTTTACTAGAGAAGTTTTTTTTCTTGAGTTCTTTCTTTGGCTTGAGAGATGATGTTAACATGCATGCAAGCCTCAAAAGAATCAAGCAAGAAACGACATTCTTTGTGTCGTTTTTACTAATTTTTCATCTCAGCCAACATGTTTCACGTGAGCTTCTTCTTCATCAACTCAGGAAGTGAGAGCTGTAACAGTTCCACGTGAGCTTCTTCTTTGTCAACTCAGGAAGTGTGAGCTGTAACAGAAAAAGATTCCCACTGATTCGAAGGGTTCAAATAGAAAGTTTTGTGTTTGTTTGTTATTCTAATGACCGATTGAGATTTAAAGTTGACAAGGATTGTAACAAACTTTCCTATAAAGTGTAAAGAGTTGTGTCTTTTGGGAAAAAGAAGAGTCTCTCATTTTTTCCAGAAAAGTTTCAACTTACTCTGTTTTTTGGTTTGATTTTTTTCTTTCTTACTCTGTTCTTGAGTTGTTCATAAAACCAAACATAGCTTAAATTTATATCAAGTGATTGAGTTTGATATCAGTTGTGCCTGTTAGTGATAACGATGATGATCATTCAAATATTCAAGAAAACTCAAAGCCAAGTCAGTGAGCTGCGTTTCCGTTAAACCAGTGAGCTGCATTTCGGAGTTTATCTCCAAAGGCTCTATCCTATATTTGAATGTTTGTGATCTATGTTTAGACGTTTATCTCTTGTAACAACCTTAAATTTTCTGAAGTTTTGATCTCATCCGAATGTAATTACTCTGCTATAAATATACGCATATACTCTGTATCTGGTAAGCTTTTCCAAAACAGTTTTGGTTTCTTTCATGGCATCAGACTTTTCCATAGCTAACGCTACAATCGATCCTATGGCTGCTAATCCAAATTCTTCATCCTCTTCCACTGCATTTCATCTTCCAGCTCAAGTTATCTTCATCAAACTTGATGGAACTAACTTCCTTGCTTAGAGTGCTCAATTGGTTCCTTTGTTTCGCAGCTATGGTCTCATGGGAATCGTTGATGGTTCCGCACCGTGTCCTCCTCAATTTTCCAGTGATGAACAAAAGGCCGAAGGTATTCTTAACTCTGCTTATGTGGTTTGGTAGTATAAGGACCAAACGGTACTTGGCTGGATTGTTTCTTCCTTGTCTCCGGCGGTGGTTTCCACTATTTATGGCCTTGAGACTTCTCGGCTTGCTTGGCAAGCTCTTGGCACACGTTTTGCGGCGCCCTCAACCTCTCGTATTTCTCTTATCAAGAGAAAGTTACAATCTTTACAGCAAGGCTCTATGTCTTGCCAAAGTTTCTTCGATGAAGTTAAGTCTCTTGCTGATGAATTAGCTGCTGTTGGGAAACCCATTGATGATTCAGATTTAATTCTATCTATTCTCAATGGCCTCAACTCTTCCTTTCATTCTTTTGTCACAACGTTTATGCTCCTTGCTGAGGAGAAATCTATGCCATTTTCGGATTTTCATGCAGAGTTGCTGAATTATGATCTAATGCAAAAATTTCATAATCAATCTATTCAGCCCGAAGCAGGCTCATTTGCTCTCTACTCCCACAAACCTGGGTCTAAGCCAGGATCTCACAACAACAACAATAAGTCTCGCTTCACAGGAGCATTTAAAGGCTCGGGGACCAACTCTTCACCATTTCGGCAACCCCTACCTCACTTGCTGTCCCCTTCTTCAGGTCCACCTGGATTCTCGCTCTCGATCTCCATGTCAAATCTGCAAACGAGAGGGACATCAGGCACTGGATTGCTTTAATCGCATGAATTATTCTTTTCAGGGACATCACCCTCCAACCGAATTTGTTATGGTTGCTAAGGCCAATACCACCTACCTTAATCAGCATCAATGGTACACTGATAGTGGTGTGAATATTCATGTTACTTCTGATGCAGCTAATTTGGCAACTTCTCAGACTTATGAAGGCACTGATACCATGGGCTTAGGTAATGGGGCAGGTTTGATAATCTCATATACTGATACTATTAAAACTTCTTCCTCTACTCTTGCCTTAAATGACGTTGCTTATTTCCCTCACGCCACTGCCCATGTTCTTTCCATTAATAAATTTTGTAAGGTCAATAATGTGTTATTTGAACTTACTGGTTCCAATTTTTCTGTGAAGGACCTCAAGACTGGGGACACGCTCATGAAAGGGCCCGGTGATAGAGGATTGTACCCGATCAACCTACAACAGATGTCATCATCTAAACTTCATGCTTTCTCCATGATTGTTGGGCTCAAGGCCTCTACCGCTACTTGGCATTGTCGTTTGGGACATCCTTCGTCGTCTACTTTGCATAATGTTCTTCATAATTATTCTCTACCTGTTAGTGATTCATTCAATAAAAAGTCTATTTGTGTGTCGTGTCAACTCGGTAAGTCTAAGCAATTGCCATTTTCTCATTCCTCACGAGAGTCAACTATTCTCTAGAATTAATTCATTTCAATGTATGGTCCACTTCCACTCCATCTTTGAGTGGTTGTCTCTACTATGTTATTTTTATTAATGATTTTACTCGCTTTTGTTGGGTATATCCCATTTCTAATAAATCTGATGTTTATGCTATGTTTGTCAAATTCAAAATTTTAGTAGAAAAGCAATTTAGTTATCTCATTAAGCAATTACAAAGTGACAATGGTGGCGAATATTGTTCCTCCATTTTTAAACAATTTCTGAGTAATAATGGGATCTTTCATCGGCTATCTTGTCTGCATACCTCTCAACAAAACAGTCTTGCCGAGAGGAAACATTGTCATATAGTCGAAATGGGACTCACTCTCCTTGCGCAATTTGGCTTACCTAGAAATTTTGGGTCGATGCTTTCTTAACTTCCATTTTTATCATTAATCGGTTGCCCACTAAAGTTCTCAATTTTTTTTCACCCTTTGAATGTCTATTTCATCTTCCTCCAAATTTTAGTTATTTTCGTTCCTTTGGGTGTCAATGCTTTCTGTGTCTTCGACCTTACATGCCTAATAAACTCTCTTACCGTAGCACACCATGCATTTTCATTGGTTATTGTTCTAATCAGAAAAGATTTCAGTGATATGATCCTTCCTCCTGACTTGTGTATATTTCCAAAAATGTGATCTTTGATGAGGCTGTGTTCCCTGCTTGTGTACAATCTCCTATCATGGACTCTGGCAGCAGCGTTCTCTCAACAGGTAATTCTCTACCCTTACTTCCTTCTCCTCCTTCACACATTTTTCCCTCATCTTCTCCTTCCTCTTCAATTTCACCACCCCATACTACGTGATGGTATTTGGCCGGAGAACTCTAAGAAAGAAAAGGAGAAAAATGCAGAAGGTGAACTGCTATATTTTATTATACTGAACTTGCAATATATATACAATAAAGCTTACTGTTTTACCAACTACAACAACCATTCAGACTTTTAAATTTCAAAAACAAAGTTGGTAACTTAATACATCCTTAGTCTAAGTTGATTATACCTAATCATGTCACAAAAAAATAACAACTATAGCACAACTACAGCAGCTTCCGTTTCAGCAGAAAACAAGGGAATGCACCTGCTACTTGGCACCAAGAAACTAATTCAAAAACAAACTAACTTAACTGAATTTTCCAGCAAATTATCAATGCTTCAACACTACTCCTATAATTCCCACTGACCATGACTTCTCCATTCCACCAGACATTGCCTCTCATGTTTCCTCTTCTCTGAGCAACATCCTTGAGCCCCCACCTACTGCTCCTACCAATTCAGCCCCTTCCTATCACGTTGTCACTAGATCCCAAACTGGTCATCTTAAGCCCCGCACAGACCCTGATTTTCATCTCTATTACTCAACATATCACCCTCTTCGAGCTTTGCATGTAAGTGTGATTATTTCCAAGCCCCGTTCCTATGCTCAAGTTGTCGCTATACCTGAATGGCATTCAGCTATGGAGTCTGAATTCCAAGCTTTGTTGAAGAATCAAACCTGGACTTTATGTCCTTGTCCACCCGACAAAAATGTTGTTCCGAGTAAGTGGGTTTTTAAATCCAAAAGCAGACCAGATGAGAGTATTGAAAGACTCAAAGCACGACTAGTTGCAGTTGGTTATCTCCAGCGTAATGGTATTGATTTCTTTGATGCATTCAGCCCAGTTATTAAACCTTCCACGGTTCGCATGGTACTCTCCCTTACTGTCTTGTTTAATTGGGACATTCGGCAACTAGATGTGTCTAACGCTTTCCTTCATGGAATTTTGGATAAGGAAGTTTATATGGCTCAACCTAAAGGTTTTGAAGATCCTACCAATCTACAATTTGTGTGTAAGTTGCATAAATCTATTTACGGATTAAAACAAGCTCCTCGGGCTTCGTTTAATCGCTTATCCACTGCCCTTTTATCTTTTGGATTTGTAAGCTCTCAGGTTGATCCCTCTTTGTTCACTTATCACCATGACTTTACACATGCGTTCATGCTAGTTTACGTGGATGAAATTCTCGTGACATCTAATGTTCGGTCGTTTATTGATGAGCTGATCTCTAATCTTCAACTGAACTTTGCGATGAAGGACCTTGGGCAGTTATCATACTTCTTGGGTATTGAAGCTACCCGTGATTCTTCCGGTTTACATCTTCGGTAGACAAGATATATTATTGAACTCTTGGATCGTGTCAATCTCATTGGCATACGTCCTTATCGTGCCCCATGTGTTTTGGGTACTAAGTTATCCAAATTTGATAGAGACCCCCTACTTGATCCTTCAGAATATCGTCACACAGTTGGTGCCTTACAATATGTAACTCTCACTCACCCAGATATCGCTTACTTCGTGAATCAACTTTGCCAACATATGCAAGCACCAACTACAGCTCATTGGACAGCAGCCAAGCGTGTCCTACGTTACTTGAAAAATACTCTGGACTTTGGCCTCTTTTACAGACCTGGTTCTTTCTCCATTAACGCATATTATGACTCAGATTGGGCTGGTGATCCCGATGATAGATTGGTCCCAATCTTATCTCGTGGTCGGCGAAGAAACAACCAGTGGTCTCTAAATCAAGCACTGAGGCTAAATATAGATGTCTGGCTCTAGTTACAGCTGAAGTGTAATGGCTGCGTATGCTATTATGTGAACTGCAAATTTCTCTTGATTCATCTCCTGTTATCTGGTGCGATAACATTAGTGCCCTTGCACTTGCCTCCAATCCTATTTTTCATGCACGTTCTAAGCATATCGAGGTGGACTACCATTTTGTGCGTGAGAAAGTCGCACACCGAGACATCATTTTGGAGCACATTTCGACTTTTATTCAGCCTGCAGATATTTTCACCAAAGGGCATACAGCTGATAGATTTTGCTTCCTTCATGACAAACTGGCTATCTGCAATCTTCCTGCCAATTTGCGGGGGAATGTTAGTGATAACGATGATGATCATTCAAATATTCAAGAAAACTCAAAGCCAAGTCAGTGAGCTGCGTTTCCGTTAAACCAGTGAGCTACGTTTCCGTTAAACCAGTGAGCTGCATTTCCGAGTTTATCTCCAACGGCTCTATCCTATATTTGAATGTTTGTAATCTATGTTTAGACGTTTATCTCCTGTAACAACCTTAAATTTTTTGAGGTTTTGATCTCATCCGAATGTAATTACTCTGCTATAAATATACGCATATACTATGTATCTGGTAAGCTTTTCCAGAACAGTTTTGGTTTCTTTCAGTGCCCAACCCTTTTTATAAACAAATTATTTGGAAAGATACGAAGCTGAAAGTCCAATGGTAGCATAGCTCAACTTTATGCCTACTGATATCAAGTTTATGTCAGTTGTATTGTACCCTTTATAAACAGATTTCCAAAAATATGGATCTCAACTACGCCAATGTCTGTAAATGTTTACCCTTTCCAAAACGTTGCAAATTCAGAAGAGAATGCTTTTAGAAAACAAAGAAGTGGTACATTCAGCCATTCAGGTCGTCACCAAAATCACAATAGAGATGAATCGAAATCATAATAGTAGTAAATATAGATGTGTAAATCTAACTGAGAATTAAGCGGCAACAAGTAGAAAATGTGAAGGATTATTACCTGATGCATATAGGATTATTTGCATGTCAATGATTTCGTGCATAAACAATTGTTGCCGTGATAAACACAATGACACAGACAATGAACCCACATATGTCTGGTAAACAGTTGTCCCTTCTCAGCCAGGTAACATTTTCCATTTGACATTTCCGAACAATTTTGGCAATGCTTATAATCAGATTTATGATAGCTACAACCATAGCAGCCAGTTCCAAAGGCGATTTATTCTGAGAGGAGAACTGAGATATAACATCCAAGATGCTAGGTGTGATAAGAGGGCTCCATTTCAAGCAAACCTACACGAGAAAGGAAAAATTATTCACAGTAAAATAGTAAATAATTACCCTATTAAGAAAATGAAACTTAGCTTGGTAACGAACCCAAAATTTAGAACTTCCATGGTTTGCCTCCACTGTGTTGTGGTTAGTCATCTGAGCAGTGTTACCATCCTGACAGTTGATTCAATATCCAGCACTTGGTGAACAGTGTTACAATCCTGAACAGTGGATTCAATATCCAACACTTAGTCTGCTGTCGGCATGTTAATGGAAGCCGATAACATTCACTGCAAGAAGAAGATATCCGTTTGAGAGATTGTTGTATATTTCTCTGTTTTCTGATGATGGCACTATAACGCACTCTGCTGCCATAGCATCAATCCGCCCCTGAAATTTTAGAGTTAAAGTGTCACTACATCGCAATTTCTTTGGTGCTGCAAAAAGAAGTAGGAAAACATGGCCACTGACTTTTAAATCTATTTCAGTAATGATCATTTTTGTGTTTTTCATTTATGTGATGTTATGATATTATTAATTCCAAACTCACAAATTTCTATCCAGTGATTTTACCTTAAAGTTGAGCTCCACTCTTTTTGCCTTCTTTGTTTTTGTTACTTTATTTTATTATTGATTCCAAATTTTATTTTTATATCAAATATATATTACCGTGACAAGGCTCATTGTATTCTACCTGATAAGTGTGTATAATCCTTTTTTATTTTGTAAAATTTTATCATCGCATCGGAGTCTCCAAAAAAATGTTCCACTTATATATGAGCAAGTGCTCAACTTTAAAGAAGAAAGTTTACGCCCATCTAAAACTTATCCTTACTGTGCTTCTCTTTTACTAGCCTATGTGTAGAGTTTGAACATGGTATGAGTTACTGGAAGTTTTGGTGAATTCTTGTTGTCAAGTTGTGAAGTTGCGTGGCGTCTTCCTTGTTTTTCTCTCTCTTTTCTGATTATTGTATCCTCTGCTCCAGTGCAGATCTGTTTTTACTCTTAGAATGCAAATTACAAATTTTCTCTCGGTCTGCAGAGGGTTCCCCCTCTTCTTGCCCCTGGTACAGATCGCGAAAGTACCTTCTGCGTTATCTCAACCGCGCTTTTAGGAACACCAAGAACTTCGTAGTAGTCTCGCTGACTGGAGTAGCAAGATCCTTGAAAATACATTAAAATAGAAAATTAAGAACAAAACAAATATAGAATGTTCACCCAGAATGTTCCACTTATATATGAGCAAGTGCTCAACTTTAAAGAAGCAAGTTTACGACCATCTAAACTTATGAACATTTTAAGCATCTTTTAACATGTTGAATTTTGTGAATGACTAATCCATCATTGCACTTCTCTAGCCCATTTCTCAGTTATTTTACTTAAATCTTTACATCAAATTTGGCCAAACCCAAAATGAAATGCCTAGGCATGTATTTTAACATATGCTTGTGTGTGCCTGGAAGTTGTACACATTTAAGATTGAAAGAATTACAGGACAAAATGCTTTTTTCCACCCAGAAACCAGAGTTAACCACTATTGTACCATCCAAGAAACTAATTTCCAACTGTAGACGGTTTACCCTTTCAAAAAATTTAAACAAAATATCAAGTAGAAGATTTCCTAGTTCAATTCAGTAGGATTTCCCAGAACAGATTTAAGTTGAACAAAATACCTTCTGCGTTATCTTAACCGCGGTAAGTTGATATTATTTTAGGGTTCTTTCATTTCGTTGTGCTTTGAAACTAATACTTATATGAGAAACGTTTGCTGCGGCAGGAAAGAAGGCAAGAAGACGGCTTGACTTGCATGCCTTGAAGTGCAGTTTTCAGTTTTTTTATAATTTTGTTATTTTCAGTTTTTATGAATTTGAAACTCCTATTAACTGTATGTTTCAATCTTTTTAAGTGTAGTTATTCAATATTATCCCTTTCCAAGTCGATAAAAGGGATTGAATGTAAGAATGTATTATTGCAAATGTATGAGTTTTTTTATAAATGAAATTTATCTTCTCTTATGCATGTGTTCATCTTTATGAAAGTGGAAGCCTGAGACTTGATTTGTTTGGCTTCCAATTTCTAACAAACCACCACTTTTGTAAGCCTAAGTCTTCTAATCTAGAAAAACGCCGCCGAAATTTGTAATCTAGAAAAAGCCATCGAAATGTGTCACTGTCAAAGTGTATCATTCTTTTGGTGAACGCTGTGGGTTCACAAATTAGTCTTCCTTACCTCAAATTACATGATAGCCTATTAAAATGGTTCATGGTTATCCCATTATCAGGAGAATCAAAAAATAATATTATATTAATATTTAAAAATAAATACAATTTAGTAAACTGTATAACATATTTATCAATTTTATTCCTTCCAACCAAACATATCAATATAAAATATATATCAATTTATTCTAATCTAACTAAACACATTTCTCTAAATATTCACAGTAATCTTCAAGATAATCTATCTTTCTATTAATATAACATTTCTAGTAATACAATATTATCTAAACCAAACATACCCTAAATGTCTTAATACAATACATTTCACATGAAGATTGGGGTGAGTGGGGGTGATTTTGTTATAAATTAAAGTTGTATGTGACTGGAGTGTTTTACTAAAAATTCAAATATAGGGGGGTTAAAAGAAATAATTTAAAAAATAGTATTATATTATTATTTAAAAATGAGGATAATTTAGTAATCTATATAACATACCCACTCATTTATCCTCCCAACCAAACATATTATTATAACATACCCATCAATTTATTCCAACTCACCAAACACATTTCTCTAAAGATTTCCTAATAATCTATCTTTCCAGTAATACAACATTTCTTAATAATATAACATTCTTTTAACCAAATGCACAATCTATGCTTTGTTGGTCAAATAATGTCAATCTCTTTCTTAAAACTAATAATTTAAAAAAAAAAAAAAAAAAAAAAAAAAAAAAAAAACCCATCAATAAACCACCACCACCGTCAACCACCACCAATTAATGATTTTTTTAATTATTTATTTATAAAAATCATAATAAACAAGGAATTAATGTTTGATTATATATTTATAGAAAATAAAAGATAAAATGAATTTATTATTCACTATTTATTTATTAAGATCGAAATAAAAAAAAAGAAAACGTTGTTTTAATTATTCATGATTAAAAAATAAAATAAAACAGGAAGGTTATTTTAAATATTTATTGATAAGAAATAAAATATTAACAACTCTTTTAATTATGTCTTATAATAAAAAAATAAAAAATAAAATGGTTATTTAATTATTCATTTATAGAAAAAAAAAAAAAAAGATTGGTTATTTTGTTAATTTATTAATTGAAAAATTTTACCAAAAAAAAAGAGAGAGAAAAATCAGCTTGTAATTGTGTAAATATAATTGTAATCCAGTTATTCAATTAGTTCGAACGCAACAACAAAACCCTAATATTTATATTAAAATTTGTGTTCAAGTCTCACATTTGTCATGGGAGAAGCGTCATGCACCATTCCCAGCCATTCCGCCATTTCCCGTAACTCATAAGAAATCCATCTGCTGCCGCATGTGGATTTTTCATTACCTTGTGTGCAATGCGGATGCGGTCAGCTTTTTTCATTGCCTCTGCAGACCGAAAGAAAATTAGTAATTAGTAATTATACTTGTGAACGAGAGTCATACATATTGGCTTGATCCGGATTACGGGAAGATGTCTTTCTTTCTAATTGTTCATTATTTTTCCACTATCCTATCCTATCATATTATTTTATTCAATCTTATCAAATACACTTTTTTTAATATTTAAATTTTTTTACAAAATTCAATCTAATTTTATTTAACTCAAAACATTAACTACTATTTTTCTTAATAAAAGTTTTAAAATTAACAAAAACACACCACCTAAAAACCTGACGATGATTATATTTTAGCGATCATTGACGATGATACCTTAACTGTGTTGAAATGTAATTATATAATTTAAATTTTCGGAGTTAGGACATTGGAAATTATGATTAATTTAATTATGACAACCTACCCAGTACCCAGTGTCAATAAAGTTGTTGGCGGCTTTTAAATGTAAATGAGAATAGTTGAAGAGTGACAACCCAAAAACAAAAAGGTAGATTAGGGATTCATGTTCTAAAATTTTGCAGCAATAATACTATATATACTACTGGTTGTTGCTAATCAGTTTACAACATGACGTGGCATCTGACATGGCGTTGCCATCTCATTTGCCATGTCAGTCACTTATCACGTCAGATAAGTCCAAAATAAAAATTAAAAAAATCAAATATAAAATCTCATTTTAGCAAACGAAATTTTGCCTACCTAATCCCAAATTTCAAAACCTAAAATTTGAGTTCTCTCCCAAATAATACCAGGTGCGTTTAGTTCAATATGTCTATCCCTATTCCCAAAATATTTGTTTGTTTAATTATTTAGGAAATATGATTATATTTGTTTAATTACTTTTAGATCCTTTAAGTTTATTAATTTCATTAAATACTCCCAGAAAAAAATTTAAAAATTAACAAAAATAGCCCACCCACCTATAGTTGCCAGATTTCGGCAACCACCGTTGGTGGTAGTCGGAATCTGTCACAACGATCTACAAATGACCGAAACTTGCCGATAATTCGCCGATCTAGCCGTAAGCGACGATCAAAGAAATGGCCGTCATTGACCAACAACGGCAGACATATCTTTGGTCGTTGCTGACGGTAAGATCTAGCCTTTTGCGGCCGTTGACGACCATATCTGGCTAGAAAAGGCCAGACTGATGCACGTTCGGCCAAATCCGACCAGTCTGCACCATAACGCTAGATTTCGACCAAATTCCAACGGTGGTGGCCGAAATCTGACACTATAGGTGGATGGGGGTGTTTTTGTCATTTTACAAAATTTAATATATTGGGGTGTTTAGTTAAACTAGTAAACCTAAGAGATTTTTTTGTAAATTTTTAAATTTTACTTCGTAATAATCACCATATTCAACTATCCAATACTATCTTTGAAATCCTATCCAAAATAATAAATTAAACGCACCTATCAATCCCCAAACCCAAATTATAAACCCTAAATTTTGAATTCTCTTCCATGTGGTCTTTGACGAGCTACCGGATTATTTGCTGAGCTTTGATGAAATCGGGAACGTTGATTTGTCAATCATGAGGATGCAATTCTCTTTGTGTCGACACACGAAAGACGCCAAGATGGAACCTAGAGAGTCTGAGATGGCGATAACTTGCGCTCTGTATATCCTCAGATCGGATAAGTCTATCCAGCGAGTGGTCGCCACGTGGTAAGCGCTTGAGACATCACAAAAGTACATACCGGCGGAGGAATCTGAACCAACGGCAGCCAAATCAAGCCAAACGTGGTGTATTAATATGATGTCTTCTAGGTGCATGCGGACGGTGCTCGAGTGAGACAGGTTCCAGTCGTAGATGAATATCTGACCTTCGTGAGCAATCCAGAGGGATCCGTCATCGGTCGCCGCCGTAAAGGCAGAGGGTAGGGCGTCAGCTGCGGGATGGACGATGGACACGACGGACGTGTCGATGCCTTGAAACAGTGACGGAGACATCGTCGATTTTAGCTATGACTCAATGTTGTAGTAGAGCGCCTCATCAGCGAGTTCTTGTTTAGAAAATTGGTTGGCAGTTGAGGGTAGGATATTCGAACGAAGGAGAGATAATAGCACCGAGAATATTCGGGTCCTACTAAATGAAAATAGGGTTCGGGTCGTGAGTCAGGCGGTTTGATAGAGCGTACAAAAGTGAATCGGGACCTCTTGACTAGATCGTTAAGATGGTTGTCTCGAAGAGTTTGCCATCGACGTTGAGCTTGATACGGTTGTTGTTATGGGGCTCAGGAGTATTACTGGAATTTACTACACCCATTGAAAGCAGATTGCGAAGTCCATGAATGGATGCAAAGCAGGAAATTAAAACAGTCAAGGAGTAGTCACTAGGAAAAGGAACGGTCGTTTAGAGTAAATTGACTTTAATACCCTTATTTAATTATTTAAGATTAATTAATCGTTGTTTAATCGAAAGTTGTGACTTGTGATTGGTTGTTAAAAACGTTAGATTTAAAGTTGAGCGCCTGCAAGGAAACAAAATTCAGAATCTGCACAATTAATTACGATAATAATATAATTTATTTATGAAGAAAAACTAGGCCCAACTCTAAAGGGATCAACATATCAATTTGGGCCTTCACCGTTTTGGAGAACTGGACCCAGTTTCTGTTGACTTTTCAAAAAGCCTACAGGCTAATTGCATACCATTTATTTTCCAATCACATAATCGATAATCTAGTTTGGTTCGACTTTGCCACTGTAAGGAATTAAACCATATATGAACAGATATTATAATCTGTGTTGGTCTCTGGCAATGTGTCAGTATGCAAATGGGGTTATACGGACCAACTCATATGGAATTGATACTACAATCTATTATTATAATTATGGTATGTTGGGTCCAATAGCAATAAAATCAAGGATGGAAGTCTGCATCCATCCTTGATTTTATTGCTATTGCGGAATTCCAGTTGTCTGTTTGATTGTCCTTCGCAGCAACAGACTACTACTAAAACAGTCAGAATAATGAAGGTATTTAGTGTTAATCTTTGCTTATAAAATTGTTTAATTAACTATATATCTAATGTAGTTATACTTAGGAAGATGTTACAGAAAATCTATGTTGAGTGAAGCTTCAAACGGTGTCGTGTTGGAGTTAAAAATACACTGTCGTTTTGAAGTTTTATTAAGTGACAGATCTCAGCTGTTGGTTTCAGTCTAATCTAATGGTGCAAATGAAGCCTTGAAGTCAACCTATTTAAAGCTGGAGTTACACGAAAACGAGTAGCAACTTTCACTCTCTCTATCGTGTTTTTCATCTCTGCTAGGGTTTTATTCTTAGTTTGTTTAATCTTCTATTTGTGTAATCTATTGCAATTTATCTATTAAGTATGGGTAGAAGAAGTGTTAGGTTCTTCTGGTTGAGACGCTGATGTTAGTTGTCTTTGAGAGTAGATTACGGGTGATTGAAGGTTGGATGATTGTGAGTTTTCAGTGGCTGTTCTTGATTGAGTTGTAATCTGTAATTGGATTGATCCTTATAGTGCAGTGAGCCTCCATTTTACTTGGAGCTCAACGTGGACGTAGTTTATTCCTTTGGGATAAACGAACCACGGTAAAAATTGGTTGTGTTCTTGGTTCTTGATTCGTTATTGTTTGTGTTGTTTCTTGAGTGTTTGCTGGTCGTGTTTGATAAAGGAACAGGTTAGGTTGAGTTTGATTGATTCTTAACAGTGGTATCAGAGCGAGATTAGGGTTTTCGGTCTAATTTGAGAGATTCTTGAAACCTAGGGTTTATACAAATTGGGGGTTTCGATATAATCAGTCAAATTAGCGTCTTAGGGCTTGGAAAACCTTAGATTATCTGGTCAATTTCTTGAAATCAGTTCTAATTCGATCCTAACTAAATTAGGGTTTCCTCTGTGTCAACCCTAAATTCAAACACCAACTCTAAATCTAAACACTATTACTACTGCACGAGTTAAAATCACCCAATTCGATGGGAAAATTGATTTCAACAGTTGGAAGAAGAAAATGAAAGCCTTATTATCATATAATAAGGTAGCCATCACATTGGAAAAGGACGTGACCAAATGGTCAGAGGAGAAACTGAAAAAAAGGGCAGAGCTGGAGGAGGAGGCGTACAATCTGATAATCATAAACCTCTCCAACGCGGTCCTGCGAAAGGTAGACGGTTTTGAAACTCCGACAGCGGTATGGGGTAAACTCGAATCTCTTTATGCATTACAGTCTGCACCTAATCTAGCTTACTTAAAAGGTATCTTATTTGCTTATAAAATGGATAGCTCTAAGACTATTGATGAGTTTTTGAAACTGACCCAAGTGTTGAAGGGTACATATCAAGAACTCGGAGACTCTAGTTTAGCTATGATTCTTTTGAATTCTTTAACTAAAGATTACCAGGTTGTAAAAAATGCCCTTCAATACACTGGTACTGTCCCAAGCTTGGATTTAATAGTTTCAGGATTAAAAGCTAGGGAGTTAGAGATTAAAGTGCAGAGAAGAACTGGTAGTAACCTATTTGTTAAGGGAAATGGTGATTTTAACGACATAAGTAATTATGTCCAATCTGATAGTGGGCCTAGGAATAAGAAAAAGGGAAAACCAAACCATAAGGCTAAAGGAGAAACCAGGAAGTGTTTCTTCTGTAACAAGGCTGGCCATTTGAAAAAGAACTGTTATGTCTGGCTTAAGAAACAGAAACAAGGGAATACTAAAAGCAATCTAGCAACCTCTAAGTCCAGTTTAGAATAATCTAAAGTTCTAACTGTTTCTAAAACAAAAAAAATAAATGATTTGGTAATGGACTCTGGGTGCTCATTTCATATGAGTCCCAATAAAGATTGGTTTCAGGACTATGAGGAGAATAGGTTAGAAACAGTTTACATGTGGAAAAATAATGCCTGTAGAGTTGAAGGAATAGGCAGCATAACATTAAAACTAAACAATGGTAAAACTGTCAAGTTGACTAAAGTGAGGTACATTCCAAAATTAAAAAGAAACCTAATTTCACTAGGTGTCTTAGATGAATCTGGTTGTAGTTATAAAGCTAAAAATGGTTGTCTTTATGTCTATAAAAATAACTGTGTTTTGCTTGAAGGGATAAAAAGGAATGGCTTGATTATTCTGTCTGGTTCCTATCATTTTGATTGTTTAAATTCTGCTTTGGTTTCTACTAACTTGAATGTTACTGAAAAATGGCACTTAAGACTATGCCATATGAGCCAAAAACCTCTATAAGCAGGGCCTGTTTGGTAAGGACCCAATTGAACCTCTTGAATTCTGTGAGACTTGCATTATGGGCAAGCAACATAGTTTGAGTTTCCAAAATGGGACTCACCTGGTTGCCAACTACTTAGAATATTTGCATGCTGACTTGTGGGGACCTGAAAGGGTTAAATCTCATGGGGGTAGTAGTTATTTTCTGTCCATAGTAGATGACTACATAAGGAAGGTGTGGGTTTTCTTACTTAGGACTAAGGATGAAGCTTTGGGTAGGTTTAAGAGTTGGAAGGTACTTGTAGAAAACCAAACTGACAAAAGAGTTAAAAACCTTAGAACAGACAATGGCTTAGAGTTCTGTAACCTAGAATTTGACTCTTATTGCACTGAACATGGCATCCTAAGACATAGAACTGTTAGGAGAACCCCTCATTAGAATGGGGTTGCTGAAAGAATGAACATGACCCTTTTAGAGAAGGTGAGATGCCTTCTCTTCACATCTAGCCTTCCTAAGTCATTTTGGGGAGAAGCCCTCAATACAGCTGCCTACCTTATTAACAGAAGTCCCTCAAGTGCCATCAGCTTTAAGTGTCCTGAGGAAAAATGGAGTAATCGGAAACCTAGTTTATGACACTTGAGGACCTTTGGATGTGCTGCATACGTCCATAACAATGAAGGGAAATTAGATCCTAGGTTACTTAGGTGTGTCTTCCTAGGTTATTAAGAGGGAACCAAAGGGTATATGCTTTGGGATAGAAGTACCCCGGGAGTTAGAACAATAATTAGTAGGGATGTAATTTTCAATGAAAATATATTTCCTTGCAAAGTTGCTAACCCTGATGCAAGATCAACAAGCAACAATCCTATGAACCAGGACCAGCTTGAGAGAGTCCAAATTGAGGTGGAACCTATTGAAATTCAACCTGGATTGGAACATCAAGAAGCTGAAGTAAATGAACCAGATCTAGACCTTGACTTGGAAGAGGAAAATGCAACAAAACCTACTGAACCCCATCCTGACCCTTTAGCCCAGTACCAGCTAGCCAGAGATAGAAGTAGAAGAGAAATCAGGCCACCAGCAAGATACTCCTATGCAGATTTGATTTACACAGCCCTGGTGGCAGGGGCTCAAGTTCAGAGGACAGAACCAGACTGCTATGAAGAAGCAGTCAGATCCAAAGACAAAGAAAAATGGCAAGTAGCAATGGAGGAAGAGATGCTGTCCCTAAAGGTAAATGCTACCTGGTCTTTGGTTCCAAATCCCAAAGACCATAAACTTATTGAATGTACGTGGTTGTTTAAGCCTAAAGATGGCATGAACCCCTCTGACCCCTCTAGATATAAGGCTAGGTTGGTAGCCAAAGGCTACACACAGCGGGAGGGAATAGACTTTAATGAGATATTCTCCCTCGTTGTTAAATATAAGACCATTAGGATTATGCTAGCCATAGTTGCTCATGAGGAATTGGAATTAGAACAACTGGACGTTAAGACTGCCTTTTTGCATGGAAACTTAGAAGAAAGGGTCTACATGAGACAGCCCATAGGTTTTGTAGATAGAAACCTGCCCAACCATGTATGCTTACTTCACAAATCCTTATATGGACTGAAAAAGTCCTCTAGGCAGTGGTATAAACGTTTTGATGCTTTTATTCTTAGCATTGGCTTCAATAGAAGCAAATATGACAGTTGTTTCCACTATGCTTTATATGATGACATGCCTTTATATTTGCTGATGTATGTTGATGACATACTTTTAATTTGCAAGTCTAAGCCTAGGATAGAAAAGTTAAAGAAAAAATTGAACTCTGATTTTGATATGAGAATTTAGGAAGTGCTAAACGGATTCTAGGTATGGTAATAGATAGAAACAGAAAAGACTTTGAATTAAAAATCCATGACAAGGCTTACCTGGAAAAATTAGTGTCTAGGTTTGGCATGACAGGTTCTAAAACTGTGAATGTACCTCTAGCTGGTCACTTTATGTTAAGTAGATCACAATGCCCCAAATCTGATGCAGATTTAATAAAAATGGAAAACATCCCTTATGCAAATGTAGTTGGGTCAGTAATGTATGCCATGATTAGTACCCGACCAGACCTTTCTTTTGCAACTTCCCTCTTAAGCAGATTTATGTCAAATCCTGGTTTTGAACATTGGCTTGCTCTTAAATGGCTTCTTAGATATATTAATAGTTCTGTTCATGTGGGCTTGAAATATGGAAAAAGATATGACTCTCTTGATCTGGTAGGATTTGTAGATTCTGACTTTGCAGGTGACAAGGATTCAAGAAAATCAACCACTGTATACGTGTTTACCTTGGGAGGAAATTGTGTGAGCTGGAAGTCCCAACCCCAGCCAATTGTTGCCCTATCAACAACTGAGGCAGAATATGTGGCTGTAACGGATGTTTTCAAGGAAGCTTTATGGCTTCAAGGGTTACTGTCAGAGGTTAATCTGCTGAAGGGTGCTGTCACTGTTTATTCATACAGCCAAAGTGCCATACACATGAGCAAAAACCCCATGTATCACAAGAGAACCAAACACGTTGATGTCAAATACCATTTTGTAAGGGAGCTGGTGGATAAGGGTGTGATCATTTTGAAAAAGGTGCCTACCAAGGATAACCTTTCAAATATGGGAACAAAGGTGGTCTCTCCAACCAAATTCAAGCACTAATTGAACCTGCTGCATATTCAGTAAAAGGCAGCAATTGAGCTATGATGAGTAACTTGTGGGTGAACTACACTGGTAAGGTATCTGATCCTTGTGAGGTGTTGCAGCTTCAAGGTGGAGATTGTTGAGTGAAATTTCAAACGGTGTCGTGTTGGAGTTAACAATAAGCTGTCGTTTTGAAGTTTTATTAAGTGACAGATCTCAGCTGTTGGTTTCAATCTAATCCAACGGTGCAAATGAAGCCTTGAAGTCAACCTATTTAAAGTTGGAGTTACACAGAAACGAGTAGCAACTTTCACTCTCTCTATCGTGTTTTTCATCTCTGCTAGGGTTTTATTCTTAGTTTGTTTAATCTTCAATTTGTGTAATCTGTTGCAATTTATCTATTAATTGTGGGTAGAAGAAGTGTTAGGTTCTTCTAGTTGAGACACTGATGTTAGTTGTCTTTGAGAGTAAATTACGGGTGATTGAAGGTTAGATGATTGTGAGTTTTCAGTGGCTATTCTTGATTGAGTTGTAATATGCAATTGGATTGATCCTTATAGTGCAGTGAGCCTCCATTTTACTTGGAGCTCAATGTGGACGTAGTTTATTTCTTTGGGATAAACGAACCACAGTAAAAATTGGTTGTGTTCTTGGTTCTTGATTCGTTATTGTTTGTGTTGTTTCTTGAGTGTTTGCTAGTCGTGTTTGATAAATGAACATGTTAGGTTGAGTTTGATTGATTCTTAACAATCTAGTTTTCTTCTTGCTTTCCCCAAAGAGCGACTTAGTTGTTAGGTTTGCCAAAAGACGTTGAATTTTAAGCTCCTATGCTATTGCTAGGCCTACTGCAATAACTAACATTTCCTCAATTTAAAACACACAGCTCATCCTTATCCTTTATATATATATTTTTAATGAAATATAGAACATAAATGTTTTACTAACTTTTGAATTGAATGATCCAACCAACGTCTCGGCGAGGGCAGCCTGTTGTTTGGTACTGTCGTCTCCCACCTTCTTCTGTGTCTTTACAGAGGCAAAGTCAACTACCAATCTGCATATAATTGGCCTAGTTATTAGTTTGGACATTATTTCAGTGCCCAACAGATTAATATTATAATGAGATGATCTTCATTTAATATCATACAAAATAGTATACTGTTACGTGTCTTCATGTTATCAACTTTCTCTGTTTTTTTGTTTCAATATCAATAAAAATGTTATAGAAATGGTCAAATATTAAATGATGGGTTGCTAAATTTTGTAAGTAAATTTGTTGCAAACAATTATCATTGAGTAACAGTAAAAGAATAAAAAGAGATTTGGTAAGTTTTTTTGTTCCAATCCTTCCTAGCATTAATAAGGGTGGTCATTAGGCTCTTACGCAGTTTTAAAGTCTCAAAAAATTAATTAAGATATACTACTAAGTTGGTTTGGGAAATTGTTGTCAACCCAAATCATTTATGTTTGCTTGTATTTTAACGAGTTAATAAAACTGTTTAAATTTGTCGGCTTGTGCCTCTCTTTCGGGAATAAGTTGTTATCTAGTTCTATTTAAAGATGACAGAAATTTGATTGCAAATATAATTAGAAGGATATTGGGGCAAAGGGGGCGGACCGGGGGAGGAGTTCATAAATTGGATCTGTGCATGATACTGATATTAAAAGTAGGTGAGGTGGCATATATTAAATAGCTCGGCGTTGGAGACAAACTCAAGGATGGTTGCATTAAGTGTTGAAATTAACTGGATGGTGCCTGTGAACCAGTGGTGGTGCACGTGGATTTTAGGGAAATTCAATGCCGTGATTAATTGATATCAACTATCCAGCTGAATTGTAATATAAAAGGGGGTGTAATTGTTTTAAAGCACAACGACATGAAAGAACCCTAAAATAATATCAACCTACCGCGGTTGAGATAACGCAGAAGGTACTTTCGCGATCTGTACCAGGTGCAAGAAATGGGGGAAGCCTCTGCAGACCGAAAGAAAATTTGTAATTTTCCCTTTAAAGATGAAGAAGATAGATCAATAAAAAGAATTGAAAATTTATAAAAGTGTCGTTTCATCGAAACTTGGGTGGGAGTGCACATATTTTGCACATATATTTTGGATGAAACTTGGGTGGCAATAGTCGTTCTCCCATCTCCAGAGGTCTCCACTTTGGAAATTCGTCTATCGAGGTGCAAAATATGGAGTGCGTTTGTTCATTATTTTAGATAGGATTTTAGGAATAATATTGGATAGTTGAGTAGGGTTATGATTACGAGAATAAGATTTGCAAAATATGTGTTTGGTAGAGTATTTTACCTTGATATTTGTGTTGAATATTTGATTGATATATTTTTTTATAAATGATTTATTAATATAATATTTTGTTGCATTTTGTTAAAATAATATATTATTATATATATAACTTACCTAGTTACATTTTAATAATATTAAACAGTTTATTGGTAATTTTGTCACCCGTAAATATTAAAAAAGAAAAACCCATATTAATTTCAAGTACTAATCCAACTGTTTAAAACACATCACATTAATACATATATGACAAAAGTACTAATTATCAACCCTTACAATCATTCTTACACGTTTGCTCCATTAACAACTACAACATGGTCCACTCTGTTGTCCACAGTGCATTTGTTATGTTATCCCGTACAGTTGTCATGTTGTCTATAATACCTTGTTGCGGTTGACTCGGTCCTTCTCCATTTCGGCCATATTCTGCCCCGTTTTAACTATCACAATATACTTGCTCATTACCCATACTATTATTGGTTTGTTCGAAGATACGGTCGTCCATATTGTACATTTTGATAAAATTATGAAGTACACAACATGCCATAACAACCTTCCCTTGTTTGTCCAACGGGTAATTGTTCATTCTATTCAGAATACGGAACTAAGAAAGTGAAATGGTGAAGTGAGAAAGTGGGAAATGTCAGTGAAGATGGTGAAGCATGCTGGTAACGGTGAACTGAGAAAGTGAGCTGGTAATGGTGAACTGAGAAAGTGAAATGGTGAAGTGAGAAAGTGGGAAATGTCAGTGAAGAATAATGAAGCAAACTGAGAAAAATAAAAGCCAACGCTAAAAAAAAAAGTCAAAAAAGCTGTCAGAAAAAATATCATGAAGATTGGATTGTGCAAATAATAAACCAAACATTATTTAAAAAATCCGGTCAAAAATAATACTGAACCAAATGCAGTGATGAAAAGTGAGTATGTGCGCACCTATATGAAAAGTCGGTGGCTGTAGCTAGGGCTGTTCAAATCCGGATATCCGATCCGAATAGGGCTTTTCCTGATCCGGTCCGAATTTTCGGATCAGGCTATATATTGATCCGAATTATGTGGATATTTGGTTTAACGGATATCTGATTATTCGGATCGGATATCCGAAATTGATCCGAATTTTAAAATTTTCTTATTAAAATCAAATAATTCTAGCAATAAAATTGAAATTATAATTCCCTTACATGATAAAAGTATCTAAAAAAATTAACATGAATCACAAAACATTTAACCTATTTTGTCCAAAACACGTAACAGCTAAATGATATGCTATTCATTGCAATTCCTACGTCATCATCTCCTATACAAAACAAAACAAAACAAATAAAACATTCAATAAAAAAACTTTTAAGATTACAACACAAAATTAATTGCATAAGGAATAAATTATACCTCGCCCATGCCCTCCTCATCATCATCCTCATCGTTCACCTCTAACATTGACTTTCAGACTCCTCTTCATCATCCGCTTGGGGGCTAGCCTAATTTCATCAATAATTAAGATTAGTCAACAGATTCAGAGCATAAAAGAATGATATGAACAAATAAATGATAAAATAACCGACATGTCTCTTGTTATAGCTTTCAATTCTTTATGCTTCCACCTGCAGTTTACAACAATAAGTCTAGAATTTATGCTTCTTTATCTTCATCCCTAAAATTTAATTAACCTATTAATATATAAAGACAACATATGTTAGAAACCCAAAATGCCCAACCAATATTAATGAATCCAAAACAACAAGTGACAGCCAACAAATTCAACTCATAAAGGAAAACACTTATTTTTCTAATCAAACAAACCAACCCACCAATTGGTTGGATTTTTCCACTTCAACAATCAACTCATTACACCATAAACATCAAATAAAATGGTGACGAACCAAACATCAAACATTAACATAGCAACAATTCATTATCCAACATATATAATTAAATTGTATTTGGGGGAAAAAAAATCTATTACCCACATTATGTTAGCAACCTCTAAAAAGTCCAACCAATGTTGATGGATCCAAAACAGCAAGTATAACCAACAAAGTCATACTCATAAATTAAAACACTTCTATTTTTCCAATCAAACAAACAGCCCACCAATGGCTAGATTTTCCACTTCAACAATCAACACATTACATAATACAACATCAAATAACAGAAGGCAATCAACAACATTAACATAACAACATTTTTTATTAAACATATAATTGAATTGTATGTGAGAAAAAGAATCATATTCTTGGTAAAACTAATTAAACAATAAAAAATCAATATTCTACCTTTTGGAGGCTGCACCAATACAAAATGACATAGAAATGGTCTTAGTAACAATCTCTCTAGATGAACACGAGAATTTTCCATTGCCAAAGATGAATCCCTACAAAAAGTTGGACAAAAACACAACATGAGTAATGATACCAAATATATTCAACACGAAAGATATAAGTTATAACTAAATATTAATTATTTGAAAATAAAGCAAAATTTTGACCGACTCAATTTCTGATATTTCATCCAAGCTCTCCTCATTGACAACGGCGTACGCGTAGCCGAATTCAACTTGTGCAAAAATAAGAGCCTCCACTGTCTTAGGAGTAAGAGAACTACGAAATGAATCTAATATACGACCTCCAGTACAAAAGCTGACTCCGATGCAACAGTAGAAATAGGCATAGCCAAAAACATCTCGCTATAAAGAGAGAATTTGATATCGGCTGAATTCATCTTCCACCAAGCCAAGATATCAAAGTTCGTTTTCATCATCTTCACATGCTTCCTTTAAATATTTTTCCAACTCAGATTTAGGCTCCAAAGCATGTGTCTAGCCTTTTCATTTAAACATAGCCTTCATGGTGACTTGAGGAGCAACATTTGCACAGTCAAATCAATATTTTTTGCAAGTTTAGTTGTTGACTTGATTGCACATGGGAGAAGCCTTAGCCAAACTATATTCCTCAAATAGAGCAACAAAGTGTCATGCACTTTGTTTTGATTTTATTGGCTTTATCAGCATCATACGACTTATCAATAGCCCAATATACATATTTTAACTTTTGTTGGGATCCAATACTCCTGCAATGAATAGCATTATGTTGATATTATCAACATTTCCCCATATTTGTCATGTTTTCCTCTCATTTTCGCTGCCATCAAACGTAAGCTCGGATTATCACTTGTACACCATATCAAATCTTCAAGCCAATGCATATATCTCCTCCTTGTATACATTAGCGGTAACATAAAGGGAACTGACACACGTGAGTTGCATCATAAAAAACTTTCAAAAAAGGTAATAAGTATCGAGCATATTCCCAACAGTATGTGTAGGCAAACCCCTGACCTTTCCCGCTAGTAAGCTCTTCTCTATACTTATTATCTTGGATTTCCAACAAGTCAAATGCTTTCCTAAATTTAAAGCAACATCCAACATCAAGTAAGTGGAGTTCACCTTGTTTCTACATCAAGAACTAAAAGATTTTGTGTTCAATTTTCTTGCTCCACACACTTCTAAACCTATGTAATCTCGTTGGAGAAGACTCAAATATCTCACCGAGAACGAATTCTAAAATTGAGTCATCCATATCTTTTAACCCCTCTTTGATAGTTAGACTCAATAAATGTGCACAACATCTATGTGAAGAAAAGAACCATTCAACACACTTCCATTCCAACGTTCTAACCCTTTTTTAAGATAAGCTATCCCAACATCGTTAGAACTGCATTGTCAACCGTCACGGTGAACACCTTAGAAATACCCCAATCAATCAAACATCTTTCGATTGACTTTCCAATAATTAAACCTTTATGGCTAGTAATCTGTAAAGCCCCACATGAGGTACGTTGTATTGTTTCCTCTTTCGCTCTTATGTGAGTTGGTTTTTGGTAAATTGTTTGATTGAATGTTATGTTGAATGTTTGCCCTGAAATTGGTTGAAAATAGAAGAAGTTTAGTGTACCAAGCTTCGCCGGGCGAAGATGTGTTGAAACCACGGGGAACTCTCTGGGCAGTTTCGCCGCGGCGACAGAAAGGCCGATTAAAATGTTGGTTAAGTTTTAGATATTTTCTTCCCTAAGGGCAATTGACCATTCTACCCTAATTAGCAGGAAAAGTGGGGAGTTAATTGTAAGGAATTTTCATGAAGAATATGTTGATATGGGGGTGAGTTTAATGAATCAAAGGTAGGATGGAATTCCCAAGAAGAGTAAGGGCAAAATGGGAAAGATTGTGTATATATTCATAAAAGGAATAAGAATTAGAAAACCCCTCATTCTTCTTCCCAAAAACGCAATTCCACTTTACCTCTCAACTTCTCTTTTTTTTGATAAGGAATTCCAAGGGGTTTTTGAAGTGATTTGGGGTAGAAAAGCAACCAAGGCTTCCTAAGGTAAGGATTTCTACTTAAGTTGTGTGATTTGGGAGTTTTACACTATATTGAAGTTTGAGGGTTTTTATTCTTTTGGTTAAGAGTAGAGGAAAAGTCAAGCAAAACAAGTGAAAGGAAGAGTTGGTGAAGTCTTCCATAACAAGGTAAGTAAAACCCAACCCAAGTTGAGATTTATGAATTTTCTTGATTAGGGTTTTGATAGAAATGATGTATGTATGTGATGTACTAATATGCCGTATGGAGGTTTAAATAGAGATTTCTATGCCTTGTGAATGCTTACATCTTGCAAATATGAGAAATGAGTTGTTGGGGTGGAAAGGTAGTTTGAGATGAAATTGAAGGGGTGTTATGGATCCCTTTTTGGAAGTGTTGTTTGACGGGTTTATGGTTTTGTGAAGGGGTTTTTCCCCATTTTGGATGGTTAGAAAAGTTTTAGAACATTGCTATAATAGAGTTTTATAATGCACATGAGTTGTTTGATGAAATGCCTAATAGAGGTTTGAGTGTGAGTAGTGAACCTTAATCTTGCAACATTGCATGTTGGCATCTCATAAGTGCATTGGCGAAGTTGAACCATCATAGGCATAGTTGTACATGGAAAAGTGACCTAAGAAAGTGTAAGAAATGTGGTATGCAATTACCCTATGAGTAGAGAGCTTGGTGGGTACAACTACTCTAGGGTAGAGAGCATTGAAAAATGTTACAATAGAATGAATTAGAAGGTAGTACGGTTGGGATGATGCTTTGTGATTATCACCCGACCGTTATGGGAATCGAATTGATGCTTTGTGATCATTACCCGAATAGCCCTAGAGATGGGTCGATGCTTTGTGATCGTCACCGATGGTAATAGAAATGGGTAGAGCTTTGTGACCACTACCGGTTAGTTGTTAGAAAGTGGGTTGATGCTTTGTGATCATCATCCAACATTTAGTAGAAGCGGGTTGATGCTTTGTGATCATCACCGACAGTGACTAGAGACGGGTTAATGCTTGGTGATGTTACCCAAAGGTCATGAGAAACGGGTAGGTGCTAAGTGGTCTCCACTCGTAGTTAGGAAAACCGAGTAGGTGCTTTGGATCCCCACTCGGTAGTCACTAAGAACGGGTTAGTACTGTGTGAATTCCACCCGATAGTCATGGAGAGTGTGATGGTGCTGTGTGAACGCCATCCGGCCGTACCTCCGGTAAGATGAGGCCATGGTATTAGTAGAAACAGAATTAGAAAAAGGAAAGAATTAAGAGTTATACAAGGGGACAGACAGTTAGAGGGTTTTACTTACTGAGCATTATTTGTGCTCACCCCATTATTTTCCTTTGTGGATGCAGGTTCTAGGTGTTGATGCGGTCGGAGGGGCGTCGGCAGGCGATGGCAATAGCTACACTGTTTCCCCTGTTTTGTCTTTTAAAATGCATTTTTGTAAACAGACTCTTTGTGTATAAAAGACATATGAATTGAAATGAAAAGAAAACTTTGGGTCCAATTTTCTATTGTTATTATGCATGCATTGTACAGTTTTTAGCGATTTACAAATCGGACAAAAGTTCAAAATTCTTTTGTTCATTTTCCACTCATCATCAATAAAGTGAGCCGTAAGACACATGTAATTAAGATTTTGACAAGATGTCCATGTATCAGTGGTTAGACAAACACTATGAGAGTATTTACTAAAATAGTTTTTCAACTTTTGTCTCTCATCAATATAAATGTTCAAACAATCCCTAGCCACAGTAGTACGAGAGGGAACTTGAAACCTCGGTTGTGTTACACTCATCATGTATCGGAACCCCTCATGCTCCACATGCCTAAATGGTAACTCATCGATAATTATCATTTTAGCTACAGCCTGTCTACTCATATCTTGATCGAATTTCCAAGTTACAAGTGAATGGGGTGTGGAGGTGGAAGTAGGTGCAACATGGGGTGTGGAGGTGGAAGTAGGTGCAACACCACTAGCAAAGTCACCTGAGAGTTGTTGAAAAACTAAGGTTTTTTGTCTCTTGTCCACTAAATTAAAAGGTAATTTATAACACCAGTTTAAATGATTACGTAGCACAGTAGTACCACTTTTACTTGCACAACCAAGACTAGTCCCACAATAATTACATGAAGCTGTCATTTTCTCCTTATTCTCACTATCATTTTTAGTGAAATGGTTCCACACATCAGAAGCATTCTTCCTAGTACTACTAGTAGTAGAACTTACACGTTTGGATGCTCATGGTGGTGGTAGTGGTGGTGGTAGTGTTCCTGGTGGAGACACGACATTTTCAGGAGTAGGACTCACATGGTCACTTGTCACCAGTGTCGATATATGAACGGTATTTGAAGTCCCACAAGTAGTACTATTATTTTCACTAGTAGATGACATCTACATTATCAATACAAAAGAATATATCAATTAAAACATTTGAATCATGTAGAGACAACAAATTAGACAAGACTTAATAAGTTTCACAAATAGTATAATGCAAATTGGATAATATATCAATTCTGCAAGGCAATTTGGGTTTTTAAGTCTTGTGATATCTCCATATCTAACTTGGTTGTTCTTAAAAGAAATCAGTATGAAATAAAATGCAGAAAGAACTTGAGCTGTTCAAAATAGGATGCGAAGAGCATACGTGTAATACTACTCAATGACTGACTTAATAATTTGGCTAGCAATTAGAAGTAGTAGAACGTCATCTTGAAAAGGGTACGTTGATCTTAACCATTTTGTAGACATAAACAATCAACAATATGTTGAAATTAACGTAATTGACAATTTGACATGCATAAATAAAACGTCCATGACGCTTCCAACTGAAAGGGATGGTCAAAATTTACTTCAACCAGCGACGCAATGCCATGCATTGACAATATTCATCACTGTAGTGTTCAAGTTAATATGAAAAGTAAAATGGTAAATTAGTATAACGCAAGCCAATACCCATCATTGCAACGTTAAAGTAGATCCTCTTTGGATTCTCTAATCTCTACTTCATATTCCCATAATATCAAACAGTCCACATTGGCTACAAAAATGGAGCTTCCATTTTCAATACAGATTTAGAGCCTATAAAATTCAGCAAATCTAAATTCTAACGAAATTTATTTATAATCGATTTGGGGCTTTAATCGTCAGAGAGACTGAGATTTGAGAGAGTTGAGTGAGAAAGACTGAGATCTGAGAGTGTTCGAGTGAGAGAGATTGAGAGACCGAGAGAGTTGAGCGAGAGAGACTGAGATCTGAGTCTGAGACAGTTTTGAGTGACTGTGTGTCTGTGTCTGTGCTGCTATGCGTGTTCGAGTGAGAGAGACCGAGAGAGTTGAGCGAGAGAGACTGAGATCTATGTCTGAGAGAGTTTGAGTGGCTGACTCACTGTGTGTCTATGTCTGTGCATGTTCGAGCGAGAGAGACCGAGAGAGTCAAAGAGTTGAGCGAGAGAGACTGAGTAAGAGACTGAGATGAGATCTGGTCTGAGAGAGTGAGAGGTTGTGCGTGGTCGAGCGAGAGAGACAGAGAGTGAGAGAGTTGAGTTAATTGTGTTAGACTGTTAAGGTTATTTTAAAACTCAAAACAACGTAGTTTAGTAAAATCCAGATCGGATACAGATATCCGATTTTTTAACAATCCTGATCCGGTATCCGATCTGAATATTTAGATTTTTTTAAATTACGATCCGTATCTGATCTAAATTTTTAGATATCTGATTTTTTTGAAATAGAGTGAAGCAGATTAGGATCGAATATCAGATTTTTTTGCACAGCCCAAGCCATAGCATTACTCTATTTTACACATATATTTTGGATGAAACTTCGGTGGCAAGAGTCGTTCTCCCATTTCCAGAGTTCATGGTCCCCACTTTTCATATTTTGCTTCCCGGATGCACATACCCACTTTTCATATTTTGCTTCTCCGTAGTCGAATTTGCAAAGTGGGGGACCACGAACTCTGGACATACAGGTGCGCACATACCCACTTTTCTTACTTTGCTTCTCACATACCCACTTTTCTTACTTTGCTTCTTCGTAGTCGAATTTCCAAAGTGGGGTGGGGACCACGAACTCCGGAGATGGGAGAACGACTCTTACAATCACGTTCATCCAAAATATATCAATCACTCCCAACTTTTGATGAAACGAACTTTCTACCCGTTAAGTTTCAAAATAATACTTTCTCACCCTTTATTAGATTCAGTTAGTGTTTTCTATTAATATTTCATTGAAAAAACAAAAATATCCTTAAATATTTTATTTCTTAGTTAATTTATTATAAATTAAAATTTAGTTAATTTAAAATCTTTATTCGATTATTATTAGTCCAAGTATAAAGATACATTTTTTTCTTTGTTTATTTAATTAATTAGGAATATTGATTTTTTATTTTAATTAGTAAAAATGAAAAACATTATAAATAATAGTGATGTGATATTGATGATATTATGAATAAATATTAAGATTATTTAACTTTAAATAATTTTATAACATTACTCCTAACTTTTTAGGTAGAATTAATTATTTTTTCTTTTTTGAATTTTTAATATTTGACCTTTTGGCTAATTAAAAAATAATAAAAAATTTATAAAGTAAAATATTTAAAGGTATCTTGGTCTTTTTAATAAAATATTAACGGAAAATATAACTAAATATAACAAAGGGTGGGAAAGTGTCATTTTGAAACTGGATGGGTGGGGAATATATTCGCCAAACCTTGGGTGGCTTTCTTATTTTTGCTGGGTTCGTAGTAACCTTCTTTTTTTTGCTGGGTTCGTAGTCCCTTCCTTTTTTTGCTGGGCTCGTGGTCCCTACTTTTCAGATTTTGTTAATAACTTACTAGGTGGATTCGTGCATTTTCTTGTCAATTTTTTCTTGTTTTCTCTCTTGCCTGGTTATTGTAAAATTTGTATCCTTCGCCAGGCAGGTCTGTTTTTTCGGTTCTCCATCGATCTAGCTTCTTCATCTTTTCAAAGGGCAAATTACAAATTTTCTTTCGGTCTGCAGAGGCTTCCCCCTCTTCTTGCACCTGGTACAGATCGCGAAAGTACCTTCTGCGTCATCTCAACCGCGGTAAGTTGATATTATTTTAGGGTTCTTTCATGTCGTTGTGCTTTGAAACTAATACACCCCCTTTTATATTACGACTCAGCTCCTTTTAAGAGCATATTAAATGTCACCCCCTTTTATAAATTTTCAATTCTTTTTATTCATCTATCTTCTTCATATTTCAAGGGCAAATTACAAATTTTCTTTCGATCTGCAGAGGCTTCCCCCTCTTCTTGCAGCTGGTACAGATCGCGAAAGTATCTTCTGCGTTATCTCAACCGTGGTATGTTGATATTATTAATGTTCTTAACTTTTTTTGTCTGTCTGTTAGTGTTCTTTCATTTCGTTGTGCTTTGAAACTAATGCTTATATTAGGATGTTTTAATATTTTCAAATTGATACAGGTCCAAATCTTAGAGATGTAAATAATATGCTATTAAAATAAGTACCAATGAGATGAATGATTTGATCAATCAAAGCATTTGGTAAACCACTACTTTTGTAATCACAAATCTTCTAATCTAGAAAACGCTGCCGAAATTTGTCATCTGGAAAAGTCCTCGGAATGATGTCACTGTCAACGTATCATTCTTGTGGTCAACGCTGTGGGTTCATAAGTTAGTCTTCCTTCCCTCAAATTACATGATAGCCTCTTAAAATGGTTTATGGTTATCCCATTATGAGGATTAAAAGCTGGGTCAAATACTGATAGACCTCCCATTAAAAATGTCTATCAATACAAAGGGCATAAGGGGCGTTTGGGGCAGTAAGTCGTTGGGAGTGTGAGGTGCATGTATAATCCAGTTTATCCTTGATTTGGTGAACTCTTTTCTCTGCTATTTTGGGTTGTTTGTGCTGTTTTGTGGTGATTGTTGCAGGGTGTCTCATCAAATACCTAAGTTGTAGCACATTCTCCAAAGAGATTTTGTCGTAGAGGGCATCAATTTTTGCCATGGGCTGCTGTCGCATGTTAATGGAAGCCAATAACATTCACTGCAAGAAGAAGATATCCATTTCAGAGATTGTTGTATATTTCTCTGTTTTCTGATGGTGGCACTATAACGCACTCAGCTGCCATAGCATCAATCCGCCCCTGAAATTTTAGAGTTAAAGAGTCACTACATCGCAATTTCTTTGGTGCTGCAAAAAGAAGTAGGAAAACATGGCCACTGACTTTTAAATCTATTTCAGTAATGATCATTTTTGTGTTTTTCATTTATGTGATGTTATGATATTATTAATTCCAAACTCACATATTTCTATCCAGTGATTTTACCTTAAAGTTGAGCTCCACTCTTTTTGCCTTTTTCGTTTTTGTTCCTTTATTGTATTATTTATTCCAAATTTTATTTTTATATCAAATATATATTATCGTGACAAGGCTCGTTGTATTCNAAAAAAAAAAAAAAAAAAAAAAAAAGAAGCTATAGACTTGCAGTAGCTTTTATCGCCTATTTCAAGCATAATGTGAAAATTTTTACAATTATTTTATGTAAGCTGTTTACCAAACTAAATGACTTGTAATCTTTTTGATGACTCCACTTGATTCAAACCTCCAGTCCATTTGGACTCGGTGGACCTAGAGAATCTCAAGTAAGTATTGTACAAACTCCAATGTCACATCCATTTGGTACAAACTCTCATTAGGGAACAACTTACACGTTAGGAAATAGGGAGCCAAAGGAGGGTGGTAGAAATGATTTTTCGCCTTTATAGTTTGCCCAACCAAATCATAGTTATGACTACCCACAGAAATCTAGAAACTAAAGGTTTTCTTGATGGCATCAATTATTCATATTATTTTGAGTGACACTGGGAAGTTTGAATTGTTAAACTTAAGTTGTTTGGCTGTAGCCAGAAACATTGGCAAAATGTCTAATAATAGTAAGAACATCTAGGCTATCACTTATCACTCTTTGAGATGAGATAAGCTTAATTGAAAATGCCTTCTTACTTGTTTTAGGGATCGGTATTAAATAGTCACTTAGTGTTAAACAAAGCTCTTAGTTTCACTAATCATATTATGAGATTTGGTGAGCTTATGTTAAGGTGTGAGACGTGAGTCGTGGGGTACTGTAGCTAGGTAATTAATGGGTTAAAAGTTGGCATCAATTGAGAGGCAAAAATATGTTGTAGCGAGAGCTTATGTGATGCCTGTCATGAGGCACTAGAGATAGAAATTTACATTTACTTTCCTAACTGATGAAATCCAAGTTAAATTAGGATTTCAGTCAAATTAGGATAGAGTTTTGGATTTTCAGTTAAATTAGGAAAGGGTTTCAGTTTTTTATCAGTTTTCCTTCTTTACTTAGGATTCCTATTTTAATAAAATATTAGGAAGAGCTTTCAGTCTGGAATCAGGATTAAACTAGTATAAATAGGACAATAGTAGTCAGTTATTGTATCTTTTCTTTAATTCAGAATTTTAATTCAGAGGTCTTCTCTAGACCTAGTTATTTTCTATTGTTCCAACCACAATCACCCTATCCTAGCCTAATTGTTGAGAATAATCACCCCACAACTCTTCCGCTACGTTACTAACCCTAGGATACCTTTGACACATTTAGGAATACTTGTCAAACTGGTAGTCATTCAATCTATTAACTTTCCAAGGTTCAAGTCATAACCCTTAACCCCTGAGCTCGTACCAAGAGCGGAAAATCCTTTTCTAGTTCTCATCCTAGCAACTCCCACATTGGACTAATTATACAAGATGCCGTTTTCTGTTGTAATGGTAGGAAGATGATTATATTGAAACTTGCTAAATGTCCTCATAAGGTGCTCAAATATTAATCATCTGCTCAAGCATATGACTAACACACACCTAATATCTTTGTTTTATCACTCATAAAATCTAAAATATCTTTGTTTCAACACCCATAAACCTGTTGCTCATGGTACTTGTTATCATTTAAAATATTGATCCTTGTACTCGGTCATATGTTTGCATCACCTTCATAAAATGTATGCCTATTCACCTATACCTTCTTACCTTTCTCATAGACTTTAACTGTATAAATTGTTATTTTAAACGTCTATAGACTTGACTTATAGCTCATTTGGTATTGAAGAATTTTTGTAGCTATACTAAGCAATGTCGATCCTCTAATGCTTTCTTTTTGGTTGCAGGATTATAATTCATGCGCTAGTTCGTGCTATCCAAGGAATGTCAGGTGAATGCTGTGGAGTTTTCATGTTAGATTTTAATCATTCAATTGTGACTGCATTGATAACATCTTTCTAGTTTTGTAACAAATCAGAGGTCAAGTTTTTTCAGTTGAGGAATTGATGTAAAACACTCAGGTAAGGATACATCATTAATTTAGTAATTTATTTTATTTATCTTAGAGTTTGAATTGTCAAGGTTGTTTGGTATATTGATTAGGTTTTTATTGCATTAGGGTTTCCCCTCTACATATAGAATGCCTTTAGTTGTTTTCATTTTGGATTGTGATGATGATTTATTGATTTCAAGGAATTGTTTTTCCTTCCCATCTTCTTATTTTTCTATTTTCAACCTATATCTTCTATATTTTTCTCCTACCCCCGCCAAGCTATAGTACTCTGTGGTATAGAGAGGTTTGAATAATACTATTATAAAGTGTATGTACAAAATCTTGTATACAAAGTGACGTGTCGTTTTATGATTGGGAGAGTGAAAATGTAAAGTCAACTCATTAAATGAAGGTAATGATGTGTCAATTCATAAGTAATTCCACATCACTTTGTATACGTGACTTTGTATACAAACTTTGTAAGAGTAGTATTACTTGGTATCTTTAGAGACTGTGTATAGGCCTTCAACCCCCAAAAAAAATTCAAAAGAATTAGAAAGGACATTAGCACCATAGAACTCCCAAAGAGAAGCCCTAAAATAGCGAACTTTTTCTGGGTGAGAGTTTTAGATTAATATTCTTATAGGACTAACCTGTTTAGCTTTTTCTCTTGAACATAGTTTTAGCTTGATCAATGAAACTAGAATACTAAGAAAACCATAAGGAACATCTATCTAGTAAAAAGTTATGGAATATCCATGTAAGAAGTCAAACAATACACAACCCTATCACATCTGAATAAATAATAACTCTCTAATTTCTAGGCAAAACACTAGACAAGAGAAATTAGGGAAGAGCCAATGAGAAAGAATACATCTATCCACGCAAGAAATATTTGAAGCAACCAATTCAAAACACACAATAGAATAAAACAAAGTATATAATCGATGTGTATTGTACAAAGTTATTAGGACTCAAAAAGAAACTAGAGATAACATTGAAGCCCTTTGACAGGATAGAGCCTAAGTATTGAGGTAAAGTCATTCTAGAGCTTAAAAAAAGAAAATGTAGATAGTTTAAAAACTACGGATCCTAGTTGGACACCAAGAAATGAAATGGTTTTTGAATTTCTAGAAATAGAAAAGAGTTTTCAGAAATTCACACAAACCAAGCATAGCTTAAATTTATATCAAGTGATTTGAGTTTGCTACCAGTTGTGCCCAACCCTTTTTATAAAAAAATTATTTGGAAAGATTGGGAGCTGAAAGTCCAGTGGTAGCATATATAGCTCAACTTTATGGCTATTGATATCAAGTTTATGTCAGTTGTATTGTACCCTTTATAAACAAATTTCCAAAAATATGGATCTCTACTACGCCAATGTCTGTAAACGTTTACCCTTTCCTGAAACGTTGCAAATTCAGAAGAGAATGCTTTTAGAAAACAAAGAAGTGGTACTTTCAGGTGGTCACCAAAATCACAATAGAAATGAATCGAAATCATAATAGTAGTAAATATAGATGTGGAAATCTAACTGAGAATTAAGCTGCAAGAAATAGAAAATGTGAAGGATTATTACCTGATGCATATAAGATTATTTGCATGTCAATGATTTCGTGCATAAACAATTGTTGCCGTGATAAACTCAAGGACACAGACAATGAACCCACATATGGCTGGTAAACGGTTGTCCCTTCTCAGCCAGGTAACAACAATTTTGGCAGTGCTTATAATCAGGTTTATGATAGCTACAACCATAGCAGCTAGTTCCAAAGGCGATTGATTCTTAGAGAACTGAGATATAACATCCAAGATGCTAGGTGTGATAAGAAAGCCCCATTTGAAACCAACCTATACGAGAAAAGAAAAATTATTTGCAGTAAAAACTTAAATAATTACCCTATTAAGAAAATGAAAGTTAGATTGGTAACGAACCCAAAATATAGAACTTCCATGGTTTGCCTCCACTGTGTTGTGGTTAGTCATCTGAACAGTGTTACCATCCTGAACAATGGATTCAATATCCAGCACTTGGTGAACATGGATACCATCATCCTGAACAGTGGATTCAATATCCAACACTTGGTTGTCCGTAGACATTTCAATTCAAAGCTGATTCACAAGATTATTGAGTGCTTACTTCATGAACAAATCATGTTTATTATACAAGTAATGAACCATATGATATAACTACGATTTTGAGGTTTTTTGAACAATTTTAACTTGAAAATTAAATAATTGGCATCTCTTTTGCAATTTCCTATAGTTAGATGCTGACAGATTAGAAGTAATTATAATATAAACTAATTGGCATTAGACTTATAGTTTAGTTGATGCTAATAAAGTAGAAGTAATTATAGTTGCATGAGTATCAAATATTATGTTGGGTTAAATACTTGCAAAATTTTCTCTTCTTACTCTTCTACTTTTCTCTCAACATTTGTAGAAGCTACAATAGAAAATAGATTTGTAATTATNTTGAAAAAAAAAAAAAAAAATCTCACCCCCAAAACGACGTCGTTTTAGTGGATTTTTAGTTTTTACTAAAAATTAAAACAGATCTCTCATTCTCTCTTCTTCGTTCTTCTTCAGTTCTTCACTTCTTCTTCCTCACTTTGGTTCTTCTTCTTCCTCAGTTCTTCTTAAATTTCATTGAATATGTAACCTCTTAATTTCTTAAATTTTTATTCTGTTATTGTTTGTTGATGAGTAATTTGTCTAGTTTTTTAATTTTCATAGTATTAAAGAGTTTAAATTATATTTCACTATCAGCTAAATTTAAGTTTCCAATTTCTAATTTTCAGCCAAATGTAAGGTCAGATACATATATTCATATTTTATGGATAAATTTGAACATTAAAGGTCCAAACAGTAAGATCAGATGCATATATTCATATTTTTTCATTCTCCACTAAAAAGTAAAGTAATTAACCGTAAATCTGTCATTAATCATGACAAAAAATGCCCTTATTTTCGTTATGTAATTGTTCACAACCAGTTTCATGAATACAATCAAAATCACAATTGATAGTTTGTTTGAATTTAAAGTACTAAGATTACTAATTACCTTGACCGAAGAACACAAAATTACCAATTACCTTAAGCTTAAAAGGAGAGTTTAATCTGATCACCAGAAAATCCTTTTGGGGGGAGCTTCTTGTAAACAGATTTGAGCTTCCCCTGCGTAGATTTGAGCTTCTTGCCTTTTGTGCCCTAGAGAGAGTGAGGAGCTCGAGATGGATCAGCAGGCTGGGTGGAGTTAAGGAGTCCCAGGCGATTCTCGATCTTGGCGGAAATGTACAGTTGGTATGGAATTGAGCACAATGAAGAAGAAGAAGGTGATGTTGTTTCATTTTTATTGTGTATTCATGTTATTTATATTAGTTATATTTATATATTATGTATTTGTGTTATTGGTTAATTGAATACTTTATATTTGAAATGTTATATTGATTTTAATCAGGTAGTCCACAAAAGTGTTAAGACTAAGATTGATATTGTCGTATTTTTCAAAACGTATTATTGACAATGCACCGTATTAAACCTGTATATATCCGTACCGTATTTTTCCCATATCCAAATTTTATGACCGAATTTTTATAAATGTATTTTTCACCGTTTGCCGTATTATACCCGTAAAATTCCCGTACCCGTATTTACTAACTAGGCTACAAACCTCTAATGGAATTTCAGGCTCTGTAGTTCCATCATCAACTTCATCCTCAAAGCTTGTCTCCACTCCAATGACTCAATCAACCGCCAACTAAACCTGTCAATGGCATCAAAACCTCGGACATCACCGTTGACTCACCGTGAAACCTCCGGTTCTGCTTCTATGTCCCCACTGACTGAAATTACGTTGATATGCCGGTTATAGTTTACTTTCTGGTGGAGGCTTCACATTAATGTTGCCAAATTCATTAGCCTATGATTCACTACAAGAAAACTGGCATTCTGCGTCTAGCAAAATTAGACGCAGAAAGTCACATTTAGACGCTAAGCCATTTTTAGCGTCTAAATTTGGNAATTTCACGCCTTCATCATCGGCTGAAGTGCCCTTGAAGATCGCAAGCTTCCCCTTATGTTCGAGCAGTTTTAGAGCTCGCATAAGTACCGTGCGATCCATCCCATGAAGCTCTGAGGTACATGAAGAAAGGGAGAGAGACATTAACCAATATGCATAAAAAAATTAGGATGCAAAACAATTAAATTCTGGACTTCTGTTAAATTGTGACTACAGCTGAATTGTGTGTATGTCATAGAGAAAGAGAGAGATAGCAATGAAACAATAAAAGCATTTAGTTTACCTGTCCCTCGAGATTCTATTCCTGTTCGTATTTCTTCCACTGTTGTAACAGTATCCTCCAATCCATTATCTTTTGCCTAATCAAATATGCAAGAATATCAGAAAAAAACTACCAAGGATCCAGTTACAAGTTCAAACAATTTTATCGAAGTCACATATAACTCACAAAGCGTAAAATAATATCAGCCCAATCCTGAATCCGGTGCCAGAGGATAAGGCATTTCCTATGTCCTTTATCCAACCATTCTGCTCGCCCTGTTAAACAGAATGGCAATTAATAAATGATGCACTGAACACATAGAAGGTACAGCATAGCCTTTACATCACCATAAAATATAACACAGGGAAAAAAATCCAATTAGGCAGGACCAGAACAAACCTTCTGAAACTAAAGCTGATAGAAAAGCTTCTCTAGCTTCGTTACTAAGGGATCCTGCATGATATAATTAAATAGTATGACATATCAGCAGAGATAAAGAAAGGATATTCACAGTAGCATCAGTACTTGAAAAGCCTGTATGTTACTGCAAAAGCTCACCATCTTACAAATGAGTGAACAAGCGTCCACAAAAGTTAGAATCTATCTAAAGGATCACACACACACACACACACACACACACACACACAATATATATATATATAATTGATCAAATATAGTACCATCTTCCAAGTTTAACAGTACTTGTATTCTTCATAATTTCCCTTCCATCAAAATTGTGAATTATCTAGAAAATACTACGTTGTAAAACTAGAAGATAAGCAAAGGCCGAGAAAGAAAATGAGAGGAAAGAATGAAAGAACAACATGAATAAGCAGAGTGGGAATAAAAGGGAGAGAGAGAGAGAGAGAGCAAAAGAGTTAAAATAAGAAAAAGGAGATAGAAAAAAGAAAAACAACAAAGAGAGAAAGCACATGAGCAAAGTTTTATCTAATATTCTTAAATTTTATTGATTCTCACTCATTATATTGAAGCCCTTCAATTGACTTTTATGGAACTTATAAGAGAAAGACCTCTAGATCCTATTTATCCTGATAGGGAAATATATCAAATCCAAGACCTTTACATAAAATATCAAACTGATACTAAAATAAAAGATCAAATCAATCTTCATAATATAACATTACTATTACAATAGAAACAAAAATAAAATTTAAGGTTTGATCAATTCATGCTAAATGTCACATCAAATGGTATTTTTAAAATTGTAAATATAATGGTATCGCTTCACTTTATAAACAAATGATAATGATTCTCTTGAAAGAAATTCAAGGTGACAGAAATCTTAGTGTTGGCCAAAAACCAATAATCAATCTACTTTCCAGCAATTTCATAAAAAGATAGCATTGAGTATCCTCCAAGCAATAATAAGTTCAATTAAGTAGAACCAAATCAATACTGGACAATATATTGTAGCAAATTAAACCTCCGGCTTCTAGATTTGTATGCAATATATTCCAGTGTAAGTGTACAGTGGAAGCATTATCTTAGGAATTTTAGAACTTTCCACTTTACAAACTACTAATAAGCTAACCCAATCAATAAGGTCATCCACCTAACATTGTAGTTGACACACAGAAATGGAGGTGTACATAATAACAAGCAGATGTATGAAAAGGGCTAACATGTTAGAACTAATGCTAATTGCCTCATTGGCTTAAAGAATGATGGGGTATTAAGATGACACTCTAAGTAAATGATCACAAAAATAATCACCCGGATACTATTCCCTATATGATCAAAGGGGGTTCAAATATGAAATACAAATAATGTGAAAACAAAATGTTAAACACAACTGCCCAGATTAGAATACAATAACAGACAGGTTAAGCCAAGCTCAAGTCTTCGAGCAAACTGTAATCAGGATAATAGAAGGCACCCTGAAAAGGGCTGAGAAAGTAGCCCACAAAATTTATGATTGGAGAATTACTTTCTTCAAACTAAAGAGTTTCCAAATCTTATGTCCTATGCAACTTTGCAATTCCGATGTACAAGTAAGCCATAAAAAACTCTCTCCAGTGACTTAAAATCTATAATATCCCCTTCAAAATCCTTCTCTTCAAGTCTAAAATAAAACGTTTGCAGTCTTGCACATTGGGACTCAATATCTAGATCATATACCACCAATTTCGACATAACATACCTACTCCAAAGTACAAATGACTGGCCAAGAAAATCTCATTCTTATCCAGTTTCATCAGGCACTCAAACAAAGCTTTTACAAACTAATGTTTGCTACCTCCTATGCAATCTCCCTCAAAGAAGGGAGAATCGAAAAAGGGAAGACGCAAACAATAAGATTGCCACTAGCTCATTAGTGATGAGCTTACTTCAAATTTATGGTAGCAATGAACATTTTCTGTTTAAAATGTGTTGGAATCCCTAAATAATGTTAATGGAATGCTATACAATAAGCAGCTCCTTTTCTCTCCACACTCAATAGTCCTTTATAACAGCATGCCTTTTGTCAAGTAAGGGTACCTTCCAAGTACAGAGTGGAAATACATGCAAACACTTTAATCTTATTACGGTTCCTGAAGCCTATTTAGAATCTTCCATATGGCATTGAAACAAGTGTAACAAATAGTTTGAAAGAGTCAATCACAAAATTCAATATCCTAATTAAACCTAGTGAGAACATGGGTCTTACTTTCAATCACAGGATTCGAGAAGAGAGGAAATTCTTCTTCCAGTCCAATCACAAATTTTTTTTGAGTTCTACAGTAATCAAGAATAAGTTCCTTCCAAAGCTGTACCTGCTTCTCTCGAGTGTCTCTCACTGGTTGCAAGCTGAAAACAAACAACAAAAATACATGTTGAAATGAACATGAATCATCCNAAAAGTTAAAATAAGAAAAAGGAGATAGAAAAAAGAAAAACAACAAAGAGAGAAAGTACATGAGCAAAGTTTTATCTAATATTCTTAAATTTTATTGATTCTCACTCATTATATTGAAGCCCTTCAATTGACTTTTATGGAACTTATAAGAGAAAGACCTCTAGATCCTATTTATCCTAATAGGGAAATATATCAAATCCAAGACCTTTACATAAAATATCAAACTGATACTAAAATAAAAGATCAAATCAATCTTCATAATATAACATTACTATTACAATAGAAACAAAAATAAAATTTAAGGTTTGATCAATTCATGCTAAATGTCACATCAAATGGTATTTTTAAAATTGTAAATATAATGGTATCGCTTCACTTTATAAACAAATGATAATGATTCTCTTGAAAGAAATTCAAGGTGACAGAAATCTTAGTGTTGGCCAAAAACCAATAATCAATCTACTTTCCAGCAATTTCATAAAAAGATAGCATTGAGTATCCTCCAAGCAATAATAAGTTCAATTAAGTAGAACCAAATCAATACTGGACAATATATTGTAGCAAATTAAACCTCCGGCTTCTAGATTTGTATGCAATATATTCCAGTGTAAGTGTACAGTGGAAGCATTATCTTAGGAATTTTAGAACTTTCCACTTTACAAACTACTAATAAGCTAACCCAATCAATAAGGTCATCCACCTAACATTGTAGTTGACACACAGAAATGGAGGTGTACATAATAACAAGCAGATGTATGAAAAGGGCTAACATGTTAGAACTAATGCTAATTGCCTCATTGGCTTAAAGAATGATGGGGTATTAAGATGACACTCTAAGTAAATGATCACAAAAATAATCACCCGGATACTATTCCCTATATGATCAAAGGGGGTTCAAATATGAAATACAAATAATGTGAAAACAAAATGTTAAACACAACTGCCCAGATTAGAATACAATAACAGACAGGTTAAGCCAAGCTCAAGTCTTCGAGCAAACTGTAATCAGGATAATAGAAGGCACCCTGAAAAGGGCTGAGAAAGTAGCCCACAAAATTTATGATTGGAGAATTACTTTCTTCAAACTAAAGAGTTTCCAAATCTTATGTCCTATGCAACTTTGCAATTCCGATGTACAAGTAAGCCATAAAAAACTCTCTCCAGTGACTTAAAATCTATAATATCCCCTTCAAAATCCTTCTCTTCAAGTCTAAAATAAAACGTTTGCAGTCTTGCACATTGGGACTCAATATCTAGATCATATACCACCAATTTCGACATAACATACCTACTCCAAAGTACAAATGACTGGCCAAGAAAATCTCATTCTTATCCAGTTTCATCAGGCACTCAAACAAAGCTTTTACAAACTAATGTTTGCTACCTCCTATGCAATCTCCCTCAAAGAAGGGAGAATCGAAAAAGGGAAGACGCAAACAATAAGATTGCCACTAGCTCATTAGTGATGAGCTTACTTCAAATTTATGGTAGCAATGAACATTTTCTGTTTAAAATGTGTTGGAATCCCTAAATAATGTTAATGGAATGCTATACAATAAGCAGCTCCTTTTCTCTCCACACTCAATAGTCCTTTATAACAGCATGCCTTTTGTCAAGTAAGGGTACCTTCCAAGTACAGAGTGGAAATACATGCAAACACTTTAATCTTATTACGGTTCCTGAAGCCTATTTAGAATCTTCCATATGGCATTGAAACAAGTGTAACAAATAGTTTGAAAGAGTCAATCACAAAATTCAATATCCTAATTAAACCTAGTGAGAACATGGGTCTTACTTTCAATCACAGGATTCGAGAAGAGAGGAAATTCTTCTTCCAGTCCAATCACAAATTTTTTTTGAGTTCTACAGTAATCAAGAATAAGTTCCTTCCAAAGCTGTACCTGCTTCTCTCGAGTGTCTCTCACTGGTTGCAAGCTGAAAACAAACAACAAAAATACATGTTGAAATGAACATGAATCATCCTGAGGCAAAATGAGAATTTAAGAAGGTAAAGTAAACAGAAAAAAAGGATCGGGAAAAAGAAAAACTAAAATGTTTCACTAGAAAAAGTTAATTTCAATAAGCAAATAAAATTTTTTTGGCTATCATAATGAATACTACTTTTCCTGCAAAATGAAAATGCGAAGGTACTTAGCAATATTTTTTCATGGGTATGTCCAGAACTTGGGATATATATTGTCAAACAGTTTAACCAAATTCTTATAAAGAGGTAAGTTTTGAGAGCATCTAATGTGTATGACACAATCAATAATGATATCAATGATGAGGATGAAACTTATTGAGAGACAATTAAACTTTCGTCATGATATAACCAGCATCTAAAGGTTAAACCAATGGATCCAAAATAAGTTGCCAAACTAATATGGTAGGCATCATACAAGTTAGCTGCTAAACTCAGATCACTCACAGAAAGGTGATTCTAAATAATTTATTCCACAATAATAAATAGTTAAGAGATCAAGATCAGTTAAGAAGATTTTCCTCACATGCATTAGAAATTCCTATTTGTATTTACCAACGTCTGAATAGCCAGCAAAAAATAGTAAAATGCTAGTAATTTAATGACATATTAATCGAGCAGGAGCATACCTAAAGTATGGCGGGTAATTGAAGAACGCTGGAAGCTTGAAATCACCCAATTTCTGCATCTCTCTATAACTGCATATCTGTAACCAATAATTTTTTGTTAAAATTTTAAAAGAAATTAAATCAGTAACTTTACTAGGAAAATCTAAAATCTCTAGTTTCACTGTAAACTATATCAACCGAATTTTTTAATTGTTGTTCAAATTCATACTACAATGATATAATATGAAACAAATCAAACTCCACAAAAGTGCAGCCGCAAAGAATTTCATCATCAGAACAAAAACCCAATATCAACAAACAACCATTACTGAAAAATTCGATTGCAACTCCCCCACCATTAAAAATCAATTAAAGAAAGAAGGAAAACATTAAAACAAAAAAAAAAAAAAAAAAAAAACCCAAAATCTATCATATCTACCCGATTAGGTGGGCTCCTTAGCTGTGTGGTATGGCGGTTACGATAGGTTCGAATCTGTACGGCGTGGGACGTGGCCGCGACGGGGAGTGGAAGGTGCAGGCGATGGAGTTGTGTTTTTATGTTTTTTTCTTTTCTTTTTTATTGATTTATTATTTTTATTTTAATGGTTTATTTGGTTAATTTTTTAATTTAGGGGGTTATTGGTTGATAGACAATGAGTCAATGACACTACGACAGGGTTTTCAAAATAATAAATATTTATATAATTAAATATTGAATCTTTTCATTCATTTCTCTTTAATCTTAGAAACAAAAATATAAAATTTTACTAACAATTTTATCCCATCTCGTTTAATATTTTTTTTTTATGATTAAGAATGTTGGATTCAATTTACAAATTCTTTAACTAATTTCTTAAAAAAAAAAAAGACATTCGAAAATAGCTTTCATTTATCATTTACCATAATATCTCAATTATTTTTATTTAATCAACATTCATTCATTGAGTAACACTACACTCATTAGCTTTCTCTCACAAACGTCACATGTCAGCTCATAATTCATCAATTCATATGAGTCCCGTCTATCCAATAATAGATCTCACCTGACCAAACTAATCACAAACTCCCACACAGGATTAGTGAGAGGGGTTTGTTAGGTTCGTACTATTGTTCATTCACTACTCTTGACACAAAACTCAATCACTCACATCTCTCCTCCATTGCAGTAAAATTTGTTCTTAATTAAATCCAATCAATTTTCTAAATTATTTAACAAAACAGGAAGTGTGACATTTGAAAAATTGATTACATAGTAGTAATCTTTATAATAATATGCAACAAACAAATAAAAAAAAAAAATGGAAACGGGAGAAGATAAGCAAAAGATTTCATGACCACCAGCCACCTGATGCAGAATCATAAGATAGGCTATGACATATAAGTAATTGGTCAAATATGAAGAAATATATGGTTGAATTTAAGTGTTCAGGTTATAGAATATACAGGCATTAGTTCTTGAAATGTGATCACCATTAATGAGTAAGGAAAAAGGAATTTTCACATTTCAAATGAAAATCGGAACACTTGGTTATCAAAATTAACATCATTATATGAAACTATAATGTCGTTTTTTAAATCAAAATATCGACCTGAACATTATCAACTATACTTGACAAAATTTACCAAGAGTTTTGAATACCCAATACAGAATCACAATCATTAACGTGAGATTGAATTCTATGAGTTTAATGTCTTAAATAAATACTAATGGGACGTTTGGTTCAGGGAATATTACCTTGAAGATTAGTGAGAATCTTTAGGAAAATGTGTTTGATTAATTGGTGAGTATGTTATATTAATATGTTTGGTTGGGAGGAATAAATTGGTGGATATGTTATTTAAATTACTGAATTGTCCTATAATTAAATATTATTATTATATTATTTTTTAATATTGATTATTATTTGGATTATTATAACCCCTTGCATTTAAAAACATAGTAAAAACAACCCCATAATAAAAGTTTGGAAAATCAACAAAGCACCCCCACCAACCCAGCCACTGCCGGCAGCTGGCAACCTAACGGCGCACGGAAGGCAAGAAATGGCCTCTGTGTGCTGTATGGCCATTTTCGGCCAGAGATTTAACCTGAAATAGCTAGACGTGACAGAGCTGGCCGTCAACGGCCAAATTGGTGGCCGTTGACAACCAGATCGACGAATCTGGCCATTTTCGGCCTTCTGTGCGCCGTTCCAGCGACTGGCCGTGGCGGTGGTTTTCGGCAGCTGGCCGTGGCGGTGGTTTTCGGCGGTTGGCGGCGGCTGGTGGGTGGGGGGGTGGCTTGGGTGGGCTGCAATTTGTTTTGAATTCAAGGGTAATTTTGTCCAAAAAGTTAATTAATTGGGGTAAAATAGTAAAAACCATATTCATGTAAATAAATTTAAAAATAAGGGCATTATTGTCTATAAATTTTATGAATAAGGGATAAAATTGTAACAAAAAAAGATAACTTTTGTAATCTTAAAATACCTAAGAAAATGGAGATACTCAGATTACCTCTAATATTACCAACCACTATTGGTATTTAAAGATTATTGATATCTTATATTACTTGACAACCAAATATGGTAATCAAGTAATATAAGATGACTTAACCCCAGTAATCCCACATAACCCTTAACCAAACGCCCCCTAAGAGTAAACGACATGTTTCCGCCCATGGTTCAACGAAATAGCCAACTCTCGCCCGTGGTTTTATAAATTACAGATTTCTACCCTTAAATTAACACTATTAATCATTATTGGGTTCTATACAAATACAAAGAATATTATTACCAAACTTCCCCTCATCTTCTTCATCTTTATCTCCCCTCATCTGCTATTACCATACCGTTCTTCATCTCACCAGCTCCAAACCCTCTAACAGCCATGGCCACCGTCGTCGTCGTCGTCGCTGCCCCAAAACTCATCCCAATTCTTCTCATAATCCTCCTCTCCTCCACCTTAACCTCTGCAAAATCCAATCACTTCTCCAAAATCCCTTGGCCTCAAAAAGCAAAAGCTCAGCCACCTCCACATCTACTTCCACAATATTGTCAGTGGCAAAAACCCCAACACCGTTCGCGTGGCCGAGGCCACCATGAACAACAAATCTGCCACCCTCTTCAGCCTAGATGCTAATAACACACAACTCAAATCAAGCAATCAACTGTCTCAATCAAGCAACACACAACTCAAATCAAGCAATCGAATTTCTTGGTGTCAAACTAGGATCCATAGTTTATAGAATAAAAATAAAGAATATATTTTCTTTTCCCAGAAAAACAGATTTGGTGTTGGTTGTGGGCGTGGCTTTTTTTTAAGCAGGTTGTGGGCATGGCTTGAAAGTGCAGAAATTCGATGACATGTGGATTGTCGACGACTTGATTACACACAGCAATCAACCAAATAAAATAGCAGGTGTTAATTGTGTCTGATTTGAGGTGAAAACTATCGGTGGCGACGCTTCCAAGTGCGTGACAATTGTGCAAGAACAGTTACGACAGCCGGCGAATGACGAGCTGGTGCAGCCAGGGGGTGATGGGGTTTTGATGAGGGTGGGGGGATGAAGCTCGCGTTAGTGTCAGGTTGACACAAAGTTGACCGCCACCATGACAAGGAATTGCTCCGCCTCCAATCCAATAGACATAATTTTACCACTCACTTGGAGTATATCAAATAACCCAACAAATAGTTGGTCAAAGCATTCCAAGCTTATATGTTGCGAACTTTATTTAGAGGGAAACGAGATTATAACTTCAAGTAGATACCTAGTATAATCTAATTGTGGAAATACATAATGAAGGCATTAATGAAGTCAATTAAGGCAAAATTGAGTAAGACGTCTGATATAAAGGCCGAGGAAGGTGGGAGGTTATTGCCTGAAATCTACCAGTATCCGGCCAGGGAGTAGCAATCGCGCGCAGAAAAAAGTTGCGATGGCCACGATTTGCAAGATCTGCGGGGTGGGAGATAAAGGGAGAGAGAGATGTTTCTGTAGAAATAAAATATTATAATATTATACATGTCTATTTAAACCTTTTATCTATTAAAGAAACAAACTGGTATTAATTTAAGAGTGAGAATGTAGAATTTATGAAACCAGAGGTGGGAACTTGGATTTTTGCAAAACCTTAGGTGGGAACATGTCGTTTACTCTAAATACTAATTTGCACCGTTAGAGCATCTCCAATGATACTCTTTATTTTAAAGAGCATATTTCACACAAATAAAAAGCATTTTCATTAATTTTTAAATATAAAGAACAAAATTTGTATTCAAATCCAATGGACTCTCTGAATTAGACTTAATAAATAAGAGATAGACTTAATAGGAGAGAGAATTAATAATAAAATGCATATAAATTTGTAATTTATTATATAAAATTGGGATAGAGAGTGAAATTTGACTCTCTAGATGTAGAGAGTCAAACCACTGTTTAATTTATATTTAAAGAATAAAAAATTTATTGGACTTTTGTTTTTATGAACAAACTATTTATAATAAAAAATTTGTCTCATATAAAGAGTCCTGTGAAGATGCTCTTATGCTTGAGGTTGGGGATACAATAATGCTACTCAAACTCGACCAACTCTTTGAACATATCGATCCTATCATAAAAGGTTTTGATTTATTTATTTTTTATTATGTAGTTTCCAAGTTAGATAGTTGAAAATAAATGCTTAACTTTATACAATATGAGAACATTTTCTTGTTACATCCGGTTTAGGCTTCCCACTTCAGTGGATCTTCAACCCATTTTTTTTTTCAATTGGGTCGGGCTTCATAGAAGTTTTGACCTTTCTTGTTGAATATTTACTTTTTTATTTTATTTTATTGAAATTATGTTCTCGTGGATCTCTTAATTACCGTGAAGATGATTTAAAAAGGAAAAATTGAATTGATATATATATACACCCGTAAGTACAACCACAAAAGAGCACACAAGTCACTCAACTCACAAATTATAAAATATAGAGTAGAAACAATATAGAAATCTAACATCAAGAACCCTTGACCAGGTTACCCATTTCCCTTGCACTCTCCTTACACTCAAAAAAGAATAAGCCACAACAAACTTGTGAGAAAGGACATTCTACGGGTTGGCCCATTCTACGAGCTAGACCACACCACGAGTTAGTCTTCTCCACGAGCTGGGCTACTATACGAGTTAGACCTTTCAACGAGCAAGGTCACCCAACGAACTAGGCCAACTTACTCTTTGGGCCACATCATGAGTTGGGTCTTTTTATAAGATTAAGTTAAATCAGGCTCTGGCCCATTAGCCCATTTTCATCCCAAAATATGAATCAGAATCTTATCACCTTTCTAATTCATTCAAGATCCAGTATCTTACATGAATTAGTACTCTTGAACCAATAAAGGCAAGGAACAAGAGTTCTTTCCTAATTCGGACTCCCATACCAAGTAGGTTTCAAAGTTTTACTAGGACTCAAGCTCCATTGAGCTCCTACATAAACAAAGGTCAAGCATCTCATTACGCAAGCAAAAATAGCCTAAAGCTTTAGCTCTTAAATTCTTGCTCTCAAGAATCATCGTCTTTCTCGCCGTAAAGCTTAGTTCCGACTAACTTTACCACCCTTCGCCTCTGCAAAGTTGTGCTCCGGCCACTTTGTGTTAGTCCTGCTCTAGCCACATTATGGTAAACCCTTTCCCGCTCTCAACCCTCACTAAACTTGCCTTCAACCGTGCTAACTTGAGCATTAGAGTGCCTACAGCAGACACCACACTATTGGCCCCCAAACCTTCACATTCGTTCTTTCTCTCTATGCAAGTCCATACGATTGTCAATGCTCGCTTCTCACAAGATCCATCCCTTTCGAATCAACTGTAGATTTTATCGTCCATAATGCTCAACTAGGGGTGTCAACCGCGAGCGGCTCGGCTCGAATAAGACTCGAATTAGGTACTGAGCCAAGTTCGAGTCTACCCCGGCTCGGCTCATTCAGCTCGCGAGTCAATAATGGCTCGTTTAGGGTTTTTTTGCAAAAAAAAAAAGTTTTAGGTCTGTTTTGTAATTTAACATGTAAAAGTTTTCAAATATTGCAAATTAACCCAAACCCCAGTTAAAGTTTTAGGATTTTATAATTTGTTGTGTAATACATTGTTGATGTGTTGATTCAAATGTGATTTGTGTTGATTTGGATGTGATTTATGTTGATTTGGATGTAAATTTACCAAAAATTGGATCTGATTTGTATAAAATAAGATCTGCGGGTTATATAAAAAATGGGTCAAACGAGTCATAATCGAGCCAGTTCGAGCTCAAGTTAATCGAATCATAATCGAGCTTTTCAAGTCGATTCAAACGAGTTCGAGTCGAGTCACAAGTCAAATTTTCCTAACTCGACTGACTCATGACTCGGCTCGAACTCGTTTAATGCTTAACAAAGTTAGGCTCGTTTAGGGTGATACTCGGCTTGTTTACAACTCTATGCTTAACCTATTAGAACTGTTCATGATATTTCAGAGGTGGGGTTCTTATGCTACTTAGTCTTAATCAAACAAAATTATATTAAGCATAACAACACTTGATTAATGAAGGTCTCACAGAGCTAACAACAATATCATATGCATAGACGGAGACAAACAAACATAAATAGCAAATAACATGTCAATCAACTCACAACTTTAAAGAGTCAACAAGCATTGAAGTGGAACCGGAATCTAACTGATTGGACAGATTCTATGAGCAAGCATATCAGATAAATCATAATTGAAACTGTTTTGCATCTAAGTTTCAGATACGAAAAAGGAAGAGAAGGAAAGGAAAACAATTTGAGAATAAAGGTAACTTGTCTCTCTAGAATTAAAAAAAGCTCCATAAATTTGTAAATCTACTAAAGACTGCTACTGTTTCACATTAACCCTAACACCTAATAACTCAAAAATATGTTACCTATAGTATATTATTCTTGCTTGACAATAGTTCCTGCAGCTTCATAATTTGATGTGTCAAGGTTTTACTCTCATTGATAAACTTGTTTCTCTGACCAATAACAAGAACAAAATCTCTTTCAGCTGGTATTATTTGTGAAAACTATATCCTAAAATTTTTATCGAGCAAATAGAAAATAAATTAGAATTATATGCACTTCAAGCATCGGAAGCATTCCAAGGTTCATGCCCAATATAGCTTCACCTTGTTTCTCCGATAGTTTGAATTCTACATTACATAATATAAAAAAGATAGTATTTAACAAAATTCTAGCCAAAGCAATTACCATGACAGGATATTTCTCTTAACATTTCATGAAACATGGTTGACTAATAAAATGATATACAGAACCATAAGGTCCTAAACCCAAGAACCACCCAAAAAAATATTTCAATATGGTTTGCAACAAAAGTTAAACTAATGTCAGAGCAAATTCAGTTAACAGCAGTGAAGCCACAACATTGAACAACAACTTGATGCATCTATATGATACTAGGTTGACATTATAAACAAATAAATATAAAGCTTCTTTCAAAGGAATTGAATTATTTAGATTCCAACTATTAATTATATAGATTCAAGGTAGTAACTTAGTCACATGTTTATTACGATCTTATATATGACTTGGCAAACGATCTTGTAACAGATATCTGTTTAGTAGTTAAAAGCAACATAACGCCAATTTTTGCTGTGCATATTGTGTGCAAATAGTGTGTTAATATCATATAATTAATAAAATCATATAATTATGTTGTGCACAATCACTATATGACCGGGAAGGGCTTTCTGAACTTTTTAAAAGTTTTTAAGTTATAATTTTCAATGTTCTTCACTTTATATGAAGTAAAAAAATCTAAAATTGTTAATTTAAGTACAAATTTACTTCAAATATGGATTTTTGAAATGATTTTGTATGTGCAAATTAATAGTCATTTCTTTTAATTAATTAGATTTTACAATTAAAAAAAATAGCATAAAGACATTCCTCATAGAGAATTTGATAAAAAAAAAAAAAATGCATTTAATTTAATGTCAATAATTGTGGTGTAGGTTCTTGCAGAAATGATGTTTTCTTACCTTAACATCATCAAATGACCATACAATATATATTTTTTTTAATTTAAAAAAATTATAGTCGGAAAGGATATTATACTTTTGTGTCTTTTTTTCCATATTCTATTTATTAATTTTATTTTAATTGTAAGTTTTAAATTATCATAGATTCATTCCTATAAAATATATCTTTTGAGTTTGTGATAGACCTCCTATAACTAAGATTTATAAGAAGAAAAGGGGAATAGGCAATAAGGGAATTTGAGGGTTAGTTAGTTGGGGAATCTTCCACATGGAGTCAGGAGGGATTTTAGTCTGACTTCATTCAGTATATAAGAGAGGGAAAAGCATGTTCATGGGCATCTTGATTTTGGAATATTGTTGGGAGGCCACTAGCTCCTTGAACTGCTACTACCTTTAATTTTTCTTGTTTCTTGTTGTTATTTGATTTTCCTTGCAATTGTTCATATTGTCTTTCATTTCATATCAATATATATCCTAAATCATTTGTTATTTTTGATATGTTGAGATTCATTGGGATTGTTTTGTTTGATTGATTTTGGTTTAGTTCTCATTAAATTGGTATTATAGCCATGGTTAGGGAATGGTTAAATAAAAATTGGAGAATGGAATGGAGAGCTTGGAAAAAGAGATGGAATTTGTGAAAGAGGAGTTAGGCAGTGTTAAGGGTTTTCTCTTGGAACTTCGGGAGTGGATGAGGATGAGGATCAGAGATGAAAAAGAAGAAAGTATAAACACCGGAAAGGAAGGAAATGGTGCACCTGAAAGTTCAAGTAACTGAGAGAGATTGAGAGGGATCAAAAACAGTTAAAAAGATTGGACGGTGAAGAAATTAGAGCTACCTATTCTCAACGACAAAGATCCATTGAGGTGGACTTTTAAAGCTGATCACTACTTCTAGGTAAATCAATTTGAGGAAGAGTAGGAGGTTGAAGCTTTTGACTTTTGCATGGTAGGGCGTGCATTTAACTTGTACTAATGGGTTGACACTCGAGCATTGATCATCTCTTGGAGCTCCTTCATATTGGCATTAGTTGAATGCTTCAGGCTATCATACCAGGGAACTGCTTACGAATCCTTGGTTGCACTGAAACTAATTGGGACTGTGACAGAGTTCAGAGAGCAATTTGAGTCACATTCAGCCCTTTTGTGCGATGTAGGAGAAGACCTCCTCATGTGGATTTTTGCAAATGGGCTCAGGGAGGATTTGTGGGTCGAGTTAAGGTTAAGTAAGCCCAAAACCTTATTTGACTTAATTGAACAAGCCCACCACATTAAGGAGAAAAATTGGGCTTTAGATAAACCCGGATCCAGATTTAATAGAGCCCAAACCCACAAACTAGATTCTTACAATCGGGTTTCACCCAGTCTAGATTTAAGTCGCCCATATTGGTGGAATAACTTAGCGAAAAATGCAAAGTTAGGGTAGAATAACGGATCGCAAAACCAAAACTAAGAGAGGAAAGAAAAATCGATGAAAAGTGCGGTGTCTCCAGTCAAAAGCGATGGGTTCCGGTGACTTACTGAGGCCAATTTACAATATAAATGTGAAAGGAGATTATGCTTTCCTTGTGACAAAAAATTAGGGTCAAATCATCGATGCAAGAGCGAATCCTTGCAGATTTTGTTGGCCTTGGATGATGAAGAGTCTGAAAGAGGAGAACCAGAAGCTAAGCCCAATGTTGAAACCATTGAAGAAGGTAATCCCTTGGCCTTGTCCATGAACTTGATTGTTGGTATCACCTTTGACCAAACTATGAAGCTCAAAGGTAAGATTGGAGGGGAAAGGGTGATTGCGTTGGTAGATAGTGGAGCCTCACACACTTCATATTGCATGAATTAGTGTGGAAATTAGGAATTAAGGTTGATGGGGCAAAGTCATTTAGGGTTATGGTGGGAAACAGTTTTAAAATTAAAGGGGAAGGAATTTGTAGGGATGTGAAATTGGAGATACAAGAAGTAGAGATTCAACAAGATTTTTTTCCATTTGACTTGGGTGGAGCTGATGTGGAGCTAGGAACTGTAACGCCCCACTTGAGGTACGTAGTTAAGATTTGATGAATGGCTTGAATGTTTATTAATTTATCCTTATTTGAGTTTGTATGTTGTTAATATTGTTTGGTTGGCCCTTGGTTGAATGGGTGTATTGGTTTGGTTGACTGGTTGCCCTGAAAATTGTAAGACTTGGCGAAATCTTGATGTTACAGTCTTCGCCGAGGCGAAGAAGAAGCTCCGCCGCGGCGATGAAGTGCTACAACCCCCATGCAGCTGCTGTAAGTTTTCGCCGGGGCGAAGAAAGAGCTTCGCCGCAGCAAAGACTCGGTTGAAAATTCCCTTGAGTTTTTAGAGAATTCTTCCTTTTGGGGCACAATGACCATTCTACCCCTAATTAGCAGGAAAAGTGGGGAGTGAAATGCAAGGAAATTGCTTGGAGAATAGTTTGAATGAGGATGTTTTTGCAAAGAATTAAAGGGCAAAGGTGAAATTTCTAAGAAAGAGTAAGGGTAAAATGGGAAAGAGTGGAGAAAATATGAGTTATTAAGGGTTTAGCTTTAGAAACCTTTTCATTCCTTCCTTTCCACCGCCTCTTTCATCCTTCAATTCTCTCAAACTTTCATTCAACTTTCCAAGGATTTTTAGAGGGCTTTTGGCTAGAAATTGATGCAAATTGATCCTAAGCACTTAAAGGTAAGAATCCTTATTTGGAGGGCTTTTGGCTAGAAATTGATACAAGTTGATCCTAAGCACTTAAAAGTAAGAATCCTTACTCTAGATGTGAATGTTATTGGTGTAAGAGTAGGATCCTTATTGAGTTTGTGTTTAAGGTTTAAGAGAAAGTATCAAGCCATCAAGAGTAGAGAGCTTAAGTGGATTCTACTTGAGTATAAGGTAAGTAAATCCACCTAAGTTGTGATTTGCATGATTGAATGATGTGTAGAGATTTATATATGATTAATGCTTGGATTTTTTATGTTTGAAATGAATTGATGAAGTTATGAATGAGCTCAAGGTTGATTTATGAGGAGATTTCCACCACGAGATGGGTGGATTGTGTTGACAAAATTTTGGTAGAAGTATGGATAGAATTAGAAGAATTTGAGAGGAATATTTTAAGTGTGTTTTCTTTGCAGGATGTGTGATGATTTGAAGGAGTTGAACTCCAATTTTGGATGGTTAAGAAAGAAGTAGAACTATAGTTAGAGTAGGGTTTTTGTATGCACACATATTGTTTGATGAAATGCCTAAGAGAAGCATGAGTAGAAGTAGAGAACCTTACTTTATGCAACATAGCATATTTGCATTTCATGAGTACATATAATAAAGATTCTAAGCATGAGCCATCCATATGCATATGTTTATTTGAGTAATCACCAAAGAAAGAAATTTAAGAAATGAGAAAGAAACACTCTAAGAATAGAGATAAAGAAAAGAACTAATTCTCTTAGAATAAAGAGAAAGAAAGAGTTAGCACTAGAGAATAAATGAATAACAAGTGCTAAAGAAGAGAAAAGAGAATAGGTTGTGCCATGGGGAGCCCGTGAGTGTAGAAATTATCCGCATGTAACCGCCATGAGAGAGCGGTTTCCGCCATGAGAGAGCGGAATGAGAATGAGAAAAAGAATTCGTATAGCCGTGAGAATACATGAGGGTGAGGGCTATATACGAGAGAGAGAGTACACTCACACGGCTAAGGGTTCCGAATCCATGCATCAACCAAGACCAATCGGCAAAGAATAAGAAAGAATAAGAAAGAATAAGAAAAGAATAGAAAGAAAAGAAAAGAGAGAAAATGCATTGTTATGCTTTAGTGCATATGCATCTCATCCATGCATGTTCTTATGATATTTTCCATGGGTGATGAGAATAGAAAGAAAGAAAAGAATAGTGAGAGCTAGAAGTAGAGAAAGAACAAGAGAGATTGAATAAGAGAAAGTGACAAGAGTAAGAAAAGAATTGAAGAGTAATACACGGGGACTACGGAGTAGAGGTTTTACTTACTGAGCATCTTTGTGCTCACCTTGTTGTTTTCCTATGTTTTTACAGGACATAGGTGAGGACGTGGTCGGATGGACGTCGGCAAGCGGGGAGACTTGGCTGCACTGTCCACTGTTTTTTAGAGTTTTTTTGTACAAATGATACTGTACTATGTAAAGAATGTATATATTAAGTAAAGAAAATTTTTGGGCCCAACTATTTTGATAAGTATACTTGTCTTTTTATTAATATATTTTAGGAATATGATAGTAGAAAGAAGTTGTTACAGGAACTACATGGTTAAGCACACTTGGGGATGTTTGTTCAAATTGCAGAAGGTTGACTATAGAGTTTGATAAGGGAGGAGAAAAGGTGATACTAAGGGGTGATCCTTCTCTGGTTAAAACAGTGGTTTCTCTAAAAGTCATGCTTAAGGCATTACAAACAGAGGGAGCTGAGTATGTTGTGGAATTTTGTTCAATAGAGTGTAAGGAAAATTGAGAGAAATAAGAACTAAAACCTGTTGTGGCAGAGGTGATGTTAGAATTTAAGCGGATTTTCGACCAAACCACTAGACTCTCTCCCCGAAGGCAGCATGACCACGCCATAGTGCTCTAAGAATGAACAAAACCACCAAACATTAGGCCATACAAATACCCTTACCTAACAAAAAATGAGATTTAAAGATTAGTTGGAGAGATGATGGTTGCGGGGATTATTCATCCTAGCACTACCCTTTTGCTACCTCGTTTTATTAATGAAAAAGAATGATGGTAGCTGGCACTTCTATGTAGATTATAGGGCCCTAAACAACCTTACCATACCCAAAAAATTTCCCATACCATCCATTGAGGAGTTGTTAGACAAGTTGGCTGGTGTTACTATTTTTCCAAGCTGAATTTAAAGTTTGGGTACCACCATATTCGAGTTAAAGAGGAGGACCTAACCACAACAACCTTTCGAACTCATGAAGGTTGTTATGAGTGTTATGAGTTCTTAGTCATGCCTTTTGGCTTGACTAATGCACCTTCCACCTTCCAAGCCCTCATGAACACAATTTTCAAACCATTTTTAAGGAAATTCATCCTCGTGTTCTTTGACGATATCCTCATATACAACCCTGACCTTACCACCAATAAGAATCATTTGAGAAACACACGATACACTTTATTCAACCGACCCTGGGAGTGTAAAGATGTACCAAGATTTAAAGAAAAGCTACTGGTGGTCAGGTATGAAGAAAGATATCACTGATTATGTGGCTAAATGTTTAATTTGTCAGCAGGTTAAAGCTAAACACTAGCAACCATCATGATTACTAGAACCTCTTAATATTCTTGAATAGAAATGGGAAGACGTATCTATGGATTTTATTGTTGGCCTTCCAAGAGTACAAAAAGGGTATAATGTGCTATGGGTGATTGTGGATAGACGTACTAAGTCAGCGTGCTTCATACCAGTGAAGGATACAACTACTTCAAATCAGTTGGGTCAGATTTATGTAAAAGAAAATGTGAGGTTGCATAGTGTGCCCAAGACAATAGTGTCAGACAGAGATTCAAGATTTGTTTTAGCCTTCTGGCATGGGTTTACAAAAAGCACTAGGTACAAGGCTAGCTTCTAGTACAACTTATCATCCCTAAACAGATGGCCAAACCGAGAGAACCAATTAGGTGATTGAAAATATGTTATGGGCCTATTGTATGGATCATAAAGCGAATTGGAGTGATAGAATTCCATTAATGGAATTTGCCTATAATAACAATTATCAGGCTACTATCCAGATGGCACCATATGAAGCTCTATGTGGAAGAAAGTACAAATCAACTTTGTATTGGGATGAAGTAAGAGAGAATGAGTCTTTGGCTCAAGCATTAGGACCAGAGATGACTCAAAAGATGATTGAAGATATCAGGTTAATCAAAGAGAGAATGAAACAATCCTAGGATTGCCAAAAGAGCTATGCAAACTTGAAGAGAAAAGAAGTAGAATTTCAAGTAGGGGACAACGTGTTTGTTAAGATTGCCCCATACAAACATGTCATGAGATTTGGCAGAAAAGGAAAGCTTGCTCCACGATACATTGGTCATTTTGAAGTGCTAGAAAGGATTGGAAAAGTAGCTTACAGACTTGCATTACCACCGAGCATGGAACAAGTGCATAATATTTTTCATGTGCCATTGTTACGCAAGTACATAAATGATCCTTCTCATGTATTACGAGCAGAGGAAGTGAAACTGAAGGAGAATTTGATTTATGATGAGTGTCTAATCCAAATATTGGATAGAAAGATTAAAGAGCTCCGGAATAAAAGTATTCCACTCGCCAAAGTTCTTTGGAGAAATCACAAGGTTGAGGAAGCTACTTGGGAAGTGGAGCAAGACATGAGAGACCACTATCCAGAGTTATTTGCTTAAGACGAAATTCCTATAAGGAAGGGAGAAATGTAAACCCCACTAGTACGACCAAGGGTAAAATAGTCTTTTCAGTTTTATGTGCTAAGTTAACTACCATGCACATGCCTTAGCGGTAAAGTGGTAAAAAAATGATGATATTTTGTTGGGTTGATAAGATAAAGATGATGGAGTAAGGAGTAATTAAAAGAAAATTGTTAAGGACAAAAAGGGAAATAATGTTATAAGTCATTAAATGAAAAAGACAAATGAATAAATTTGGAAAAAAAAAATCTTGATTTTAGTTTGTATAAGTCGGCCAACACATGTATTCTTCCACTTTCCATCATCTTCTTCAATACTTCTCCATTAATTCTATTTCCTCCATTAAAATTTCAAGCTTCTTAGTTGCAATCTTTCAAGTGTCTTGTATTTCTTCCTTTATTAAGGATATTAAGAGGTAAATTTCAACTCATTATCTTATATGACTATTATGTATTTCAAGTTATTAAAGTTTTCTTATGATTTATGTTAGGATAAAGAGTCAATTGGAGATAAGGAGAAGGAAATTTGCAGAGGAGTGTGGTTTCTTCACGCAGGGTAAGGGAAACCTCCCTTTGATATGAAATAAGGATTAGGTTTTCTAGGTTTAGTATTAGGAAGCCTTAATTCTTGTCACACAAAAGAAATTGAGTTTGGTTTGATGCTATAATTTGCAATTGATGGATTTATATGTGAATTGTAGAAAATTGAAGTTTGATGGCAATTAATGGAATTTGGTTGTATCATGAGCAATTGACATATTACAAAGAAGGTTATTATTGATCATTTAAGATGTTTTCATAGGGGAGAATGGTTAGGAAAGGTTAGGGAGTAGGTGGACGTAAATAGGTATGGAAAAGCCTTAAAAATGTGCATGTTACCATGGTTGCCACTGTCAAGTCCATGGCCTTCTGAGTGATTTTTGGGCGTCTTACCTATTAAACTGGGTTGAGGCATAAACATAAAAGTTGTAGCCCTTTCTCTAAGCTTTAAAACGAGACCAAGATCATATAATCTATGTGTATAACTCGAGATATGCCTTCTTGAATATGACCTGTGCAGCATGACTACCTCAAAAGTGCTTCCAATTTCTTAATTTAATTTTTAGCCTAATAATCTATGATCGATTCCAAGTATGGAAATAATGCTTAAAGGGTTTTGAAGCCTGTTTGAATGAGTGGTCTTTGTGATTATTTAATGATTATATGAACATATATTTGATTAATGAATGACCATGGAGGTTATGTGTAATATGTTATGTATTACCTAATTATGAGCTTCTTTATGTATAAACAAGCCTAAGTATGATATGTTTCTATGAATTTGTTATGCATCCAAGAAATGGTCATAATGAAATGATATGTTCATATATGGAAAGTGTATGTTTTTAAAGAATGAAGCATGTCAAGCATATTAATGATGAAAAAAGGGGGACTTGATCCCAAGTTTGAGCAAAATGCTTTCAAGGTACATAGACATGCAGTTTTGTGAAGAAAATGATTTTTAAGTTTTTTTGGAAGCTATTGGCATGTTATGGGGAACCTGAGCTCACTCATGCACATGTCTAGACCAAAAGAAATGAGCAGTCCATAGCATGCATGACCATGGGGATTGTGTTATAAGTTAAGGTTGGCTCATTGGCCAAAGGTTCTGTAATCCATGCCTCAGCTTAGTCTGATCGGTCGACAATAAAAAAGTTTTCAAAGAAAAAAGTATTTATACATGCATGGCATTGAAGTGCATTATTCATGAACATTAAAGGAAAGCATTACATGAATTATATTATGCATTATGATACGAACTGAATATGCTATGTTATATTACTTTTATGTTGTTAATGTTTGGTTCATGTACAAGTAAATAAGATGTTTTCCAAGTTTAAGAATGTTACATAGGGTTAAATGATCGATACCCTTATTGAGTGATAGCACTCATTTCCCTAGTTTCCATGTTTTGCAGGTAATGGTTAAAGCAGTAATGGTGAGCGGCAATCAAGGAAGCTTGGGGGACATGCATGTTAACTTTTGTTATGATTGAACTTATGATGTTATATAAAGGATGTTGTTTTTGAAATTACTATATATAGTTTAATGTCTATAATCTAAGTTTTATGAAATAATGAATATGTTTTGCTTATAAATTATGGGAGATATTTTATATTTGCTTCCACTATTAAACAATTGATGTAGTTGTTTTTTTTAAACCATATTTTTCATATATAGTCATATTTCGACAGGCTGATTAAGAAAGTAATGTAAATGAGAGGAGAAGTTTTTATTTATTTATTTTCATATAGTACATGTTTGTAACCAAGATTTACATTTTAAGTTACACAGCCTTCTAGGTGTGAATTCTCTAAGTTTCCATCCTAATGAAATACTTAGAGGGTGCCCGGCTAGAGGGGGGTGTTACAAGAAGCCTACCTCTCATGTTTTTGCAGCTTCCAACCCCAACAGTGGGAAAAATGGCTATCTTGGGTTGAATTTTGGTACAAACTACTTACCACAGCTTTACCAAAATGACACCCTTCAAAGCTTTGTATGGAAGAGATCCACCCATTTTACTAAGTTCACCAATTGTCCTTCTTTGGTGGAGTATGTTAATCGACAAATTGCGGAAATCAATTCTATCTTGAATGAGCTTAAGTGTAATTAGGCAATAGCCCAAGGTCACATGAAGGAGAATGCTGACTTACATAGAAGAGATGCCACCTTCTAGCTAGGGGATTTGGTGTTTTTGAAGCTACAGCTGTACAGATTTAAATCCTTAGCTAAAAAACTGAATGAAAAGCTAAGTCCTAGGTTTTTTATGGGCTTGTTGCTGTGTTGGAAATAATTGGCCAAGTGGCATATAGGCCAGATCTGCCTCCCATTGTTCACATTCATTTGGTGTTTCATGTTTCCTAGCTCAAACACAGCTTCCATAGCTCAGTGCCTGTCCAACAACCACTTCCCTTCCTCACTGAAGACTTAGAACTTTTAGTGCAACTTGAAGTTGTCCTCTCAACTCGCCATTTGCTAGATGGCTCTCAAGAAGTCCTTATCCAATTGAAGGACCTACCTCCGTTTGAAACAATTTAGGAGGCTTATGATGTGATCAATCTTCAGCGAAAAGCATGTTCAATATTGTTGGAAGGCCACTAGCTCCTCGAACTGCTAGCACCTTTAATTTTTCTTGCTGCTTGTTGTTATTTGATTTTCCTTGCAATTGTTTCTATTGTCTTTCATTTCATATCAACATATATCCTAAATCATTTTTGATATGTTGAGATTCATTGAGATTGTTTTGTTTGATTGATTTTTGGTTTAGTTCCCATCAGTTTGAAAGTTTTAAATTATATTATTTTTGGATAATTTTTGCCCCTCTTCAATCCAATTCTTGGTTCCGCCAATATATATATAAATTCACTCAAAATAATCCTGACCACTTACGAGGAATTCATCTTGTGTTGAAAGTTATTATTCATCAGAGACCTCCAAACCAAATGCTGGTTTAAAGTTCACTACTTCCTTGTTATATGGTTTGAGAATTTCCTCTATTAAAAGAATAGATTATTTTTGCTTCTGGGAGCACACAATCACGATAAGAAACTCAGTTAAAGGTTCAGGCAGTTTATATTTCTATTACGCAATTGGTTGAGATTGAAAGGAATTTGGGAAATTTGATCAAGTGTCTAAGTAAAATAGCCAATAGAATATTTAGGTGACGTTCATTTACGTTTGTTATGTTTTTGTTTTCAAAATTAAATTTGAAATTGACAATAAGAAGTTTGATCGTGTGTTTTTAAATTTTGAAAATGTGTTCATTATCGTTTACTAAAATTAGGATTTGAAAATAAAAACATAAAATGTGTTTAATAATAATATGTAAAGAATCAATTTCATGACAATTGACAAATGGTAATTTCTTTAATTTATTGTAACAAAATAAGTAAAGTGACAATTTTAATTTTCAACTAGTCAAAAATAAAATAAAAATAAGCTAAAATATATAAATTAATCAATGTTAAGCTCCACAATTCACACATGTCAATTCATAATATTAAAAATAAATTTATAACAAAAATAAATTTTAAATGTATAATTATTAATATATTAATACTCATAATAATTTTAGATGTTGAATGAAAATTATTCATAAAACCCAAAAGTACTCTCTATTAGGAACTAATTCTTATTTTCGTTTTGCATAAAGTGAATTTTTTTTTTTTTTTTGGAAAAGAATAATAAAAATTATATGAAAATTAAATATTTATAAAAAGGTTCAATAGTTTTATAAATCCAAGGGTCGGCGAAGCCCAATTTTCTTTAGGTCAATTACGTTCAAAAGTTAGGCCCAAAACTCAAATACTATGTTAAATTTAATTTGATGGTTCCAAATAGGGGTGTGGAAATCCGGTTAACCGAACCAGATTACACACTTTTCAAACCGAATCGATTTTTCGGTTTAGAGATAATCTGAACCAAAACCGAACCGAATTATCCTTTGAACCGATTATTAACCGAATCGATAATTCGATTCGGTTATTGGTTAATTGGTATATAAACCGATTTTAATAAAATTTGAAATTAGCCTCTTTAGAATAGCAAGACATCAAATGGGTGCCTCACAGCCGTCGATTTCAAATACCCCAAATCAGAATCCAGCGCAAACCAACACCTAAAGAGACGCACAGAATTAGTCTCACTTAGTCTCATTGAGACATCTCATAAACAAAAACGCAGATGCAAAGCTCCCAAACAAACCCTAAAGCTAAAAATCTACCAAACCATCGAAGAAGAAAAAGGTTGAAGTCCAATCATGGCATTCTCTTCTTGCCTTTTATCCAAATCCAAACAGAAAAGCAGTGAAAGAGAAGAAATGGAGAAGACGAAAAAGAAAAAGAAACAGAAAAGTGAAAGGAGAAGAGGACGAAAAAGATGAGGAAAAGTGGAGAAGGAGATGAAGAGAAGAAGACGAAAAAGAAAGAAGAAGATAGAGAAAGTAGTGAAAGGAGAAGAAGACAAAAAAAAAAAAAAATGTTTGAGTGGAAAAGCAAACCCAAGAAAATGCGCAGAGAAGCAGACTGCAGTCTGTAATTCTGCGTACCCAATACCTAGAAAAAGTGGGGGGAAAAAATAAGAAGGATATTTTTGGGTCTGTTTGTTTTATTATTTTGTATAAAATTTTGAGAATAATATTGGATAATTGAGTAGAGTTATTATTACGATAATAAGATTTGAAGAATATGTGTCTAGTAGAGTATTTTGACCTTGATATTTGTGTTGAATATTTGATTGATATATTTTTTTATAAATGATTTATTAATATAATATTTTGGTGCATTTTGTTAAAATAATGTATTATTTTAACCTTAAAACTTATCAATTTACATTTTAATAATATTAAACATTTTATTGGTAATTTTGTAACTAATAAATATTAAAAAATGTAAACCCATATTAATTTCAAGTACTAATCCAACTGTTTTAAAACATCACATTAATACATATATGACAAAAGTACTAATTATCAACCCTTACAATCATTCTTACACGTATACTCCATTAACAACTACGACATGGTCCACTGTGCTGCCCATAGTGCATTCGTTATGTTATCTCGTACAGTCGTCATATTGTCTATAATTCCTTGCTGCGGTTGACTCAGTTCTTCTCCATTTTAGCCATCTTATGCCCCTTTTTGGCGATCACAATATACTTGCTCATTATCCGTATTTTTAGTATACTGTTTGAAGATAAGGTCCTCCATATTGTACATTCTGATATAATTATGAAGTACACAACATGTCATAACAATTTTCCCTTATTTGTCTAACGGGTAATTGTTCATTGCATTCAGAATACGGAACCGTCTTTTCAAAACACCAAAGGTTCTCTTGACAACATTGCAGAGTGAAGCATGTCTGTAGTTAAACAAATCTTGTGGCCCCCTTCGGTTACAGCGGTGATCAGAAATATGATAAGCCACTCGCCTATGAGGGACGAGGAACCCCTCATACATGTTATTTGAATTACAGGGCCTCAACAGTGGAGCAAATACGTCAAGAAAATACTTATACCTGATGGAGGATATGGGAATCCAGAATTAGGATCATCAATAATTGAATTTAAAACTCTTGAATCATGCGCAGATCATTCCCATCCAGTAACGACATAAGTGAACATCATCCTAAAGTCGCATGCAGCCATTACATTTTGTGACAACGTTCCTTTGTGATTCCGGTACCTATTGGCAAATTCATGTGGAACTGAAGCGTACACATGTGTGCCATCAATGGCTCCAATACAATCCTGTCATCAAAATTGAATTTTACAGATATTAACCGACTATGAACATTAATAACACAATGAACTTAACTATCCACTAATAGAAAACATAATGAACCAGTACCTTAAAGAAAGGGTAATATTTTTGGTTGGCTGATATTTCCCATGGAACCTCACTGAAGTCAGGTGGTCTGATAAACTCTGTCTTCAACTCACATATCGCCTCGCAAACTGCGCCAACATATCTAGAGATCGTCTCACCCGAATGTTGGAAATCCTCTATCATCGTTCTGATTGTCTCGTTTTTACCAACGATTGTTAGAAATATCATAACTTGTTCTTCCACACTTGTCCTCCTGGTTGGTCGCAATTTGCCTTGTCCTGACAAAATTTCACATAAGTATGTAAAACAGTCTTTGTCCATGCGGCACTTGTCAAATATCTTGTCAGCATGACCATTAATTGAGTACTTCCAACATGTACTCATGACCAGTTAATATGGATGTATGTCGTGGTTGACGCCCAGTTGTTTCTAATGTGGCAACACCGCAGAGTGCAATGGTTATATCTGTCAGTATTTCTTCTTCGTCATCTGTAGAACATCGTCTTCTTCCTGTATGGCTAGACGACACCATTTAAACCTGCACATTTGCAAAACATTGATCCACAATTAACAAAATATAACAGTCAATATTTAATTCTAATGACAATCCAAAACGGGGTTGAAACATGTAATATCACATAAAACAGTTGCACAATTAATAAGTTCATATAGTTGTGTTATAAATTCTAATTGTAATGACAAGTGCCCACTGACGTATACAAAATTGTTGGCAAACACTTAGGAAATATAGTGTCATCTACAAATTTGGAAAGTCGTTATACATCCAGTTTGCGTTTTCCTTGGGCGGGAGTTTCACGAATATCTCCCGCCACCCTGGATTTTGATATAAGTACTTGACAACCTACAGGTAAAACCGTGTGGGTACTTGCATGACCGTCATAATGTCAATACAATTGCTCATGGAAAATGGATCAGATGGACCACTGGTGTTCTCTTCGTCCCTCTCATCTGCACTGCGATTGCTAGCCCTCGATCCCATAGTCCGCTTCTCCACAAGCTCGTCCGTCAATATACCAATGACATCCGCAAGTGATTGTCCCCGGCCGCTTCGCCTACTCCTATTTCTTGCTCTTCCATGGCCAGATGTGTTTGGTCGTTTTTCCCCTGTCGTCCGATCTAGATCAGGTTCAAAGTCGCTATCATCCATGGGAACCGCGCCCTGATTGGAATAACTGGAGGTCTCCACCGGTTGAGATGTAGAGTTGTATGCATATCTCCCAGTAGCAGTTTACTTCTCAAATATGATTTCATAAAGGTCCTTGTGAGGAAGTCCCTTGTGGTAGAATTGTTGCGCCAGTGGGTTTTGCTGGTAATGCAAAAGAATAATATATTAATATTTGGCAGTCTGAAAAAAAAAATGCGTACAATTACGGTGTCGTTGATTAATATTAGTTAAAAAAGTTAAAAATTTACCTTCACATATTCTTGCGAAACCTCTACGGGACACGTTGGACTTTGCAACTCATCCCACCTGAACCCCGTGTGTTGCAACAATTTCCGCCATGCTTGATATACTCTTTGCAGGCGAAAGTACTTAGAGGTTAGTTGTGTGACATTGAGTCTCCTCCCAGCCACTGATGATATGTCATCCAACATTTCCTAGTAATCTACTGTTTTTATTGAAGTACTGTGCGCAGTTTTCACCCGCTCAGACAACAAGACCAGAAATTTGTGGGTCATCTCAGCAAACCAGTTCATGTTATCACTCATCTAAGGACAGTACGGTGAGACCGACAACCAACATTGGGACACTATACGAATCACCAATCACATTACAAACAGACATACGCACATGTAAACGTAATCAAGTAAACACAGATAAACTTATACCTCATTCGATCCGACACTGCTTGAAGACGTCAAGGCAGGGGAAGATATAGACAATGTCGACCAACAGGGTGTATGACGAACTCCAAGTTTGGAAAAACATCGAAACTTACGCCTCTGCTGCAAGTAGTAATCAATCCTACGACGTTGGGACAAATTATACTGACATCTATGCATATGATCGTAATCTACAGAACAAATATATCAGTTAGTGAAATCCCAACAAATTATTTCCAATAATCCAATAATTTTTTACTCCCAAAATTTATCCATTACATACATCATGTTACATACATAACATATGAAACTGCACAATATTTTGACGCATGTGCTAAACATTGTAAGCAACATAGCACATGCTATAACCGTTAAACCCCAGAAACAAATCCACAGATCCAATCGTGCTCATGTGCAGATATCAGTTTGAGTTAACCAATTATAAAACGCATTATTAAAATCGAAATTAAAAGGATTAATGAAAAGAAAAAACAGTACTAACACAAATTATTTCCAATAAAATAAAAATGAGGAAAATTGCGTCTCGGGTGTCTTGAAACCAAATAGGTCACGGAGCTCACAAACTGGATTTGGGTTCTTCGCGGGTCTCTTTCCCTTCCTGAATATTTTGGACAAATATGCAATAAAATCACAAATTATGCGCAGATGTTTTGTACACGATATAACCTGCAAAACAAAAACAAAACAAAAATCAAACGCAATCACCTTTCCCTTCCCTGATGTTTTGTACACGATATAACCTTCAAACCCAAAAAAAAATTCCAACACAATCACCTTCCCCTTCCCAAATTTTTTGAAAAAAAAAAAACCTCAAAAAAAAAAAAAAAAAAAAAAAAATCAAACACAATCACCTTTCCTTTCCCTGAATATTTTGGATAGATCTGCGACAAACACAATCACCTTTCCCTGTGGACAGATCTGCGACGTGGGTGGTTCACGGTGGTGGGTAGGTTTCTGAAAATCGGTGACGTGGGACAGATCTAGTACGTCAATGGTTCACGGTGGTGGGTGGGTTTCACAAAATCAGTGACGTCGGACAGATCTGGTACGTCGGTGGTTCACGGTGGTGGGTGGGTTTCACAAAATCGGTGACGTGGGATAGATCTAGTACGTCGGTGGTTCACGGTGGTGGGTGGGTTGCGCAAAATCGGTGACGTCGGGGCTTTCCCTGTGGACCAGTCTGCGACAACGGTGGGATCATGGTGGTTCACGTGGGACAAATCTGTGAGGATGTGGGTTCACGGTGGTGGGTTTGTTCCGATCGATGACGTCGATGGTTCACGTGGGACAGATTGTTTTGGTCATGTTTTGGTCGTTTGTTGAATGTGCTTTGTTTGGGTGGTGCTGCGGGGTGGTTTTTTTATTCACATTTTGGTCGTTTGTTGAATGTGCTTTGTTTGGGTGGTTTTCTGATTCACGTTTTGGTCATTTGTTGAATGTGCTTTGTTTGGGTGGTGCTGTGGGGTGGTTTTCTGATTCACGTTTAGGTCGTTTGTTGAATGTGCTTTGTTTTGTATTTGCAGGTGGAAGATTGTGGTGGAGAAGAAGTTGGATGGAAGAAGAACAAGATGGTTTGTCACGGTGGTGAAGCACTGATGCAGTGAAGAAAACTGAGAGAATGAAATAAAACCGAGAAAGAGAAATAAAAGCTGCAAACTGTCTTCAATGGTCAAAAACCTGTCAGGATACTTGTCAGGATTGTATTTTCCTGGTTGTATTGTCTGAATAATAAGCTAAACGGTATTCGCAAAATCGATTTGAGAAAATGGGAACAAATAATAAGCCAAATGGAGCCTTTATTTTTTTTCAAAACACCGGTTTAATATTACTCTTAAACAGCCGAAAATTTGGTTTGATCATTTTTGAAAACCAAAAACGAACTGATTAATCTGAAAAAACCGGTTTTTCGGTTTGGTTTCGGTCAGGTCTTCCGGTTCGGTTCGGTTCGGTTTTTTTTTTTGTAGCCCTAGTTCCAAAGTCCATTCTAATTTGGATTATCATGCAAAATGTATACAAATAAAACATTTTTAATAAATTAAATAACAAATTATGTATTTAATTAATTAATAGTATTTTTTTTATCTAAGTTTATTTTGTAATTGAAAGAATAATATATATGGGTATATTTGTCATTTTACACGTGCAAAATTAACTTTGAAAATAATATGATTTTTAAAAGTTATATCTACTAGCTTTTGAAATTATTTTATAGAACTGATTAGGCTTATAATCAGCTTGAAACGTAATCAGTTTTAAAAGTTATTGACCACTTAATTTTTAAATTATAACAATCTTGATGAATTTTTTTTACTAGTTTTTAAACAAGAGTGATGCTAAATAGCCCCCAATAAATGTTTTTTCAACCCCCATTGAATAATTTTTCACTTTAATTCACAATAATACCCTTAGAAATAAAAAAAAAAAATATTATGAGGAATATCGTGCACATTTCCCCTAAAAATAAGTTTTAATGCTACAAATCTGAAAATTGTTCTCTTCTATTTCAAATCAATTGATTTTTTTTTATTTTTTCTTACAATGGCTTCAACTGGTTTTGGTATTTTCGTTAGGGGTTAAAAAGTGTTTTTATAAATAAAAAAAAAATATCCATAATTGAGGGTAATTTTGCAATTAATTTAGATTTATTTTAAGTGGGAGCTAGTTAGAGAATTAATGGGAGTGCATATAGCATAAATCTTAAAATAATTGGTCTTAAGTAGGGGCCAGTTAGAGAATTAATGGGGGTGCATATAGTACATATAATAAAATAATTGGTCATAACGGGGTTAGAAAACTTCAAATTCAACACCTTAAAATAAAATGGCTTTAGATATAAGGTATGCACGTTTTAAGATGCATTACAAAAATTGAGTAAGAATAAGAATAAGAAACTCACTTCAAAATTTTCATGTATAAAAAATATATGTTAATTAACATGTCATTTTTTTTTTTTTCATTAGTTTAATAGAATCTAATGGAATTGACTAATTGAACATAGTTATTTTTTATTTTTTTGGTGACCAAGGTGTTCAGACTAATTTATATGTACCTCAACTAATCTCCCGAGGCTCTGAAATTGACGGCCAGATAAGCCCCTCAGTGGCCACCCCTATTAGGGCTTATGGGAATTCGAACTCAAGAGCATATGAAATCTCTTTTTGATATTTTACTATCAGACTACCCAATAGTGTCGTAGTGGTTATTGAACATAGTTATTGATAATGCTAATTCAACAACTTTTAAATTATAGGATTTTGTGAATATCAATAATTTGAAGAACAAAATTTATTTTAGAATAATACTATTTTTATAAAGAGTCTATACAAACTAATGTGTTAGAATATGAATAGATGAATTAAAATTAAATGATAAGTTAATAAATACCCATTAAACAATAGTGAATGACATATCAATACAATAATAAAATCATTTTGTATAAAAAAACTTTGAGTTAGTAAATACGGATACAACAAAAAAAGGGTATGAAAATTTTATGGGCATGATAAAGCAAATGGTAAAAAGTACGTTTGTAAAAATTCAGATACGGAAAAAAAATGATACAGATATATACAAATTTAATACGATACATTGTCAATAATACGTTTTAAAGAATACGATAATTAAGAGAGTATGTTTCATTAGCATATTAACAAAAAAAAATCCATGATTTAATTAAGAGAGTATGTTTCATTAAATCATGAAAACACCTCTAGTCACGGGATGGGTGTTACTTTCTCGAATATATTTTGGAAAAGAAAAAATAATTAGAATGGTAAAAAAATATGTGGACTTAAAATTGTGGTTAAATTATGGTTGAGGGGCTTGAGCCTCTGTAGTATTGTTAATTTACTTAATTTCTTGATGGGTAAAAATGAAAGGGGGAGTAAAGTTGGGACACGTGGATGAATGGTCAAATTGACAGTAACCATGCAGGATAATGTGTTGATTCTATCATATCATCCTGTCAACACGTTAACACCATTGGCTTTTTGAATCTGGATATTATTTTCAAGTGTATGAATGAGATTGGTGCATGAAGGAGCATTTTACTATGAAAATAAAAGTGGATAGAGAAAATAACTCTTCTATAAACTGAACACATAAAGACCATTGAAGTGATTGATATGACGGACAATTACACTACTCAAAAGAAGTACGAGCTACTGCTTATTTATTAAAATTTATCTTCAAAAATACGGATACATCGGAAATTATATTTGAATTATAAGGATAGAACATATAATTTGTGAATTATTCGGCTGCACTAATAATATATATGGGAATTATACGATTGAATGTATAATTTACGTATAAAACGTGAATTTATTAACCAAGATATAAATTACTTATAAGTATAATATTATTAATAAACCACTAAAATTTGTAAATATTTTTATATATTAATAAATATTACTAAATTATCATCCACCACCTAAATTTTAAATGCTATTTTCAAAACCTCAAACAAATGTTTGTTATTTTATAAGTAAAAGACATGTTCTCACGCAAGGATTTGCGAAATAGCAAGTTTCCACCCTGATTTTATAAATTCCAAATTTCCACCCCTAAACCAACATCATTCCCAATTAGTAAATTACTTTCTAACCCCCAAATTATTAGAGGGCACATTTTACCAGGAGGTGGCGCATGTTAGCAAACATCGCCACCTACTTTTTCTATCGTTTTCCAGCGACGTCAACTTTTCCCACTACCACCATCATCTTCCCCGTGCCTCACACACCATAAACCCCTTTTACCCCACCCTCACTGATTATGCCAATCATCGGATTTCGGTCGATTTGTGGCTCGCGAAATCGTCCCTCCATTTTCGACTAAACTTGACCACCAAAATCTAAGGCGAGTTGCACGCAGTGCTGGTTGGGAGTTTGTTGGGGCAACACGTCAAGCAAGTGGTGGGCAACGGTAGTAGCAAGGAAAATTAACAGTCGATGGCGAGGAAAACAACCAGAAAAAACCCACAACCAATCAACAAATCAAATTCACTCAAAAAAAAAAAAAAAAAAAACCCAGCAAATCGAACTCCAAACGAAGGCTCCAAATCAACCTAAACTCATTTGTTGTGCAAAGAGATAGGGAAGTGACAGACGGTGATTGGTGACCAAACGTTTGTCAGGGTGAGAGCGGTTTCGATGTGTTGGTTGAGGGGAAGTGATTGGTGGTGATTGGGTGTCCGATGACACCGGAATCGGGTGGCTAGGCGTTGCACTCATGGGAAAGGCAAAAGTCACGCAGGGAGGAAGAACAAATGGAGAAATGTGAGAGTGAGACGGATAGTCACAATTAGATACGGGCTAGGCAAACACAATCACTGGAAATTGGTCATGGCGATGCCGACAAAGATGAGGGAAGTGGAAGATGAAGAGATTGAGTTGAGACTTAGAAGAGGTTTTTTTTTTTTTTTTTAATCCTCTCTTCTATCCCTCCAGTGAAATGCTAATTTCTCCTTTGAGCATTAAGTTAAATGATTTATGTAATTTAAATGTATGAATTTGGAATTTTTGAAACCAGGGTGAAAACTTGCGATTTCACCAAACCTTAGGGGGAATTTTTCCTAATAAAGACTAATTTCCCTTTGAGCAAAGTTAATCGATTTTATGTTAATAAATGTATGAATTTGGAATTTTTGAAAACAGGGTGAAAACTTGCGATTTCACCAAACCTGAGGTAGGAACATGTCGTTTACTCCAATGTTTAAAACCCAACCGGTCTTGACCCAGTTAATGGTCGGGTCACGGTTTAACCAGTGAGTCAAACAGTTGCTGACGTTAGCATCAATCAACGAAATTAAAACATTTATAAACCCAAATTTATATCAATTTAGCCCCCACTCTTTCCGCCTTCTCTTCCAAACTTTTACCGCTTTCTCTTCGCTTTCTCTGTGCTAGGGCTTGGATTTATTTTTTCCTTTTCTTTATTTCCATCTTCTCTCTTTTTTTGTTTATCTTCCTTTGTTTTCTCTTTGTTTTAATACGCATAATGGCCTCTCCAATTTGTAAGGTATCTACTAGCTTCACATCTTGATGCGTTGGGTGGTTGAAGAGTCTCAAAGCCAATATGGGTTGGCTTCATCAAAAAAAAAACACGTGGGTCGAAGTAGACTTTCTTAGTTTCACCATCACCATCCCTCTCCAATGAAGATTGAAGAATCAAGAATCAATTAGCTGTTGGTTTCAAAGATGCAGAGTTGGGTTTTAGGTAGGGCTGCAAAAAAAAAAACCGGAAACCGAACCGAAACCGGTCCGAAAAACCGGTTAACCGGTTTCGGTTTTAAAAAATGAATAAACCGGTTTTCCGGTTCGGTTAACGGTTTATACATTTTTTTAACCGGTAACCGAAACGGTTTAATAAAACGGTTTTCTATTAATTAATATTATTTTAAATTTTAATCTTTAAAATATTTTATTATCTAAAATCCTAAATACCCAATAAACTAACAAATCCCTAACAAGAAGACGACGTATACCTCCTCTCCTCCTCTCAAACTCGCCGATCTGCGTTGGCCCGTCGCTGCCCTCTCCAGTTCACTCTCCATTGTCTCCAAGATTCCAAACTCAGTCGCTGCTGCCTTCTCCATTCTCCAAAGGTGTAACATTACATTCTTCTCAAACGTTCTCTCTCCTCTCTCCTCTCCTCTCAAACTCGTCAACCGCGCTGCCATCTCAGTCTCCACTCTCAAGACTCTAGTCCCCAGCACACGTTCTTTTTTATTGAAGAAGGTAAGTTAGAATCTCCAGTTTAAATAGGGATATGTTGCAATTCTTTGTCATCTTTTTTTGTGATTCTCCTCCCTTCCTTTCGCCATTGAAAGGTAACTACTCCTCTCCTCTCTCTCATCATCTGCTTGTACTTCACTGCTGTTAAATTTCAATTATTTATTTTTTATTTATCTTACGATTTGTTATGGAAATGATTTTAAAATATTAGATATATATGTTTTTTTGGTGTGTTGTATGCAAGCTAGCTATGTAGCTGGATTTTTGTAGAGAGAAGGTGAAGCTAAAGAAAATTTACTATGAAGCATCTGGTGTGGATTAAATGCGTGTTTTTATTGCAGATTTGTTTGTTCATAAAGCTGAAAGGGATTCATTCTTCTATTTTTCATTTAATAAGAAACATGTAGTAATTTTCTTATGGCTACACGTCTGGCTATGCAAATTAATTGACAGCCCTTTATGATTAATTAAAGTGTACGTATGTAATGCCTGATTTTGACAGCCCTTTGTGCGGTTCGGGTGAGTTGAACTTGATAGACAAATGGTGCCATGAACTGGTTCGCTCTGTTATAATTGTTACTGTCTTTAAATCATACTGCTGTTGCTCCATTATAAAAGTTTTGACTCTTGTATTGTTTGTACTTTCGTATCTGGTTTGCAATTTCTGTCGTAGATCCATGCACATGCACATATGGAGGGGGAAGAACACAGTATGTCTGCTCAGCAGTAACTTCACCTTTCTGTCATGGAAAAATCTTGAAGCTGGTCTCTGAAATAGAGAGGCTTTGCCTGCATGCTTTGGTCTTGGGTAGACGATTAGGCTAAATTTCTTGCATTAACTTCTTATTTAAGTATGCAGTATGTTTTAGGATTATTATTTTATATTGTAAGTTCATTCATCCACACACAGGACATAGGAGAAACTATACATAATCCCTCCAGATTTTGCACAGATTTTGAGCTAATTTGGGGAATTGGCAGTTTGGCACCTATAATGTATTTACCTTCAATCTGATTAACTACTTACATTTACAGATTAGGTGTAAAAGAAAAAAAAAATAGAAAAGAAAAATACATCAATAGCTAGACCTGTAAATTAATAGACATTTTTTTTTTTTTAATCAAAACAATACAGGAAAACAATACAGGATATGGGATGATAGTAAAAGAAAATTACAAAACCCAATTATTGGAATATGTGTTAAAAGTTATTTTTGAAATGTATTAAAATTGATATTACAATAGGAAATTTTTTTTTATCATAACATATAAAAAAAAGAAAAAAAATTTATTTATAAAACCGGTTAACCGGATTGCAAACCGAAAATTCGGTTCGGTTTGCAAACCGGTTAATGCAAAAAACCGGACCGGTTTCGGTTTGCCATACGGTTTGAACCGAAAAACCGGTTCGGTTACAAAATGCATGTATCCGGTTCGGTTAACCGGATTTTTGCAGCCCTAGTTTTAGGGACTTATTTTTTTGACCCAATTTTGACACATTGATCCAACAGGCCAGCAGACCCAAGAGGTAAGAGAGACGAAATGAAGACCCAAGAGTTAAGAGAGACGAAATGAAGACCCAAGAGTTAAGAGAGATGAAATGAAGAAGTTAGGAGAGATGGAATGAAGAGATCGACGGTGAAATGAAGAGATCGCAAAATGGGAGAGTGAAAATATGGTTTGGGGCTTGCTGGAATGAAAATTTAGGGAAAATTGGATTTTAGTAAATAAAAAGGGGGTAATGGTTGACCCGGTTTTTTTCAAAAACCGGTTGGACCGGTGGTTGCTACAGTACCCACGGTCCAACCACGGATTATTCCGGATGAAATCACTTTTCTAGGTTTTATGTTGACCCAACCCGGCCTAGAGGCCGGTTTCCGGTTCAACCGATCGGTTGGATCGGGTTTTAAAACATTGGACTTTACTCTTTATAAGATCAATAATAATACTATATTTACAAAGAAATCTTTGTAAGATTTCTATACAAAGTGAGGTGACAAAAAATGAATGGAAGAGTGAAACAAAAAGTCAAACTCATTATAATTATTTTTTTATTTATTTTTTATCACATCATTTTATATGAGAATTTTTATAAGATTTCTTTATACCAGTAACATTACTCTTATAATAATAAAAGTGTTCTTAAAGCGGCTGCCTCACTGGGATGCATACCCACTTTTAATTACCACATCGACAGCCTTAATAAAATGGAGTAACGTTACCCCCAGTTGCCACCTCCCCATTTATGAGCTCCCCTGGAACATGGTAGACCATAGACCTTTGTGTTGCAGGGGAAAAGACGAGCGGACCTGACGTTAGAAACTTGATCCCGCAAAGCCTACGTGGCACATCTTTCACCATTATTAATTTTCTACCAAACTTCACGAGACAAGCCAAGCCAGCTATCCATCCATCACCCCTCTACTTCTTTATACAAAAACAAAACAAAACAAAAAGTCAATACACAACTCATAACTCAAATGAAACTCTAACTCAAAGCAACAATGAGTTCTTCTTCCATTTTGTTGAGGGATTATGCTCAGTGGGAACTCAACGCCTTTCTTTGGATATCTCTCATCACAATCACTCTCCTTTTGTTAAAAAAAGTTGTCAAATTGTTCACTCTTTGGTTCCAGGCTAAGTCCATTCCGGGTCCGCCTTGTTCTTCCTTTTATGGCCATACCCATCTCCTTTCTCGTCGGAGTCTCACCGGTGAGTGTGATTTTTGTAGTGGGTTTTTAATGGTTTTTGTTTTGTTGCAGAGGTTTCGTCACAATCTCATACTTGATTTGATAGTGTTTTTGGATAATTTGAGGTTTTCTTTAAGCGGGTTTTTAATGGTTTTTGTTTTGTTGCAGAGGTTTTGTNAAAAAAAAAAAAACTTTTTGCTTCTAAACCACAATATAGACGCGCTATGAATCTGCGACCAACCTACTGCAACTAAGGGGGTGACTACCGAATTTAGACGCTAAAAATGTTTAGCGTCTAAATGTGACTTTCTGCGTCTAATTTTGCTAGATGCAGAAAGTCAGTTTTCTTGTAGTGACCCCTTGACTTAGCGCCATTACTAGTTCTACATCACTACAGTTCGGATGGAGAAGAGTAGGTTGAGATGATTAAAGATTTACATGCCCAGTTAAAGCAGCAAATCACAATGTAGAATAAGGTCTATAAGCAGAAGGCATATCATCATTGCAAGAAAGTGGTGTTTTGAACTAGGGACTTGGTTTGGATTCAATTGAGGAAGGGAAGATTTCCAGCAAGGAGATTTGGTAAGCTGCAGCTGCGAGCTGATGGACCCTTTGGAGTGCTCGAAAAGATCAATGACAATGCTTACAAGATCAAGCTGCCAGGTAACTGTGGAGTCTCGGGTACCTTCATGTGTTTGATTTATCAGCATACCGGAAAGAGAATGTCGAAGAGCGAATAAAAGAAGACGATGTTGATTCGAGTTCGAATCTTTTTCAAGAAGGTGATAATGACGCAGGAGCATCGTGACAGGTCATTACAGCAATCAACGATCCAACAATGGAACGACTTGAGGATTAAGCGATCTCGCTAAGAAGCGACCTGCGAGTTACAAAGAGCTAAATGAGGTCGACGAGCAAATTGAATAACTTAGAGAAAATACGTGTAAATGTTTTATCTTGCTTTATTCTAGAATAGTACACATGAACATATGAATTTAAAAAGTAGGCACACTTGTCATTAAAGTTGATAAGATATTTAGGGCAACTGTTAGATTTCTGTTAGGGTTTTGTGTGTCTATATAAGGGCACTTTTCACATTGTAAACACAACTTTTGAAGAAATATACAAAGAATATTTTCAAAAACCTTTGTGGTCTCTAACTTGGAAACCTTTGTGGGTTCACCATCCTTTATAGGTGTTCATCAAGCTGTAAATCCTTAGTGGTCTTATCCCATCCTTAGTGGGTGTCTATCCTATTATTTGTTTGGTCATCATTTTAGCTCTGCTGAACGAATCGCCTTGTGTAGAAATAGGTTAACCCTTGGTTCCCTGCATCATTTACTAAATCCATAGCATATCATTTGAACCAAGTAAAGTACGAGTGAGAAATGGAAGAAAGTTGACAATCTGATTTATACTCTTGGATAAGACTATTCATGTCACTCATCAATTTAAGAAACATTGATCCTACATGTGTGCTATGGATGGGCACAGGCCAAGGCGGGGCCGAGGACCCCTGTCTCTAGCCCCGGCCCGAAAGCCTAAGGGGATTCCCCGATCCCTACCTGTAGCCTGTTTGAGGAATCCCCGAATAAAGCCTGTTCCCTAAACAGGGAATCCAAAATTCCCCGTTTGGGGGTTTTGTGTCTTTTTGTGTCCTTATTACCATTTTCTCCAAATTATAATATAGCATCCAAAAGGAAATTAAATCTATAATGATTGATATAGCATCCAAAAGGAAACTAAATCTATAATGATTGATTGATTTATTATAATCAATCAAAACACCGAATGATATATTACACATATATAACATATATATTATGTATTAACATATGATTATAGATAATAGCATATTATGTGTAATGTATAATGTATAACATATATATGTTATATACATTATACTAATATACCATATATAATGTATAATGTATAATGTACAATGTATAATGTCTAATGTATAACTTTTGTTTCAAGCATTAACATATTATGTATAATGTATAATACATATACGTTATATATATTACAAATATTTATAATGATTTATTATATTTAATCTAGTTTTATTTATTACCTATTTATATATAGTTTCATAAAATACTTACACAATTATAATTTGTTATTGTATAATATATGATTGATTTTTAATTATTAAAATTAATATATATATATATATATGGGCCAGGCCAGAGATTTCGGGGTGGGGTGGGGCAAGACCTATCCAGGCACCAGCCCGTCCTCGAATTTTGAGATTAATTTTTGGCCTGCTCCCGGCCTAAATCTTGAATGATTCGGGAAAACTCTACCCCGTTTGGGCCGAGCCAGGATAGGTCCCCACAGGGTCGATTTTATGCCCATCCCTAATGTGTACAAGGAATAAAGAAATAATGTTTGTCTTATTATAGAATAAATCGTTTTATGATTAGGATATAGGGGACCACTTTTGAACTATCAATTAGAGTAACTGTACCTTCCTGATAAGGAAATCTATTTTTTCTGATGATTTTGATACTTTATTCGAAAATTCTAACTAAAATAAGGGCTAAAAATAGAATATAAATATGAATCTTTATATAAGTTTGATTTTTTTATGGAACTCATGTAGCTCACATCAATCCTTCATTCTGAAACTCATGACATATATATAAAAGAAGTTGGCCTATTATTATTATTTTGGTAAGCTCCAAGAAGATGATTTTTTATTTATTTATTATTATTATTATTTTTTTATCTCTTGTTGGACATTGGACTAGAATGATTAAAATCAATTAGGATAATTAAGAAGATAATAAATTTTTTGGACCATCCAAACCTACAAATTCAAGGTCTTGGCATATGTAGCTAAAATCATCAATACCAGAGGTACTTCGAAAGTAGTAAAAGAATTAATGGCATCGTTGGCAAATTTTTCAATTTTTTTAATTTAATAAAACAGTCATTTATACAAATTATTTTATGATTTATATAAAACCTTAGTCTAGTTTAGTAATTCACAATTCCATGAGCAGCTAGCTTTTGGTGTAAAAGCTTCCTTTAGACAACATGTTCGGTACTTAACTAAGACAATAACAATTGGCTCAAATTCATTTGAAAATTATGTAATTTGTTTTTAAGAAGGGAGTTAAGTGCAATTTAAGAAAGATCTATTTTGATAATACAATGCAAAGTACGTGAGTATTTTGGGAAAGATTTTAGGGATCATTTTCAGTGATTAGGAAATTAAGATTTTTTTAATAAAGTAATGACAAAATTGTAAACCATTATGTAAGTTTGAGTTTTTGTTGGAACTATATCATGCAGCTCACACTGATCCTTCATTTTGAAAACCATAACAGATCTTGCTATATACCTATAAAAGAAGCTGACCCATTATTAAATTGGTAAGTTTCAATATTGAAATTTATATCTCTAAATATGGGGATTAACAACATTATTAATTTGTTAACATTGGATTAGAATAATTAAAAATAATAAAACTATATAGTTGAACCATGTAAAACTGGTGGGCAAGAAATCTGATTAATTTACTCTCTTGAATAACATAATAATAAAAAATATATTGTCGTTTTGTAGAAAGAATTATCCGATACAGACCTTATCATGGAATATATCTTTTTCATAGAAAGATGTAAAAATCAATTAGGATAAGAGAATAATAGATTAATTCGACCATCCAAACCTACCTAATGATTGTAACACCAATCCCATAATTTATCATATATGCAATGTTTAATAGCATAACATATCATTTTCACAATAAAATGTGAGCGAGAAACAGAAGAAAGTTAACAATATGATTTGTACTCTAGGATAAGATTATTCATGTTACTTATGTTATAAGAAACAATGATCCTACATACATGTGTATAAGAAATAAAGAAATAGCATTTGTCTTATTATAGAATAAATCCTTTTATGATTAAGATATAGGAGACCACTTTTGGTTCATCACTTAGAATAACTACTTTCCTTATAAAGAAAATTTACTATTTTCTGATTATGATACTTTATTATAGAAGTCTAATTAAAAGGAAAAATTATCCGTTAGTGCCATACTGCATCTAATATTTTTTGTTTGGTTTGGGATATTATTACAAAAAATAATGACAAAATTATACATTATTATATAAGTTTCATCGTTTGATGGAACGCATCATGTAACTCACATAGATTCTTCATGTCTGAAACCCATAATAGATCGCACTATATATATTATATATATATTATATATATATAAACACACACACACACATAGCACATAGTGGCAGATCCATGATTTGCCAAACAACTAGTAAAAACTTAAAAAATCACCAAATCTTAAGCAAAAATAAATAAAATAATAAAATATCAAGAACATAGAGAAAATAATGTAATAACACATATTTTCCTACTTAAATAATCTATGAGAAGCAAAATTTTGAGTAATGTGTTGAGTAAACCTTGAGCAAAAGCTTCCTTTAATATTTTTTTATTTTTGGCTTCCAAGATATAATATAATTTTCATGATTTTGATCAACTTAGCCTAAGCTAAAGTTACCAAAACTTAATCAAATCACCGTTGCGTTGCGTTGACTTTTAATATGAATCATAAAAAAAGGGAATTTCCTTGGTATAAACATAGATAGTAAATCAAATTTCTTTAATAACTTTGAGCAGCTGAACGGTGATGTTTGAAATGTAGAAAATTGTTAGTGAAGGGAGAAAAATAACATCCTTTAAAATTAGTTAAGGTTTTAATTTGGAAGCAAGTTAATCTTAATATAAAACATAAAATAAACTCAAAAGATCAATGTCTTTTTCCCTCAAATTAGAATAAAAAGCCTAAAAAAAAAAAAAAAAAAAATTGATTCGATCCTAAAATCACTAAATTGAAATAAACAATACACATACTTAAATCTGATAAAACAGAAAACGGAGCTAATTATGGCACCTTGAGTAGTGAAAGATATAACAATTTCAGTCTTTAAAAGTTTTAAGAGTGAATAACATGAGAAAGAGAATGAGAGAATGAGAGAGTAAATAATTGTGGGGATAAAATCATAAAAAGTAGGGGGAGTCGTGGAGAAAAAGAGTGAAGAGAGTTTTAAACTTTTAATATGATGTGGGTTTGGAATATATATATATATTAATAGCAAGTTTTATGTGGACTTAGATATATGTCTAATACTTTTCAAATTGGAGACTGGGCCTGGGTATATATATTAATAGCAATTTTTTTGTGACCTGTATATTAATAATTTTTTTTTTAAAAAAAATTTGAGGCCTACCCTCAAAGAGGTTGAATCCGCCCTTGTATATATATAACCTATTTATAGTGATACTCTATGTAGGAATAACCTCTATATAATCATAAAAAAATTTAGTGCCAACTTGGGATAGTTATAAATAAGAATAAACTCTACATTGTAATAAATTATAATTTTTCTAATTCCCATCTTAAGAAAGTTGTCTCCACATAGTAATAATTATTTGTATATTGCAAAAAAATATATGCTATGTTACATTAAAGTTTTGAGATGAAATAAAATATTTATCTAAAATTGTTTGAGATAATAATTTTTGTTTTACAGTTGTTATCACATCTTTGAACTTCCGGGTATGTAATGACTCGCCAACATGGAGACCTTCTTGTTGAAGCCAACAGATTTCTAGGTTGTCAAGCATGTTTAAAGCTTCTTGGTATGAAACTTTTTCTATTTCCATATTATCATCCTTAGGATTATCTCATTCCTCTTGTTATCTAATTGCAACAATGGTTTCTTCTTTAGTTAAAGCATACACGACTAGTTGGTCATTTGGATGATTAAGGAAGAAATTATATCTGTTTCATTAGTGTAGTGTTGCTCATGGATACATGTATTAATTTTATGAAACTATGTATATCTCTTCTACCAATATCTATACCTTGGATTTGACATGCTCCATAATTAATTAATTATTAATGTAGTGTATAATTTACCTCTATACTACTTGCAATAGAGATAACAAGGTCAAAACAATATTTTTTTTGTAACTACACTACTATTAAGTTATAACCTCTTCATAGTAGTAGATTATTTTGATGCCACCATTATGACTACAGAGAGGTTATTTTACTATATATATATATAGCTTTGTTATGAAGTTTCCTTTGTCTTAAAAAATTGGGCTGTTTTTCTGGATTTGATAATCCAGTGAACTTAAAACTCATCATCCCCAATGTAAGAGTTATGTATGTAAAAATAAATGGCAATAGTAATATGAGAATGTTCTATTAAATATTACGCACGCTCTTGTTTCTTTACTCTACATGAGTATTAGGAAATTGTAGAATATTCTTGTTTGTCAAACTTATGACTTGTGTGTGTGCACAACAGTTATGTTTGCACATTGGTTGCCAATCTTATGATTTGGCTTGTTTCCTTTGTCTTGCGTGTGCACAACAGTTTTGTATGCACATTGGGTGCCAGACTTGTGTCTTGGCTTGTTTTGTATCAAGTGTGTGTGTGCACAACAGTTTGTGCATGCACATTGGCTTCAAATATTTGCAACCCAACACGAGTTGCTTGTTTGATAAAGTAGCAAATATATTTATTTATCTTTGTTGCTACCTTTTTAAGACCTTTTACATGTGTCATATTATCCTTAACTGGTCCTAGGGAATAAAGATGTTTTTCCCGATTTGTTTTGTGGTCCAAACCAAAAGAAGGAATACTTTCCTCATTTGGACAAACATGGGTCAGCTCCTTATTGGATGACACGTCACAAATGTGTTGAGCAAGAAACCCAACAATATATAATATCTCTTCTTGAGTGTTTGAATCTAACCTTTTGATCTTGTATTCTTCTTTGTACTCTAAAATTTCTTAGAGTATTTTCCTCTTAAAAGGTTCATAGCTTCATTTCATTTTTGTGCCAAAACCTCACCCTATCTTTCATTCTCTTGATGGCTCTTGAAATGTGGTTCCTTTGCTGATGCTGGTACGTGGCATCGATGCTTGAAGCTTGGTCGTTTACAAGTTGCTCTTGGGTGTGTTCTCGATGTGAAAAAGGTCCAAGGAGTTTCAACACGTTAAGGATTCAGAGTGTGGTGCTAAGTATAAAGTTGGACAAGGAGTTTTTTTATTATGTCTTAGATCAACTATGAACATTATCTTGTAATGTGTTTTTAAATTAGTGGATTGCTTAGATCTGAACAAGGTCCCATGGATGTAGGCTAAAAGTGGATTTTAGCCGAACCATGGATATGGTTTTTTTCTTTACTTTATGCACTTGTGGATGAAATGTTCTAATCTGATTTCTCCTTATCTACTTGCCAAAAATATTCCGCTACACTTAAAAATGGGTAACCATACACCAAAGTGAGTTAACAAACTCGTAGCAAGTGGTATCAAAGCTTGTTTTGATAAGTTGCTTGAGTTGATCCCTACCCATTTTGCTTGTTTTTGTTTGCATTTGAGTGGTCTTGTGTTTGGACTAAATTTGTTTTGTGTTGCGTCTTATTTTAGATTTGTTGCTTGTCTTTTTGTGCACTATCGTTTGCTGCGTTAGCTTTTGTTTGATTATTTTTCGTCATGAGTTTCTTTACTGAAGGAGGGTCTGCTCATAGACCACCTCTGTTAGAAGGACCTAACTATTATACATGGAGACCTAGGATGCATGCTTTTCTTAAGCCTATAGATGAAATAGTATGGTCCATGATTGTGAATGGTTGGACAGCCCTAGTTGTTGTTGAAAATGAAGTGTCTAGACACAAACTAGTAGCTGCCTAGACTGTTGATGAGTTAACACTTGCAAATTATAACTCTAAAACCATTCATGCTCTTTTCAATGCTGTTAATGTGAACCAAATGAAAGTCATAGTTAATTGTGATCTTGCCAAGGATGCTTGGCATAGGCTTCAAGTCAAGAATGAAGGAACCAGTGCCGTTAAAAGAAATAAGCTTAGAAGACTTGTCACTGACTTTGAAAATCCGAACATGGATGATGATGAGACTATAACTGACTTTTATGGTAGAGTTTGTCATATTTCTAATGAATGTCTTGCTTTGGGAAGAACAAATTCTAATATTGAACTTGTCAGGAAGGTTCTTTGCTCTTTACCCTAAAGATTTATGTCAAAGGTGACCGCCATTGAAGAATGTTGTGATGTGGATGTCATGGACATTAATGAACTCATTGGCTCTTCAAAACCTATGAACTGAACCTGAAATGTTGGGATAAACAGAAACTGAGCAAAGGTTTGGCTTTCAAACATGAAGTTGATTCTGATCCTTTTGATTATTGTGATTTCAGTTCCTTGGAAGATGAAAATTGTGCTTTACTTACAAAAAACTTTGCTAAGATTCTTAAGAAAAATATGAAAAAGCCTTTTGATAGTGGAAATGGCTGAAAACCTTTTGTAAAAAAGTCTTATGACCATCAAACTCTTGGTAACTTTTCAAAAAGTTCCCAAAAGATAAAGAAAAGAAAAATAAAGGTATCAAGTGTTTTGAATGTGAGGGCTTTGGCCATATACAATCTAAGTGTGCTAACACACTGAAAAAGAAGAAAGGCGAGGCCATGGCTGTCACTTTAAGTGAGATTGAGCATGATGAGAGTGATGATGATGATTCAAGTGATAAGGTAAACGTTCTTACCTTCACCGTGAACCAAGAAGATGGTAAGAGTGATTGTTCAGATGACATTGTTGACATTTATGCTAAGCAACATGAAGCTTACAATAAAATGTATGATCAATGGCTAAAGGCCATGAAAAAGTTGCAATCTCTTGGTATTAAGAATGCTACCTTGTTGAATCAAAAGAACGCCTTGTCCGAAAAGATTGTTGTTCTTACTTCTAAACTAACTGAGGCTAATGCCATCATTGATAAGTTGAATGTAGGTTCTCTCAAGCTTAATGAAGTCCTTGGTCAAGGAAAATCCTTTGGAGATCGGTATGGCTTAGGCTTTAGTCCTAGTGCTAGCACATTGAAAGCTAGTGTAAGCACGTTTGTTAAGGCCACTAAAACTCTTGTGAAGGTGCTATTATGAGACAAGAAATGAAAGTATCAAAATTCATTCCGATTTACCATTTTTGTCATAGGAAAGGTCACATCAGACCTAATACTTTAGGTTTGTTGCTTATTTGAAGAAAGTTCTTAAAAATCATAATTCTTTTTCTAATGTAAATCATAATGCTAACAATGGTTTTTCTTCCAAAAGAATTTGGAAACCTAAGGCTAACATGAATTGTTTTGTGTCTCATACCTATTTGCTTGCATTTCAAAGTGATCTTTGGTATTTAGACAGTGGCTATTCAAGGCATAAGATAGGTAATAAATCTCTCTTGACTAAACTTTAATGATTGATAGTGGGCATGTCACTTATAGAAATGGAAAGAAAGGTAAAATTCTTAGTAAAGGTTCAATTGTTCTACCTGATTTTCCTATTTTGAAAGATGTCTTACTTGTTGATGGTTTGAAAGCTAATCTAATTAGTATTAGTCAGATTTGTGACAAAAATTTTGTGGTTCAATTCTCAAAGGACAAATTTCAAATTTTGAATGGTAAAGTTGTCTCTTTACTTGAGGAAAAAAGGTCTAATGACATTTGTTACTTGCTTTCTAACCGTGTGTCATGTTTCTGCTCTAAAACTGATTCCACTAACTTGTGGCATGAAAAACTCGGTCACATGAATTTCAAGAACTTGGTAAGACTTTCAAAAAGGGAAGTGGTTAAAGGGCTACTGAAACCTCCAAAAGGTGATATATGTGGTCCATGTCAACAAGGTAAACAAACTAGGATATCTCATAAAGTTTTATCTAATCTCAATACCTCATGTGTTTTAGAATTGCTCCATATGGATCTAATGGGTCCTATGCAAACCGAGAGTTTGGGAGGTAAGAGGTATGTTGTTTGTGTTGATGATTTTTCAAGGTTTGCTTGGATTGACTTCTTGTGTGAGAAATCTGATTCTTTCAATGCATTTAAAAAAATTAGCTAATAGGCTACTTGTTGAGAAGAGTTCCAAAGCTACAAAGATTGTGAGAATTAGGGCTAACCATGATAAGAATTTGAGAATGCTGACTTTGCTATTTTTTGTGATTTGCAGGGCATATTCCATGAATTCTCAGCACCAAAAGCACCTTAACAAAATGGTGTAATGAAGAGGAAGAACCTAGTGTTGCAAGAAATGGGTAGTTGATGCTTAATGCCATAAAGCTTCCTACAAGACTTTGGGCTGAAGCTATTAACATGGCTTGTCATATTTCCATCAAAGTTTATCTCAAAAAAGGTACCCTTCAAACTCCCTATGAGCTGTGGAAAGGTAAGATACCTGGTCTCTCTTACTTTCATGTGTTTGGATGCAAATGCTACATATTGAATGATAGAGAGAATTTGGGTAAGTTTGATTTTAGGAGTGATGAAGAAGTTTTTATTGGATATTCCTCCAATAGTCGTGCATTTAGAATCTGTAACATACATTTTGAAAAAGTTTTAGAATCCATTAATGTTGTGTTTAGTGATGTAGAAGATTTTTAAGAATATTCTCAAGAATGTGAAATTCAAGACATGTCTGCTCCTCGTGTGCCCACACAAAACGATGTGAACATAAATGAATTACTTGAACCTAAGCCTTCTTCAAGTGTACTTTCACCCACTTCCAGTGCTGCAACAATTGGATCTGCTCCTTGTAAAGATTCATCATCTGATTCATCATTGCAACATGAAGGAATTGAGCTGGTTGGTGATCTGATGAGAGTACTCAAAGAAGAAACCAAAGAAGAATAGATCCACCAACATGGATTCAAAAAGCTTATCCTCCTTTAACTGTGATTGGAGATCCAAATGAAGTAATGGTTACAGGAAGGAGAAGACAAAATGAAATTAACCATCTCTGTTATGTGTCTCTTACAGAACTGGAGAATGCCAAGCAAGCATTGGAAGGTAAGGATTGGATTGAAGCCATGCATGAAGAATTAGAACAATTTGAAAGAAATGATGTGTGGACACTTGTACTGAGGCCTGAAGGAATCAACATAATGGGTACCAAATGGATTTTTAAAAATAAGACCGATGAATTTGATAATGTTGTTAGGAACAAAGCAAGGCTAGTAGCCCAAAGGTATACTCAAGTGAAGGGAATCAACTTTGATGAAACCTTTGCTCCTATTGCCCGACTTGAGTAAATCTACTTGCTGCTTGTTGTTGTTGCTGCCTGCTACCTCAAGATCAAATTGTTCCAAATGGATGTCAAAAGCGTTTTCTGAATGGGATGCTCACCAAAGAAGTGTATTTTGAACAACCGATTGGCCTTCAAGACCCCCACAAACCTAATCATGTGTTTAGATTGAAGAAAGCCCTTTATGGGTTGAAGCAAGCCCCATGGGCTTGGTGTGAAAGGTTGACAACTTTCCTTCTTGAGCATATCTATGAATGAGGTATTGCTGACAAAACCCTCTTTATCAGGCATGCTAACAATGAAATTGTGTGTTCACATATTTATGTTGATGATATTGTGTTTGGTTCTACATCGCACTCACATGCACTTGAATTCATTAGCTTGATGAAAAATGAGTTTGAGATGAGTACGGTAGGGGAGTTGAATATGTTTCTTGTTCAAATTAAACAATCAGAAAATGGCATGTTTGTTTCCCAATTTAAGTATGTAGAAACATGTTGAAAAGATTTTGTCTAGGGAGTGCAAAGCATTCTAGAACCCCTATGAGTGCTATCGGAAGATGAACATGGTAAAAAGGTAGACATTAAGATGCACCAAAGCATGATAAAAAGCCTTCTTTACTTGACTACAAGCCGACCTAATATCTTTTTTAGTATTGGTGTTCATGCAAGGTTTCAAGCTAACCCTTCTGAGTTGCACCTGAATGCAATGAAAATAATCATGAAATATGTTTCAGGTACATTTGATTTTGGTCTTTGTTACTCATTTGATTCTAACAGTTGCTTGGTTAGATATAGTGATGTCGATTGGGCAGGAAGTTTGGATGATCGAAAGAACACTTTGGGTGGATGTTTCTATTTTGGAAACAATCTTGTCACATGGTACAATAAGAAGCAAAATGCCATCTCCCTATCCGAGGCTAAGTATACTGCTGTAGGGAGTTGTTACACTCAAATTTTATGGTTAAATCAAATGTCGTGTTGACCAAGATTGTGTTACAATTTTTGGTAATAACACGAGTGCTATTAACATCTCTAAAAATCTAGTCCAACATTCTAGGACTGAGCACATTGACATAAGACATCACTTCATTAGAGAGTTAGTTGAGGAAAACATTATTGCACTTGCTCATGTGCACACAAAATCCTAACTGGCTAATTTATTTACAAAACACTTGATTATGATACTTTTGTTTTCTTGAGGATATTGATTAGACTACTTCAACTTGAGTAGTTTCTCATTTCTGTTAATGAATAAAGCATGAACATGCTACTTTTATTTTTGCTTGTCAAGTCCTTTGATCTGTGCTAGCACTCTAATTGTTATTGGTTTTCTCTAGTCTGTGTGCTAGCTTTAGTATATTGTGTCCACTGAGACTCTCTATATAACATGACCTTATCTCATCATGAGTTGTTTGTCCATTCTTGTCACCATTATGAAAGTACTACCTTGCCTGAAGTGTGATAGCTGTTTTTGAGTAATTTTTTTATTTGTAGAGAACTCATATGTCTTGAAAAATCTACCACTAAGAGGACTACCTTCTAGCAAGTGTGAAAGTACATTTTGGTTATGATTCGAGAGTTATTTTCCCTTTGTTCAAAATGAAAAGAAAAGTCATTAAATCTTTATGTTCTATGTAGAAAAACAAAAGTGAAAATTGTTGTAAGGCATGAGGGAAGGGGGAGCTTCTCTTACAAAATTTTAATTGACCAATGTGTCATTGAATCCCCCTTGAGGACACTATCACACACTTAGACAATCCTTTGTGACTTTATCTCTCTTGTGCGTGGTTAAGGAAGTGTTGTTTTGATTGCATTATATTGACAACTTCCTATGAGTTTTTGTGCCTTTTAAGATTGAAAAATTGATCTATTAGGATGTTTTGCATAAATTGACTGTCTTGACCTTAGAAAATTCATGTGAAGCATTTCATCATTTTTAATTTTATGTTTTTAAAATTGTTCAACAAAGTCGGGTCTTTTGAAAAATTTTAATGTCTTTTGTGATGCTATGTGCTCATATGATTGCACCGTGCACACTCACTTAGGATAGAGTTCTATTTTTGGTAAAAATCTCTTTAAGGCTTTAAAATGACCGCATGTTATATTTGTTTGCCCTAAATCACTTTTGCGTTAGTTTCTTCAAAACCCTATAGCCCTATAGCGCCGCCTCCTGTTTTTTCATCTCTCATGATTTTTCCTTTCTAATCTTCTTTGAATTTTTTTTTTTTTTTTTTTTTTTTTTTTTTTTTTTTTTTTTTTTTTTTTTTTTTTTTTTTTTTTTTATTTGTGGAGTTTGTGCATGTGATCATCCGGGTTTCGAGATTAATGACTTTGTGGTTTGTTGGATGCGTGAGAATTTATGGCAAAAATGGAATTTATGTTTGACTTATCTTTGGGCTTGGGTGATATTTAATTATTCTTGATGTTATGTGTTGGATGAAATTTTTGAGACGAATTTATATCCGGAAACTAGTGTTTTGTTTTTGTTTGTTTTTAATTTTCGAGTCTAGGTTAGGTTTAATATTGTTATTTGTGGGTATCATCACTAGAAATCCTTATGAGACTACAACTTGTCCAACTAGGGCTGCCTAGGGATTTAAAGGCTTGTTGCATATGCTAAACGCAACTGTGACAATCTACGGAAGTGATTTAGGTTAGCCTAGGATTAGATTTTATTTTGTTTTGTTTTTAGGCTAGAAGAAATCTTTAGATCGCTCAGCTTGCTATGGACTAACAAGAAGCTATTTGGGTGTTGTGATAAGTTCTTGAAAATGCACTTATACTTAATGGTTTCTCAGGAGTATTTGTGAGAAATTAGGGTTAATTTGCATGAATTGACTTAATTGTTTAATAAATGCACTTTTTGGGATCACAAATATTTTTGTTGTGTTTTTAGGGCATAATTACTTAAAATTAATATTCGGATGTTGGCAAGAGAATTTGGGATGACTAGAAACAAACGGTTCGAGAATTAAAGTTGAAACGAAGGAGTTGTGGGTTATTTAGCATGGAATGCAAATCATGGAAATTACTTGAGTTTGGAGCATGCTTTGGTATTTTGATGATACCTTGAGCTGTAGACCTTTTATTGGGATGATTCTTAGACCATTGGAAAGCTGACTCGAAGGACTATAATTCATATATTTATAACTTCATCATATACAAAAGTTATCATGCTCAAAATTTCAAGTCTTTCGGCGTTGCGACATGACAATCTCGTGCCATGGCTTGTACTCTCGGGTTTGAAAGGAGGAATTCTGGAATGATGCTTGTTGAGGATGAAACTTTGGTGCCAAGGCATCCAACTTTTGGTCACCACAAGGAATTCGACATCGAGGCATGACCCAAGAATCCTAATTCTACATGACCTCTACCAAAAGATTATTCAAATTTTCTTATTCTAATTTGTATAGGATTACTACAATTACAATCCTAAAACCCTAACAATATAAATAAATGTCTTTAGTTATTTTTGGAGGAGGAGAGAATAGAGAGAACAAAAATACTCAACAATTGAAAGAGAAAGAGAGATTGAAAGAGGCTTGGAGAAGAAGAACTGGAGGAGATCGTCATCAACTCCATTAATCTACTCAAGTTTCCCTAAGTTTTTCTTTTCTCTTGTTATTATTTGTTATCATAAATACAATGATGTTTTTATTCTTCTCTGTGGATAACCAAACCTTTAATGGTTGAAGGCGACTTCAAAACCCCAGATATGTTTTGTGATTAATAAAACTTGCTACTTTTTTTCCTTTGATTCCTCTTGATTATGTGATTTATTCTCTGTAAAGAGTGTTTAAATAGATTGTTTTTAATTGTTTAAAGGGCCCATTAAATAGTTAAGTTAATCTATTATTGCCAAGTTAGATTGTCTAGGATGGAATTGCTTTTCTTATCTACATAATTAGTGGTAAGTTGTATGCCTACATGCAATGAGAATAATCACTCGATATAACTAAACCAAGTGTACAAGTTTAGCCTTGATTCAGTATATCTCTTGCTGCTTAATGCTTTTATTACTTTGAATCTAGACATCATATCCTAGGTTATAATAAATAGGGAATTGGGTTAAGACCGTGTCTAATCTAGCAACATAGTAAGGGGAGATGAAATTTATCACCGTGTGATATCTTCTAAGCTGATATAATCAAGAGGGTAAGAGGTTAAAAAGTGCTTTTATTGATTTGCATTACATGTTTAGTGGTGGTGAATGATCCTTCAATCCAATTTATCTCATATTCTCTCACTATTATAATTATGTTACTTGTTTTTAATTAGTTGTTTAAATAGTTTTTTTTAATATTCTATTTAATCATAGAAACCTCTTGTTTAATTAGATAATTAGTTAATTAGAAAAGTCTTCTGCAGGAAAGACCCTTACTTGCTCTATATTATAGATGACATTGTTGTAGACTTTAAGTAAGGTAAAATTAGGTGTTGCTTTTGCGGGCATTAGAAGAACCAAGAGGTGAACTAATTTGTGAAGAGAATCCAGTTGGAGATGGCATTTGCAAACTAAAATTAGAATAAAACAAAGGAGTAAATCCAAATTGCAAGTTCATTGATGAGCAAGGATTATGATTATGAGAAAAGTACTAAGTAGCTGCTTGAGAATAATGTGATCCTTGAAAGAACTCAGGTGGTTTAGAGTAACTTGTCATCACAAAATTGTTTTTAACCAAGGAATTTGTGGAAAACTCATATTTGTCAAACTTATGAATTGTATTTGTGCACATATGTTTTGTGTGCATACTAATTGCTACACTTGAGTCTTGGCTTGTTTCATTTAGAGTGTGTGTACACAACAGTTTGTGCTTTCACTCTCGATTTAGATATTTGCAACTTAGCACTAGTTGCAAGTCTGATAAAGTGAAAAAGATATTGTTTATCTTTGTCTCTCACTTTTTAGAACCATTTTACATGTGTCATAACATCCTTAAATGGTCCTAAGGAATAAAGTATTTTTCCTGATTTGCTTTGTGGTCCAAACCAAAAGAAGGAAAACTTTCCTTATTTGGACAAACATGCATCAGTCCCTTATTGGCTAACCTGACACTACATTGTTGAGTAAGAATCCTTCATTATATAACACCTCTTTCTTGCGTGTATGAATTAGAACCTTTTTGAATATTTTGTTTCAATATACTCTGATTTTCTTAGACTATTTCTTCTGTTAAGGTTCAAGGTTCAATTCCATATTTTGTGCCAAAACCTCACCATATCAAACACGTTATTAATGGATCTTGGAATGTGGTTCATTTGCTGATGCTGGTGTGTGGTGTTAGTGATTAAAGCTTGGTAGTTCACAAGCTGTTCGTGGGTGTGTTCTCGGCGTAAAGAAGGTTGATGCGACTAAATCAACTCCAGCAAGTGCACTAGTCATGTTCAAGTAATAAAGTGATGAGTTTGAGTATCGTCCCACAGAAGTCAAAGCAAATATTCACAATTACTTAAAACTACCTGCACGTTATTTGAGAAAACAAAATTTTAGAGTGTAAAGCTAATGGATTAAAAATAACTAAATTAAACAAATAAACAATGTGAAAAACTTTACAGTATTAATGGAGTTAGGGTACAGATTTCCCCCTAATTATACTTGCCAACTACTCTTAATACCCGTTTGTGCTATGAATTGGTAAGATTTTCTAAGGCCAATTATCCTTATTCAGGCATAATATTCAACTCAATACAGATCCCTATTCGGTTATTCTGAAATTAAGAAGCATAAGTTCATCAATCCCTTGCGACTAATTCGCCCTATTCAGTTATGAATTAGATGGACTATAAATTAATTCTAGAATCTCTATTTGATTACTTCTAGTTTTAATATTTTGTGCAATGTTATTCCAATAAAACAATTATGAATATGAATTAAGCAATAAACCGGAACATCTCTATTTGAAACATCATTAAGGTAATTGAATCAATCCAACAGTCATAAAGCATTAAACCTAAACTCTTGCACAAACCCATAAACATAAATCTAGTATTAAGAAGAAAAATTGTTCAAAGCATAATTAGCGTTTCATCCTCCCCTAACAAAAGAGATTTACTCCATCCTATGAACAAAGAAATAAATAGAGAAGAAGGAAAACATATTCAAACTTGAAAAGAAATAAAAATCAAACTCTTAAATCTGATCTTCAGTCTTCAAGCCTCAAGAATGTGTCTTCTCCTCTCAAAAATATGCAAAATTTGCCCCTTGACAACTAATTTCAATTATACTTAAATACCCAAAAGAGTCCTAAGTGGAAAAGGAAAGAAAAAAGATGATAAAAACACCCTAATAGTTTCCGCCACAACCCTGGCCGTGGCCGAATTTAAGTCACCACAGCCTAGGCCATGGTGCTTCCTGGTCTCTTTGTTTTCTCTTTGTTCCACCACATGGCCATGGTGAACTACCAAAGCATGGCTGTAATGTTCAAGAATGTTACGGAATCTCAACTTGTTCAAGCTTTAAGTCCCAATTTCATTCCAATACTCCAATCTACTCAATCAAAGCCTAAAAAACACAAAAGTTATCCAAATCAATGGTAACCATTCATATCTCAAACTTAACAAAAACAAACATCTAAACTAAGGAAACAAATGAGAAGTTAACTAAACTAACATCAAAACAACCCTAAAAACACTCAAATTATGCAACTTATCAACTCCCCCAAACTCAATCCTTTGCTCGTCCCCGAGTAAAGAAAATATCAGAAAAACAAACTCAACAATCATTGAGGATTCACAGCATTTCCAAAATCAAGGAAAAGAAAGCAAACATGCTTTAAATAATATTCATGCCACCAAACATACAACCTAGCTAATTGTTCAACTCTAATCTTTCCTCAACCTAATCATGCCTCACTAAGACTTTATACTCAACCCCCTGCTTATTTTTTTTTTTTTTTCAATTGCTTCCTCATATTGTCACATCACCTTTTTACACGAATGCACACATTTGAGATGAGTGCCCCCGGTTACTCAACAATGTCACAAAACATAAAGTGCTTTGCATACTCATACTTCAAGCCACAATTTGACACAAAAGTAACATGGGCTCATGAATACTCCTGGTTATAAGCAGCTCGAAACAGTGGAGTAGTTCATTCAAAACAACATAAGCAAAGTTAATTATCAAGATGTATATACAGATTTTTTTTTTTTTTTTTTTTTTTTTTTTTGTGTGGGAGGGAAGACAAGGTCAGCTAGTACACAACAAAGTCAAGTAATAAAACATATTTGCACAAAACATCTAGAATGCATACTTTTCCCCAAAGAAAAGCTCAGTTAGTACTCTACAAGCTTTATCTTTAACATGGCCACGATGTGTAAAATAACACAGGGTAGCCTGTGGTGAAGGCTGGACTCTGCAAGCTTTTTATCTTTTAACATGGCCACGGTTGGGTAAAATAAACCAAGGTGGCCTGGTTTTATCTGCTCAAAATTGTCTTCTTCTTCTATCACTTAAGCTTCCCCCAAAATTGTTCCTTGTGCCAACGAAACAAAACAAAAATAAAACAAAATCAAACAAAAATAAAATAATTGTAGAAGAGAGAAAAGAAAAAAAAATTATTGTTCTAATTTAGAGTCGTTAGCTTAACTTTCTCCACTTTCTTCATTCAGGAAACTGGACGGACGCGATGTTTGGATTGAAATGTCCTCCAACATGGTGCTTCAAATGGTGTCCATTAACTTTAAATGTTTCACTATCTTCCATGGTGGATCTAATTGCTCCAAAAGGTGTACCTGAATTACCTCATATGGAACCGTCCATCTTGATTTCAGCTTTCCTAGGAAAGACGAAGACGACTATTTAAAGAGAAACTTGTTGTCCTAGCTCGAACTCTTTTTTCACAATGTGCCTATCATGCCATCTCTTTGTCTTTCCTTGTACAAAATAGCACTCTCTGTGCGTAATGATGAAATTTATCTAGCTCACTCACCTACAAAAGACGTTTAGCACCAGCACTTTGCACATCAAAATTCAAAAATTTAGTAGCCCAATAAGCTTTGTGCTCTAATTCTACCGTAGGTGACATGCTTTTCCAAATACTAACCATAATGTGACATACCATAGGTGTTTTAACGACTGTCCTATAGGCCCATAAAGCATCGTCTAACTTTGTCGCCAATCTTTTCTAGAGGCATTAACGGGCTTTCAAATTCGTTTTAGATCTCTATAGAGACCTACTGACCAGTAGTTTGGCATGGTAGGGAGTGGTACCTGTGTGTGTGAATCCATATTCTTAGAGTGTATTAAATTGGTGATTGCAAAAATGCTTTCCACCATATCTAATGATGCCCTAGAAGTTCCTAATCTAATGAAAATATTTGCCTAAGGATTGGAATACTATTCTAGAATCATTAGTTTGGTGGTAATTGCCTTCACCCATTTAAGAAACTACTCCTGCCACAAGTATAAAAGCGTCATACGAGATGGAAACAGCCCATGAAATCAATACCCCAAATATCAAAAATTACCATACCAATATATTTTTAAAGGCATTCATCTTTCTTAGAATAATACCTGTTCTTTGGCAACGATCACAAGAGGACACATACCTTTGAGCATCCCGAAACACAATGGGCCAATAAAAACCTGATTGCAACACCTTTGCCATTGTGTGATTCGCACCAAAATGCCTCCGGTTTCTCTATCATGGCAATGACTCAAAATAGCTCCAATTTCTTCTTCTGGCACATATTTCTAACAACTGATCGCAAATAGTTTGTACAAGTAAGGGTCTTCCCACAAATAATATTTGACATCAGCCAAAAAATTCTTCTTTACTAGAATGTAAATGCTTTGGGATCAACCTCCTGCAAAAAAGTTAAACCAAATCAGCAAACCATGGTGATTTAGAAAAAGAAGAGTTAAGAGATAGAATTCACTCATCAGGAAATTCTGCAATAATATATCCTTCTTCAAGGATTGAATTATCTAGTCGGGATAAATGATCAGCAACTTGATTTTCTATCCCCTTTCGATCTTAATACTCCAAATCAAACTCTTGAAGTAGAAGGACCCATTGAAGGGCGTGGTTGGCATCCTTCTTAGCAAAGAGATGTTGAAAGCTGCGTGATTGTGTAGGACTATAGATTTCGTGCTTAGAGGTAGGATCTAAACTCTCAAAGCGAAGACCACTGCTAGTAATTCCTTCTTGGTTTTTTGTAGTTCAGTTGCGGACCATTTAAGGTATGACTGGCATAGAATATGACCTAAAACATTTGTCTTTCCTTGACTGAGAATAGCACGATGGCATAGTCACTCGCATCACACATAATTTCAAGGGCTGTTTCCAATCTGGTGTGACCACTATCTGTGTGTCACTAGTTTCTCCTTCAGCAAATTAAAGGCCTACAAAAATTTGAATAAAAGTAAATTTAAAACATTGGTAAGAAGATTAGATAGAGGTTTTGCAATTTTTGAGAAATCTTTAATAATCTTCTATAAAATCCTCATGGACAGGAAACTTCGACTCTGTTTGAACACGTCGCTTGGGGGATAATTTTTCAATCATCTCACTTTTGCTTTATCAACCTCAATCCCCTCACTCAGAGATTTCTTTTCAGCGTTCCCTCTCGCGACTCACAGTTTTTTGCGCGCACTTGGACCTTGGGCCAGTGAGTGTATAATCTTCTCTATCGGGTACTTGGGATAGCATTATAGGCAGGCACTCTCAAGGGCTACACCACTTCTCTCCTCTCATACTCATGCGCTTCTCAATGCGGCGTACATGCGGGAAACTCTGCCCATTAATCAAGGGTCCCCATAGCATAACCTACTCTTTGATCTTTCTCTTCGTTCTCTAGGCTCATGCTCTCTTTATCTATCTTACTCCCAAAGTAGCTATACTTAAGTTCGTCGCTAGGGCCAAGATACTTCTTAAGTGCAATAAACAATGGGTCATTGGACAACTCATGCCACTAATGCCCTTATGAAATACAAAATGCAAGAGGATTAAAAAAAAACAGTCATTCTGCAAGGTCCACTAAAAAGGGCATAACTGCGTTATACCCATCTATGATACGATTTTGGTCTCGTTTAAAGCTTAAAACACAGGGCTAAACTTTTATGTTTTGGCATTGGAGCCAGTTCAAACCGAAAATGCCCAAAATTACTTAGAAAAGGCACGGCAGGACAGGGCAGATTTGCACCTAGGCATGTCATCAAGCAACCATGGCATAAACACACACTCTACTAAAATTTTCTACTTATACTTAAACTCTCTAGCCACCAAAGGGCGGGAAACTACGTCATTACTCATCTTCTGGCCAAGGCAAGCACTTCAAATAGGTTCACCAACATTCTCAAAACTTAATCTCAAATTCATTTTCATCAAACATCAAAAACACTTCTCATTATACATATTCATCTCAACTCAATTCTCAACAACTAAAATAACATATACCAAAGCATAAATCTGCTATTCAATCTCACATTCTACTCAAAATTAAGCAAACTCAAGTGGTAGGATTACTTACACTTGTAAAAAATGACTTCTCTGCACTTTCGTTCTTTGTGGTCTTGGTCTTCTTCTTCAAATTAAAACAACAACTAGAAACAATAAGAAACAATTAAGACTTCAAATCTCAACATATAGCAAAAACTCACATCTAAAGCAGATCCATTACTTAGGAGCTTTAGAGGGAATCTATAATCACACTTACTCCAAAGCTCTCTTAAATCCTTAGAATCTTAGGAAATTGATATGGACGATTGAGAGAGAAATTAGAGAATGGATATGGGTGGAAAGAATGAATAAAGGGTTCGCTGACACTTTAAACTCTGTTTAGTCATAATATAAGCATCATTTCCATTTTGCCCTGTCATCCTTGAAATTCCATCAACCTTTGATTCTTTACAAGTACACCCTTATTTCACACATTCCTTCTACTAATTTCTTTAATTTACGCCCCACATTCCTACTATTAGGGGTAGACTGGGCATTCTGCCCCAAAGACGAAGTCTCTAGAAAAAAATTCAAGAAACTTTTATTAGGGGGGGGGCCTTTCTGGCCGTCGCCGCGGCCGAGAACTTTCTGTCGCCTCGGCGGGAAGGCGAAAAAGCAGGGCAGAGAACTTCCCGTGGGTGTAACTCCTCCTCGCCGCGGCGAAGCTTCTTCTTCGCCCCGGCGAAGCATGGAATTTCCAAACGTACCAAAACCCAACCTATTTCAAGACAACATCAACCAACTCAACATACCAACCAATATACGGAAACAGTAAACTTTAATAATACACAAATCTTAAGTACGTACCTCAAGCGGGGCGTTATAGTGGGATGTGAGTCCCCCTACTATTTTATTGGTCGATGTACTAAAAAGTTCCGACATTGCTCCCTCAAATAATCGGGGAAACTCACATACATAATAAGTGTGAGGAATGTACATGGCCATACCAGTAGCTAAATAGGCGAGCTATTGGGGACTAGCTCTGTCCATCTGTATAGGTTAAAGAAATGCCTACGATCAAACGTACTACCTCTCTAACGTAACATGAATGGTTGTCGGAGTCTTGAAGAAGGTTGGGAATTGAGACTCCCAATCTCTTCTATGAAAGCCGAGGAGCCAGCGCATTTTGCATTAGAAGCTAGTGAAGAATACATCTTTGTCCAAAGCAAAAAGGGTTTTCTCGTCGGGCAATTGCGACACTAACCCGCCTACACTTTCTTCGTTTTTCAGAAACATTGAGCAAAACTCATCTCTGAAACGAGCCCAGAGCGGCTTCAATGTTTTAGCAGGCTTTCCTATAGGCGAAGAACGAATTTATTCAGCTATCATGCTTCCTGCTGGTAAGTGTATGTTTCTGCAATAGTTTAGCAAAATTTTTATACCAATCTTTCAGAAAGTGGACAGTGTCCGCTAACCGAACATTTTACCACATTTGATAGGCCACTAACAGACTCTATTTTATTTGTAAAATAGGAATGATTAAAGCTAAAAACCTAAAGAAAGAAGGCCGCAGTTCGATGGGACTACCAAGAAACGCCAATGATCCTTGACGAGAGAAATAACCCACGAGTCCTATGGGGCGGCTGAGCCTGGTTCCTCACGCCGACTCTTAAGCAAACTAACGGAAAAGCTTGGGAGGGCACGTGCAAAGTAAGCCCATAACTGCTTCTAAGCGGCAGTTGGGGAAAAAATGTACTCCGAGCTCCCAAGGGGTTGAGAGAAGTACGAGCCAAAGGAAGGCGCGGGAAGAAAAAGGTGAATTGAAGTAGCGGAAGGCTCAGGGAAAAAAGAAAATCAACTAAGCAGGTAGGGAAGGATTGGGAAAAAGCAGTCCTGACCAGCAGTTGGAGGGCTTGAGAAAGAAAAATTGTCGAGCTTACTGGTAGACCGAGAAAATCTGGTCAAGAGCACGACCAAGAAGCAAAGTTGTTCTGCGTGGTGGGGTCACCATTCCTTTATGGAAAGGAGAAGCTTGCCCCTGTGATGTGGTTAAGGGAAACACGATGAGGCAGTTGAGGCTAATCCTTGATGAGCGGATTGGCGGGCTTCACCGAACCATATGGGTACAGAGCAACACGATACCTTCTATACATAAATGGCACACTTCTCCCAATACAGCACAATGATTTGATTTCTCACAACACTGTGAAAACTAACACAGAGTTTTGCAATCAAGATGCAAAGGTTAGTCCATATAACGTAAACATCCAGGAAAATTTCCAACAAATTTTTCAAATCCATGTTCAAGAATTTCCATCATGCAAATGGAAAGTATTGGCCACATTACATAAACCAAATGGCATCGTCGATAAGCCACGTGCCTCATGAAGGACAAGGAAATGTTGTTTCCTCTGTCTTCTAAGAGGCAATAGGAATTTGATAATAACCAAAATAGCCAACGAAAAATAGCCATCAAGGAATTTGATCAATACATGGCAATGGGGTAAATTGGTCTTTTCTTAGTGGCAGAAATTAATTTCTATAGTCTATATACTACACGTCATCCAGTATACCGATCCTAGTATTTCATTTTCACTACAATCATTCCTCCTTTCTTAGGCACTACTTGCACAGGACGAACCCAATTACTATCAGAAATAGGATAAATAATACTTGCATCGAGTAATTTTACCACTTCCTTTCGTACCACTTCTTGCATGGCAGGATTTAATCTCCTTTGTGGTTGTATTGTTGGCTTGAAATTCTCTTCCATGAGGATCTTATGCATGCATATGGAAGGGCTTATTCCCTTGATATTAGCAATTTTCCATCCTACAGCCTTCTTGTGCTTCCTCAAAATGTCTGGCAGTGACTTCTTCTCCAAATTTGTCAAAGATGCAAAAATAATCATAGAATAAGCATCTTTATCTAGAAAAGCATATTTTAAATGTGAAGGAAGAGGTTTAAGTTCAAGTTTAGAAGCCTCATTAGGAGTTTTATGCAAATCCTCCTTTAGCTTCATTTTATTATCAATAAGAGATTCATTCTCTAACGCTTCAGCTTCTTCTCTCAAGCACGAGTCTTCATCTTCTGTTGTGCTCAAATCCATTAGACATCTCTCCAAAGAGTCCTCCTGCAGAACTTCTTCTTTGTGATCACCTACAATCTCACTAAAACTGTCAGAGTGAAAACAAGATTTAATATAAAATGCACTAGGATTTTTCATCGCTTTATGGACATCAAACACTATTTCTTCATCATTTAGTCTTAGAATTAATTTTCCTTATTGCACATCTATCAGAGCACGAGCTGTCACCAAAAATGGACGTCCCAAAATTTGAGGCACCTCCCGGTCCTCTTCCATATCAAGAACTACGAAGTCCACCGAAAAGATAAATTTGTCGACCTTTAACAAAATTTCTTCAATAATGCCTTTAGGTCGTTTGATTGATCTATTAGCAAGCTGGAGTGACATGTTTGTCTCTTTCACTTCCCCAAGTCCTAGCTTCCTCAAAATTGATAAAGGCATTAAATTAATACTAGCACCTAAATCACACAATGCTTTATCAAAGAATGAATCTCCTAATGCACAAGGTATAGTAAAACTCCCTAGATCTCTTAGTTTAGGAGGTAATTTATTTTGTAGTATGGCATTGCATTCTTTAGTGAGCATAACTGTTCCACACTCCTCGATCTTCCACTTGTTAGAAAAGATGTTTTTTAAGAACTTTGCATGACTAGGCATTTGTGCTAAAGCTTCAGCAAATGGAATATTTATTTGTAATTTCTTAAAGACCTCTAAAAACTTTGAAAATTGTTGATCTAGTTTATCCTTCCTAACTCTATCGGGATAAGGAAATTCTGATGTATCTTTTTCAACAACAATAGAATCATAATTTGACGTACCTTTTCCTTTACCTCTTGCAATTTCCTTTACCTTAGTCTTTATCTCTTTTTCTGAATTTGCTTTCTTTTCTTCAATAGAGACCGGTAACTCAACTTCACTTTCCACCTTCTTTTGTGATGCTTCTTCACCAATCACCTTTCCATCCCTCAAGGTTATGGCCTTACATTGCTCCTTTAGGTTCTTTTCTGTGTCACTTGGTAAATGCCCTTACTGTCTACCCGAAATGATATTGGCCAACTGGCCAATTTGAGCTACTAAATTCTTGATGGAAGCTTCTTGATTCTGAATTCTTGTCTCTGTAGTACTCAAGAACTTCGCCATCATCTCCTCTAAATTTGATTTCTTCTCTTGAGATTGAAAACCTGGCGGTGGAGGTTTCACTTGATTGTTGTTACTCCAAGAGAAATTTGGGTGATTCCTCCACCCCGGATTATATGTTTCACTGTATGGATTATTATTAGGCCTGNACCACAAATTAATTCTAGAATCTCTATTCAATTACTTCTAGTTTTAATATGCTGTGCAATGTTATTCCAATGAAACAATTATGAATATGAATTAAGCAATAAATCCTAACTTCTCTATTCGAAACATTATTAAGGTACTTGAATCAATCCAACATTCATAAATTCATAAACATAAATCTGGTATTAAGAATAAAAATTGTTTAAAGCATAATTAGGGTTCCATCCTCCCCTAATAAAAGAGATTTACTCCATTTTAAGAACAAAGAAATAAATAGAGAAGAAGGAAAACATATTCAGACTTGAAAAGAAACAAAAATCAAACTCTTAAATCTGATCTTCAGTCTTCAAGCCTCAAGAATGTGTCTTCTCCTCTCAAAAATATGCAAAATTCTTCCCTTGACAACTAATTTCAATTATACTTAAATACCCAAAAGAGTCCTAAGTGAAAAAGGAAAGAAAAACTAATAAAAACGCACTAATAGTTTCCGCCACAACCTTGGCTATGGCCAAATTTAAGTCACCACAGCCTAGGCCATGGTGCTTCTTGGTCTCTTTGTTTTCTCTTTGTTCCACCACCATGGCCATGGTGAACTACCAAGGCATAGCCGTGGCTTCAAGAATGTTAGGTAATCTCAACATCTTCAAGCTTTAAGTCCCAATTTCATTCCAATACTCCAATCTACTTAATCAAAGCCTGAAAAACACAAAAGTTATCAAAATCAATAGGTAACCATTCATATCTCAAACTTAACAAAAACATAACAAAAACAAACATCAAAAAAAAGGAAACAAATGAGAAGTTAACTAAACTTACATCAAAACAACCCTAAAAACACTCAAATTATGCAACTTATCAAAGGTACAAGGAGTTGCTACACGTTAAGGATTCAGAGTGTAGTGCTAAGTGTAAAGTTGAACAGGGAGTTCTTTTTACTGTAACTTAGATCAGCTTTGAACTATATCTTGTAATGTGTTTTGAACTTAGTGGATTGCTTCGATCTGGACAAGGTCCCATGGATGTAGGCTAAAAGTGGATTTAGCCGAACCATGTATATGGATGTGTTGTTTATTTTCCGCACTTGTGTTTGATGTGTTCAAATTAGAAATGTTTAATCTGCTTGGTAAATATTCCAGTGCACTTAAAATGGGTAACCACACTCTCTAACGTGAGTTAAATCTCCAACTCTCTCCCCAACAAGTGGTATCAGAGCGTGTCCTGATAAGTTGCTTCAATTGATCCTTACCCATTTTGATTGCTTTCATGTGCATCCGAGTCTTTGACTGTTAGATGAAACTTGATCTGTGTCATGTTTTCATTTTAGATCTGCTATGTGTCTGTGTGTGCACTTCTGTTTGTTATGTTANGACCACTATCGGTGCTGTCACTAGTTTCTCCTTCAGCAAATTAAAGGCCTACAAACATTTAGAATCAAAGTTAAATTTTACATCATTGGTAAGAAGATTAGATACAGGTTTTGCAATTTTTGAGAAATCTTTAATAAATCTTCTATCAAATCCTACATGGCCAAGGAAACTTCTGACTACTCGAACCGTCGCTGAGGGAGATAATTTTTCAATCACTTCCACTTTTGCTTTATCAACCTCAATCCCTCACTCAGAGATCTTTTGTCCAAGCACGATACCTTCTCATACCATAAAATGGCACTTCTCCCAATTCAGCACAAGATTTGATTTCTCACAACACTGTAAAACTAACGCAAGATTTTGCAAACAAGATTTAAAGGTTAGTCCATATAACGTAAAATCATCCATGAAAATTTCCAAAAAATTTTCAATCATGTCAGAGAAAATTTCCATCATGCAACATTGGAAAGTAGTTGGCACATTACATAAACCAAATGGCATCGTCGATAAGCGAACGTGCCATAAGGACAAGTAAATGTTGTTTTCTCTTGGTCTTCTAGAGCAATAGGAATTTGATAATAACCAAAATAGCCATCAAGAAAATAGTCAAATTTATTACCCGCTAATCTGTCTAACATCTGATCAATAAATGGCAATGGGAAATGGTCTTTTCTAGTGGCAGAATTTAATCTTCTATAGTCTATATACACACGTCATCCAGTTACCATCCTAGTTATTTTCATTCTTCACTACAATCATTCCTCCTTTCTTAGGCACTACTTGCACAGGACGAACCCAATTACTATCAGAAATAGGATAAATAATACTTGCATCGAGTAATTTTACCACTTCCTTTCGTACCACTTCTTGCATGGCAGGATTTAATCTCCTTTGTGGTTGTATTGTTGGCTTGAAATTCTCTTCCATGAGGATCTTATGCATGCAGATGGAAGGGCTTATTCCCTTGATATTAGCAATTGTCCATCCTA